>NC_050462.1:7316092-7665592 GCF_903995425.1 Onychomys torridus
GTACGTAGAATTTTTCCCTCAGATATCCCACGCTGGATGTAGTGAAATCTCCGGACCCTGGGTAGTCGACCATACCGACTCATCTTTCCCTTCTGATCAACAGACAGTGGGACTGGAAGCTGGTGGGCATGCACATCAGGAAATGCACAGTTGACGCTGGAGTTTTTCCTCACCAGGAACCGGAATACTTACTGCTGGCATGGGAGGTGCTTTCAAAGGCTCAGAAATGACATGAATGAGCCCGTTGGAGGCGATGATGTCCCACTGCACAATGGCTCTTCCATCCACAAACCTGATCTCCTAGGGAAATGAGGAGAGGGTGTGTGAGACCTGTGACCTCTTCCCCTTCCCCCACAGAGGTGGTTTCCCACTTGGCTTTCTCTGAGGATTCGGGGCTGAGGCTTCAGCCTGGCCTCCCTGTGTATTGTCAAACACCCGTTGCCTTCATGCCACCAGACAAGCTGCTCTGAGGCCTGTAGAGACCTTTGGGCTTACTTCTCTAACCCTGTGTGACAGATGAGCTATCAGAAGGAAATGGCCTGCCCATGATCACTCTAGCAGTAAGTGGTAAACCCCAAGGCTCAGGCTCTGGCTCACACCACACCTCTAGGGGAGGGTTTTCTGTGTCAATCCTGGTGTGAGCACTAGCTTGTGATGTAGGTGGAATTGAGGCACCACGTCCCATCTGCAGAGTTAGAGTCACATTCTGACAGATTCAGGTGGTTCAGAAGTGCATGGGTGTCCAGGCCCTGCCACTTAGGGCTCATCATGTTAGACGCTGGTCTCTACACACCAAAACCTCTGAATCACTGAACCTCTGACAGTTCACAGACACCGTGGTCATCAATGTTGCCATCACGACGACCACCACCACTACCACCACCATCATAACCACCACCACTACCACATCATAACCACCACCATCATAACCACCACCACTACCACATCATAACCACCACCATCATAACCACCACCATCATAACCACCACCACTACCACATCATAACCACCACCATCATAACCACCACCACTACCACATCATAACTACCACCATCATAACCACCACCACTACCACATCATAACCACCACCATCATAACCACCACCACTACCACATCATAACTACCACCACCACCTCCACCACCACCACACTGTCACCCTCATCCCTATGTATCCGGTGGGGAAACAGCTCAAAGAAGTTGGGTATACTAAGTCACCCCAAGGTCATTTGACTTGGAAGCTCACAGTTAATGCCCGACACAGACTAACAAATGGACAGAAACAAAGTATCTTCAAAACAGTTTCATTTCTCCGGCTGGGTGGCGGTGGCACACGCCTTTAATTGGCCCACGCCTTTAATCAGGGCTCTGGAGGCAGAGGCAGGCGGATCTCTGAGTCTGAGGCCCGCCTGGTCTACAGAGTAAGTTCCAGGTCAGCCAGGGCTATGCAGAGAAACCCAGTCTTGAAAAACAAAAAAACAAAACCAAACAAACAAAAACAAAAACAAAACAAAACAGAGTTCCACTTCTCAGTCCTCATTAAGCCGGCTCCTGAGGCCGGTCTGCTGCCAAGGGTCTGGGGTGGCTTGTTAGTATGTAATGTCCAGGCACAGTTTGCATTCACACCAACCCCGATCTGTGGATCTGAAGAGGACTCTCATGCTGTCACAGTTGGCATCTATCGGGTGTCTACTGCTTGCTAGGAGCTTTGCGTGTGTTCTCTCCAGCCCTCTCAATAAGCCCAGAAGGCTTTTCCTACCTGGTGGAGCTGGTCCTGGCTGGAGGTGATGAGTAGCCGGCTTCCCAGCCGGGTCCTCAGAATGGTACCATTGACAAGGTCATTGTAAAAAGAGACACTGACATTAGTGAGGTGGTGCTCGATGTCCCGCCCAGACAGGCTCTAAGGAAAAAAGTAGATGAATAGTCTTAATTCTGAGCAACAGCTGGAAATGACCGGTTTTTCTTAGGTGTTTGGTTTGGGAGTCTTTCCTAAGGGTCACATGTAACTAGCACACGGAAAGTCATCTCCATTCTCTAAAGCGAGTTTCCCTGAGGGGTCAGAGCACATGGAGTGAGTACTAGGCAGGCAGAGGTGTATGACTGGGTAGTGCCTGGGGCTCACAGCCTGCTGCTCAGCCTCTGCAGGGTGGGGGTTGGGCCAGTCCACTCCTCCTCTTTGGATTACATGATGAGGAAGTTGGTGTGTGGCCTCATTGCACCAGGGTCCCTGATTCTTCTTTCCTTCCTGGATTCTTGCCTCTGGCCCCTTATTTCCTTCCCCGACTTTGGGCTCAGCCTTGTGACCTGTTGGCTGATGTCCCCTTAGCAAACAGGACCAGAGGACTTCAACAGCAGGTTTGAACTCAGCACTCCTGCTCTTGGCCATGACTGGGTTAGTCTCTTTGGTTGTGAGAACACTGCAGGCAGAGCCGTCAACAGGCCAGCCGGAACCGGAAGTGGCAGCTGCTCATCATCTGTGTGTGCTGAGGGGGTACAGTACCCCTCTGTATCTGGGGTAGGGATTGTTGTTGGTTTCTTTGTTCTGACAAGGTCCTGTACCTTTACTTCCCAAGTAAATGACAGGCATGCACTATCACGTGTGCTGGGGTGATTCACAATCCACTGTTGAGGTGGTGACAGATGATACATTCTCGTCTAAAGGTGCAGGTACCAGGACTCCACTCACCTTATTTCCCAGTAGCCTGGGCACGAACAGAGTGCCACGGATGGACAGGTCAGTCAAATGTTTCAGAAACGCCTGGCCTCGGGCTGAGCTTTTGGAGTAAACCAGCACCTCCTGGGGAGCAGAAGGAAATGGTCAGATGGGCCACCATGGTGTGGGGGTTGGGCTGGCTGGAGGAGCTGGGGGCACAGAGTGTCTCTGAGAATACCCTGACGTTGGGCTACAGGCTGGAGGGCTAGGATGTCTTTTCCTCTCTTCACTGTATCCTCCCAAGATGCCCTGTTCTGCCCCACACTGTGTGAGGCAACACCCGTGTCCTGTCACAAGATACCATCTTACAGAGCAGCAGCTGGCTGCATTTTGGGTGCAGAGGCAGCATGGTGTTGCATCTCATGCATGCACAAAGACACTGTCGTCTGTCTAGCAGGAGCCATGGAGCATGGGCATATGAACAATCTTTCTACATCCAGACATATGAAGACACAACCTCCTCACCCGTAAAAGGAGGGACGCCTAACACCGGTCCTCACTGATCTGTCATTCAGCCATCTGATGCGGTGCGTGCATCTCATGATGGACAGGCAGAGAACTCCAGACTGTGCTAGGACATCAGCTCAGCATGGTCGCCGCTGCTCGATTAGGCTCATTCAGTTGCGGTTCAGCCAGATGTGCCCAACCTTGAGCCCCACCTGCCTTGAGCCCCCGGCTGCGCTCCAGCCTCTGTCACTAGGTTCTTTGAATATCTAACCACTTGGGGAGACTGGGCACTGAGTGAGTCCTCTGCCTTCCATAAGGCCTCTTTGAGTGTGTGGCCTCTTTATCCCTTCTGCAGCCATTCTGTTACCTGTGTAAGTGTGTATATTACTGTATGAATTATCATAGATGGCCCAAGAGTAAGTAGTAGCAATCGACAGTGGAATAAAGAACCCGTGGTTGCCAGTGGTCATATTATCAAGGGCACAGAGGGCTGAATGTACTAAAAGTACATAGCTTGTGAATTTACTGTTAATTAATGACTTTTAATGCAGTGGAAAGACAAAAATGTGTTCACTTCTGATACAATGTGCCCATGATTTAAGAAATAGTCATGCTATATATATTTTTTTTTGATCAGTGTCTTAAACTGCTTTAGATGCAAACACAGGCGATACCTGTGTTGCATGGATGAAACTAGAAGTTTCCGTGTGCTTACAGTGTCAAAATATCAAGTCATTTAAAGATCACAACCACCCCAGGAGGCTGCTATGCTCACAGAGCCTCCTCCCCTCCTCTCTCGAGGGCCTATGCTCTCAATCTCAGCTGTGAGCCTTTGGCTTCCTTCAAAACCTCACTTTAAAAGATAACACCAACAACAAACAAACACAAACACCCCACTTTTTCCTTAGCTGTTTGCAGGCAAGCCTCCCTGCTGGAGCGGAGCCGGACAGACAGGGTACTTACCGTCAGGAAGTTCCTGAGCGAGGATAAGGACATGAGGACTTGAAGCAGGTTCCCACTGCACGAGAAGCCATCTCCCACATAGCCTGCCTTGCAGGTGCAGTTCACATCTGGAAAGGAGAGGCACAGGGGCCACACCCAGTGAGGTGAGGCCTGGGCCACCCTGTTCACTCTTGGGGATTGGCTGGCCAGGCAGAGGTGCTCAGAGCAGTCTGGCCTGGAGCCTGTAGTGGATGGGACAATAACCTTTCATCCGGTAACAGAAGACGTCCCACATTTCACTCCTGTTGGGCCTGATTCCGTAGTCCACTATCCCAACAACGTTTGAACCACACTTCTGAGAGGCATAGGTCGTGGGGTAGGCAACCCGGCCACTCTCCAGCCAGCCAGCTGAGCAGAGGTGATAGCTGGCCTGCAGAGACAGGGCAATGACTGGGTTAGTCAGACTGTCTTGTTTGCTGTGGAATCATTTTGGTAATTCTGATCCCTACCCAGACTATGAATCTATGGAGCCTGCTGTACTCTAGGGCCTGGAATAAATAAGTCACTAAACTTTTGTCCATCAGGCCATTGGATGAATGATCATGATGCTCTTTCTTTCTCTAGGTGTCCAGGCCTTTAACGCTCACTTCTCTCTTGAGAAGGAATTCACCACCAGCCATTTAGCCCAGGGCAAATTCTTCTGCTTATGAATAAACAAAACTCAACTGATGATGGAATTCTAATTCATTACCACCATCACTTTATGTGGCTGTAACTTTAAAATCCTTATCAGATGGTTAAGATGACTGAGGTATTGGGTGATGGTTTTTGCCCTAAGAACTGTAGATCATCTAACAAAATCCCCAGTGCCAGGCATGGAAAAACTCTTCTCCAGCTGATGAGCAATGGAGTCCAGAAGACTTAGATATTCCCAAACAATATAGGCTTTTGCCAATGCTCTTGGTCACCCCACAGAACCTGCAGGTGAGACCCTATTGCTAAAGACACCATACACTTTGGACATAGGACTTGGAGGCATCAAGCTGGAACCTACTTAGAGACCTCCTTCCTGGGGACTGGCTCTTACAGTATCGGAAGGTGCTATGCCAGCTGCCAAGGGAGAGAAGCAATCAGTAGTCCTGCCCAGCTCTAAAGCTTACAAACCGAAACAGCATGGCAAAATATTCCCAAAGGAGTGACGATAACACTTTCATCTTAGAGGTGTCAGCAGCTGTCCAGTGGGACTTAAGGCCTGCTCAGTGGGAGGGGATTCACTGACTGGGGCCATAAACCTCGCCGGCTACCTGTGGCTGCTGACGTCATATATACTACTACAGCCCTTTCCTAAGCCAGCATAATTTCTAACTACATTCTAAATACTTATCATTCCACTCATAGATAAGTGTAACTCTCACTCCTCATTAAAGACTTTTTACAGCAGATGGAGCCCTGACAGAGATCTACAACAGACGAAATGCCCAGCACCAGTTGATATAGCTACAACACAACTCCTACACCTCAGACTTAGGGAAGAGGGGGCAGAAAGACTCTAGAGAGCCAGAGGACGAGGACATCTGCTGAGAGACAGGTAAGTGTTCAGAGAGAGGAAGGATTGGTTTTCTCCAGGGATGAGATCGCTGATAAGTTTCTCAGTCCCATGTGGTCAGCCCTGAACAAATATGAACATGAGCAACACTCAATGGACTCAGCAGTGTGTGTGTGTGTGTGTGTGTGTGTGTGTGTGTGTGTGTGTGTGTGTAGTAAATTAAATAGGAGGTCATGAATTTGAGAAGGAGTGTGGGGACATGGGAAGGGATGGTGTCATGGAGGAGGGTGGAAATAATGTAAATATAGTACTTATGTATGAAATTCTCAAAAATTATTTAAAAAAGAAGACCGAGGCAAAACAAAATAAAT
Source organism: Onychomys torridus (assembly GCF_903995425.1). Classification (NCBI taxonomy): domain Eukaryota; kingdom Metazoa; phylum Chordata; class Mammalia; order Rodentia; family Cricetidae; genus Onychomys; species Onychomys torridus. The sequence continues at coordinate 7,322,108 of NC_050462.1, forward strand.
TGCTCAAAATCATAGCCAGCACCTAGAAGATTCAGACACACCTAGTTTATCCCAATCTCTCAATAATCCAAGTTGAGTTCCTTCTGCACTCCACACTCCCACAGTCCTGTACACACACACACACACACACACACACATTCCCAGTCCTGTACACACACACACACACTCCCACAGTCCTGTACACACACACACACACACACACACACACACACACTCCCACAGTCCTATACACACACACACACACACACACACACACACACACACAGACATTCCCAGTCCTGTACACACACACACACACTCCCACAGTCCTGTACACACACACACACACACACACACACTCACAGACATTCCCAGTCCTGTACACACACACACACACTCCCACAGTCCTGTACACACACACACACACACACACACACAGACATTCCCAGTCCTGTACACACACACACACACTCCCACAGTCCTGTACACACACACACACACACACACACATTCCCAGTCCTGTACACACACACACTCCCACAGTCCTGTACACACACACACACACACACACACACACACTCCCACAGTTCTGTACAGATACACACTACCACAGTCCTGTACACACACACACACACACACACACACACACACACACACACACACTATAGTCCTATACAAATATACACACTACCGAAGTCCTGTATAGACACATGCATTACTGTAGTCCTGTACAGATACACACACATAGTCCTACACACACACACACACACACACACACACACACACAGACATTCCCAGTCCTGTACACACACACACACACTCCCACAGTCCTGTACACACACACACACACACACACACACACACACATTCCCAGTCCTGTACACACACACACTCCCACAGTCCTGTACACACACACACACACACACACACACACACACTATAGTCCTATACAAATATACACACTACCGAAGTCCTGTATAGACACATGCATTACTGTAGTCCTGTACAGATACACACACATAGTCCTACACACACACACACACACACACACACACACTACCGTTACTGCTGTACAGACACACCAGGACTACAGGCTTCAGTGGTCTGATCACAACAAGAAGATTCAGACCGGTCAGAAGTCCGATCCTGGCATCAAGGGCTTTGACCTTGGGAAGGTCTGGACAAAGGTCGCACGCTCTGGCTGTGTTGGAGGTGGGAGGAAGGTCCTCAAATCAGATCACTGGGCTCTTCCTCCTTCGTAGTTGTGAGAACCACCAGCAGGCAGCTTTGGTGCTAGAGGCTGAGAGCAGCCTGGCCAGAGAGTGCCATCCCTCCCTGCTGGGGTGGGCCTGCAGTGCCCACACTTCTTTCACCAGTTCCTAGGACCCGAGCTGTTTCTGGGATCAAGGAGACCCAGACCAGGGTCTAGCCTAACTGGCATCCAGCTGCGATGTTAGCATTTCCCTCTGCCTCCTGGATGTACCACCTCTGGGTGACGTTGGATACTAACTATAGTTAACCTTTCTGAGCCTGTTTGTGTGTATAACAGGAGGACACCTACCTCCAGGGACATGGTCAGGATGCCAACATGACACCCTGCACAGTGCTGGACACACGGCAGATGAGCTCTCACCATTGCTTCAGGAGTCTCCTGCGCAGGCCTGAAGGCAGCCGCCTGAGCTTTCTCCAGCTTCCCAGGAGGCTGCCTGCACACCCTCCCTCAGGCCCTGCCTCAAGTAGCTGCTTCACCGGGAACCCACCTTCTGTGCATAGGAGAGCTGCTTGTAGGTGGCCATGGATGCAGCCTCCTTGGCACAGGCCTCTTTGGCTTTGTCGAAGGTCAGTTTGTACTGGCCCATGGGGGAGCGCAGATGGAAAACCCCGACAGTCGTGTCTGGAAGAGGAGGGAAATTATGCGGTCAGCCTGCTTGGCTGGCAAGGATTGAAGCGAAAGACTTAGAAGGACTTCACGGTAGAGGCCATCTGTAGCCCAGGATGCTCTGGGAAGTCGCCTCTCCCAACTGAAGCACAGGGTACCCCAGGAGGCCACTCCCCCTCAAGTTATGTTGAAGCACGTCAGTTGAAGTATTTACTCTTTCGAGTTGTATGAAGAGGGCTGGGGAGACGGCGTAGCAGTTGAGAGCACTGCCTACTCTTTCAGAACAGTGCCTGCACAACAGCTCACAACTGTTTGCAACTCCAGGCCCAGGGGTCCAACGCCCTCCTGTGGCCTCTATAGGTACTGCACACACATGGCCCAGTGGGGACTCCCTCAGCAATCTCCACTAACCTAGAATAATCCTCTCCCTGTCCATTTTTTCTCTAAGCACACTGGCTCCCCCATCTTCTCTGGGTTTGACCAATGCATGCATTTGTTGGGTCTCCACTGTAGGCCCAGGCTACTACTGCACATCCCTGGAAAATATCTCTCATCTCACCTAGATAGACTGCTCTATTGGAAAAACAAGTGTTTATTTTTGTTTTTGTTGTTGTTGTTTGTTTTTTGAGACAGGGTCTCATTATGTAGTCCTGCCTGGCCTGGAAGTTTCTACACAGACCTGGCTGAGCTCGAACTCACAGAAATCTATCTACCTCTGCCTCCTGAGCGCTGGGATTAAAGGTGTATATTATCATGCCCACTGCTCTGTTTTTAACAGAAGATTCATTGCGATACAATTTTATAAGATAAAATTGGCCATTTTGATCATTTCTTACGACTTTTAAATACATGAATGTTGGGCAAGCATCACTGCTCTCCATTTACAGTACGTTTCCATGATTCCAACAAAGTCTCTACCATGAAACAGTCACTTCCCATTCTCTCTTCCTCTGTCCTGTGGGAATCCCTCTTCTATTCTTTCTCCCCAGGAGTCTACCTGAGCTAGGTTTCTCCGATGGCTGACTCATAGAATGGCTGTCTGTTTGTGTCTGGCTTATGTCATTGATGTCACATGCCAAGGCTAGATAGTCCACGCTGTACCATCTATCAGAATTTCTGATGCTTTCCTGGTGAACGTTGCCCGCTGCATGGGTGTGCTGCATTTGTTTATCTACTCACAGAAACCCTTCTAGCTGTCCTGCACATTGCTGCTGTAGATGTGGGCATGCAGACAGCCAGGACTTCTGAGCCCCTACTTTCAACCTTCTTCTCTCTAGTCTTGCTCTTTATCGTAGCCGCAGGAACACAGGGTAAAGGTGTGTCTTCTGTTTTACTACGTTTCCCCCTTATCTTCTTAAGCTTCCCCAATATACTGGGCCTCTTCTTGCAGGAACAGTCTATGTCTTCCATGTCACTGCATTTTCTCTGTTTATACTTCCTTTGTCTTGTTCTGGGAGGGATTTGAGGCATGCCTCAGGGTTTGGTGTAGGACAAGTATTAAATCAATAGTTGCTATTGAGATATGAAAAAAAAAAAAAACCTAAACAACAAAAACTCTCTGAGTTGGCCTTGCTATAAGTGAGGGCCAAACATGCAGGGATCTCCAGTCAATACTAAAGGATGCAATGCACAGTAACTTGGGTCACTTTTGAAGTCACTGAAGTTCCTCTCTGCTCGGGCTCTGCTCGGGCTCTGCGTGATTTTCCTGTAGGGTTTCCACATGCCCTGCCCTCTGGGCCTCTGCACTGTGGCTTTTCTACTTTCTACTGCGGGTCTTATCACCCATGTATCATACACCGTTCAGATCATCCTCAGACATGCATGTGGTATACGCCAGCCACTGTGGGAGAAGCGAAGAGCTGGGAAGACATGGCTGCTCTTTTTTGTTACTGACCACTTTAAGCTGCTCTTCCAGATTCGATTCCAGCTAATGGCTGTAAGGCGCTAAGCAACATGGGAAAGGAGGAAAACACTGGGAAGGTCCTTTGAGCCTCTCCCAGTTCTAGCCTTCAAGGTCCATTGTGAGTTGACTTTCCTGCCTCAGCAGTTCGGGATAACGTATGGATTCTTTAGTTTCTGTTTTATTTTTCTTTCTTCCCCTGCACACACCCCTCACCCAAGCGCGAAGAGAATGGTGCGTTGGGATGGGGCCCCAGCCACACTGACCCTGGAAGTGAAGGTCCATACAGCTGGCATCTGGGTGGCACTGTCCATTGTCCTGTAAACAGCGGTCCAGGGGTAGCTTTTCGGGCTCACAGTCCATCCCATCCCCCACATAGTGACTCTTACATTCACACTTGTGCTTGCCCTGAGGAGAGAGGGCGGAGAAAGGTGAAAAAGCCCCCAGGATTCCAAGTGCCAGAAGACACGCACCCAGCACAGAAGCAGTTCAGAAAGGCCGACGCGCTGCCTGCCCTGCCCAAGTAGAATGAATGTTGTCTTTTCTGTGCAGGCTCATGACCAAAGGCTGCCATCCTTCTCTGCATCAGTGCTGCTTTCTCAAAGAGCCCCTCCCTCCAAAGCACCCTGCAGGAAGCAGCTCTTGACCGCTATTCCAACACACGGCCCCCGTCTCTGCTCATGGCCTTTCCCACTCTGTGCCAGGGTCGTGACTGGCACTAAGTGCCACCCTTTTCTCTAGTTGTACACGTGCTCCTGGAATGCAGGGAGGCCGTCTGTCTTTTTCCCCATATCCCTGGCACCTGCCATAGTTCATTGCTGTTGTTTGTGACCACTGGTCCAGTCAGAGAGTGACCTCATCCAATCTTATAAACCCTGTGATGTCTCTGGATTCCTCCCCATGAGGAAACTGAGACACCAAGTGGTCACTAGCCACACAACGCAGATGCTCAGAGCTGAGTCTCAGAGGCTGCCTGACTCTGAATCTGTTTGTAACTGGTAATGGGCATCGAGTCCCAGCTGCTCTTCCCAACAGAGAAATGGGGTACCGGCTCAGTTCCTAAAAGACTCGAGGAAGTGTCCCTGTTACGGCATTTCTTATCAGCTTTCTGTTTTTGTTTTTAATTTTTATTATATGTGCAGTATGCTGTCTGCATATATGCCTGCAGGCCAGAAGAGGTCACCAGATCTCATTACAGGTGGTTGTGAGCCACCATGTGGTTGCTGGGAATTGAACTCAGGACCTCTGGAAGAGCAAGCAGTGCTCTTAACCTCTGAGCCACCTCTCCAGTTCCAGCTTTCTGTTTTCATGAACTTCAGATCTGAAGTCACGGCAGACTTATGGGAAAGTCGGGAAGGAAGCATAGAAGACCCTCTGTGGCAGCAGTCCTCACTTTCCCAACGCTGAGACCTTTGTTATAACAGAGTCCTCATGGTGTGGTCACTCCCAATCATAAAAATCATTTTGTTGCTACTTATAACTGTAATTTTGCTGCTGTTACGAATTGTAATGTAAATATTTGATATGCGGGAGATCTGATATGTGACCCCCAAAGGGATCACGATCCCTATCAGCTATCAGCTTCCCTTAATGTGAGCACCCTCTAGCTGTAGGGAAGCCAGAGTGATGCTGGTGTAGTCCTATTAACTAAACAACAGAACTTACATCAATTTCACCAAATTCGACTCTAACGTCCTTTTCTGCTGAGGATACAAAATCGCATCAACACTGACTTTTACTAGAAGCAGACGAAGGTGGGAAGATAGTGAAGCAGAGGCCAGAGGGGAAGCAGAGGCCAGGGAGCTGAGGACACCAGCCTGAACCTGAGGACACCAGGCTCAAAGAGCTGCTATCCCAAATGTCTCCATGGAATTGGGACTTACTGGGCCAGTCATCCTGCAGGTGGCATGCTCATGACATCCGCCATTGACACCATCTGCACAGGGGTCTATCTCTGTGCAGCTGTGGCCGTCCCCCTGGTAGCCCTTCTGGCAGCTGCAGGAGACTTGCGTGCCCTTCTGGGAGCACTTGGCGGCCTTTGCACAGCCCCCATTGTTCTGTTTGCAGAAATCCACAACTGCAAGAGAAAGAGTAGAGGGTTTCCTGTACCACTGTCTGGGGTCAGTCAGCCTTGACCGTGAATGGAAAGGAGCTGACCAAGTCCTCATATGTCTTTGGTCTCCTGGTCTGTGAGCTCTCTGCTAGCTTGTTATGATTCATGTTCTTGTGACACCCTGACAGACCTGTCACATACTACTCATGGGACAGCTTTGATGAGAATTTTCATAATAAATTGGCACCTCTCTCTCTCTCTCTCTCTCTCTCTCTCTCTCTCTCTCTCTCTCTCTCTCTCTCTCTCTCTCTCTCTCTCGTCCTGGTTAACCTGATACAACCTAGACTCATTTGAGGGAGTCTCAGTTGAGTGATGGTTCAGATTCAGATCTGACTGACCCATGGCCATGTCTGTAAGAGACTGTCTTGATTGATGATGAATGTAGTAGGCCCACCCTAGTCCACTACGGGTGGCTCCATCCCTAGGTAGGTGGGTCTGGGCTGATGAGAAAGCTGGTTGAGCAAAGCCAGTGAGTGAGATAACACTCCTCCATGGTTCTGCTTCAGGCCCACTTGAGTTCCTGTGCTCATTTCTGTTGTGGAATATTATTTAGATATGTTACATTTGTTCATGTTGTGGAATTTTGTTTTAATAATGCAGAGATGTGTTGCATTCTTTTATGTTGCATTTGTTTAACTCTGAAGCTGTGTGACTTTGCCTGTCTAAAACACCTGATGGTCTAATAAAGAACTGAATGGCCAGACAATAGCTGGGCAGAGAAAGGCTAGGCAGGGCTCACAGGCAGAGAGAACAAATAGGAGGAGGTGTAGTGGGTAGCCATCCCAGCATTGGCCTGGAAGTTCCAACCCCCATTGAGGCTTCAGTAATGATCACGCCCACAAGGCGGGGCAGAGGAAGGAGCGGAAGACCGAGGAGCAGGAGGAGGTGGTCTCTTGGTTCCGGGACGCGGGACACTAGAGGTGGACCGAGCAGAGTTCTCCAGAGAACACCGCCGGACTACCCTATACCTTTGCCTGCAACCTACCCCTTCATTTGTAAGTTACCCCACAAAATAAACCTCCCTTTTAACTACGTGGAGTGGCCTTAATAATTTCACCAATAAGGAGGAATCTGGGTAGAAAGATCAAGGAGAAAGAAAATAAGGGGCCATCCACACAGCCACAGAACCAGACAAGAAATAAGAAGGAAAGAAAAGTTATACAGAAATAGAGAAAGGTAAAATCCCACAGACAAAAGGTAGATGGGATAATTTAAGAAAAGCTGGCAAGAAATAAGAAATAATAAGCCTCCATGTGATTTATTTGGGAGCTGGGTGGCAGGTCGCCCAGAAAAGCAAAGAGTAAAGAGTAAAAACAACAAACTACAGATTTCCTTCAGCGACAGATTGTGGCCTCAAAATGTAAGCCAAACACTCTTTCCTACCTAAGGAAGTGGACTAGGGTGGGCCTACTATATAGTCCTTAGGTGTTTGGTCAGTGTTTTATAGGGGCAACAGAAAAGCAAACTAGAACAGTGAGTGAGTGAGTGAGTGAGTGTGTGTGTGTGTGTGTGTGTGTGTGTGTGTGTGTGTGTAGGTATGAGGTTAGTACAGTAAGGGACACCTTGTGAGACAAGACTCTCCAACCCTGTTCAAAGGATCAGTCTCAGAGAGCTTGCTTGTCTGACCAGATAAAGCAGTAGGGTGTGCAGGGCTGGGACCTGAACCCAGGTTGGTGTGGCCTTGCTGCGGATTAGGATTATTGCTCTGTATGCTGCGAATGTGTTGTTCTGATTGGTTAATAAATACGGGCTGATTGGCCCGTAGCCAGGCAGGAAGTATAGGTGGGACAAAGAGAGAGGAGAATTCTGGGAACAGCAAGGCTGAGTCAGGAGACACTGCCAGGAGAAGCAAGATGTAAAGATACCACATGGCAAGGTATAGATTTATAAAAATGGGTTAATTTAAGACATAAGATCTAGCTAGTAAGAAGCCTGAGCCATTAGGCCATACAGTTTTAATTAATATAAGCCTCTGTGTGTTTATTTGGGGGACGCTAGTGGGAAAGAATTGTCCCTACTGCCGGCAGGCCTGGACACAGGAAAACTTCAGCTACATGGCCTTACAGTGTTGTGTTTGCTTTTAGGGCCTTCATTTTCACAATTGCCAAATTTCGGCCCAGAATTGTCTATCTGAAGCTGCAGGAGGAGCTGGGAAGTGGATCTATTTCTTTTGGCTGCACTTATGCTCAGAGTCACTGGAGTCACTTAAGACTCTGAGAGCATGAACGTGAGGTGAGGTGCAAGAGCCTCCTCCTGGACAGCAGGGTAGAGTGAGGGAGCTGGGCCTTTGCTACCATTGTTGAGTATGGACGGACTCTTCTGGAATGCCTTGCAGGAGGCTACAAAAGGGCAGGCATGTCAACACCTGTTGTTTATAAAGCATATTTATCTGTGGGAGTGTTTACTCATAGAAAACTTCAGAAAAGACAAGTTCCTGAGACTGCTCATCCCCTCTTCTTTCTCCTGGGGTAAAGAGAGTTGTAGGAGGAGTGTGTTATGGCTTGTCTAACAAGATGGTGGCATTTCCCAGCTCTCTTGCAGCTAGGTATGACATATGATGAGCACCAGCCAACTGGATGGGAGAAGATCTGATTTTTAGCTGCTTTTGGGATGGAGCTCTGCCTCCTCCTCCTCCCTTCTTCATCCTACAGTAGTCTAGGTGTGCTAGCTCTGAAGCTCCCTCCGAACTGTCATACAAGACAGAATAAACATTCGCTTACTTCACCCGAGACTCTGTGTGCCAAGCACACATCTAAGCCCCTGTGGACTGGCCGTTTGGATGCTGGGTGTGATTCAGTGGCAGAGTGCGTGTCTAGCATCTGAAAGGCTCTGGGTTCATGCTCACTGACAGGGCAATGGGGGTCAGAGGATGTGTAATGTCTTCAGTCTTAACTTGTTCATCTCAATGCCGTAGTCAGCTTCTGAATTTTTGAAGCGAGCCTACTTGTTGAATTAGAAAAACACTATAAAAAAACAGGACACCTGGTTTTACAAAGCAATTTAAAAATTTAAAACCATGCTTGAGAGGTAGACAGGGCAATTGTGAGCCAACTATTGATGAGACTGAGTTCTAAAGAGGTCAGGTACTGTTGCAGAGACGCAATCGGAAAGCAGAAGAGTGGAGCCCGGCCAGTGACCACACCCTGCTCCCCTCCGGTGCCCGCCGCCGCCACTGCCTGAGTATGCAAAGAGGACTCACCAGTGCACTTGATCCCATCACCTTCGTAATTCAAGTTACACACACACGTGTTGTTCTCCGTACACGTGGCATGCACAGAACAAGGAGGGATGCACACCGGAAAGACAACTGCAGAGAAAGAGGCCACCCTTTACCCTGTGCCCCGTGGTGCAGTCAGCCTCCCTACACACTTTCCCACGACTCTTCAGATGTCATAAATGGCAGGAAGATGGGGGTGATTAGCCGAGGACTCTCCCACCTCGGAGATTCGGGGATCCGTCTGCTAAGCAGTTCAGATTATAATGCAGAGGTTGCCTTTGGGGAGACTGTTTAAAACTTCATCCCTCCAAACTTGCAAGCAGGGAGGAACCTGGCCAATAGACTCTTCTGCCCTAAGAACATGGGCTACCAGGAGGAGAAGGTTACATTGGAAGAGAAATTTCACTGTCTTCCAAGGGCGCTGCTGAGCTGGGAAGTCTGGAACGTTGGTGATTGGATGGGGCTGTGGTGTGCATGGCAGCCTGAAGCTGACGGGTGTTTAGGTGGGTAGGCAGGGGTGGAAGCAAGGTCAGCCATTCTGTTGGAACCCATGTAAGAGCCTAGTGATGCCCTTCTGACTCTGGGGAGGAGGAAACGTCATTAATTTAGGCAGACTAATTTGGCCTTCACATCTTAGAACAGAAAGACTTGGGTTTCTGAAAACAGAGCATGGACTAAGAGTATAATGGTGACGATAACCACAATAATAATGGAAACAACTGCGTTTGATACGGCAGATACAAACTCCAGGAACTTAAGAGTAACCCCAGCACCCCCTCCCTTGCACAGTGTGCAGTATGTACGAGCAAGGTGAGGGTGGGCTGGCTGAGGCCATTCACGCAGGAAGTAGTGGATCAGGGACTATGTCCTGGTCTCAGGACTCCAAAGACCGAGTTGTCCTGACACCACTTGATTTCTGGCACCATGCGTCTGGGCCTGAGTGCCACCATAGTGAGGCATTCTCATTGCATGGTTTTTAGATTTGGGTAAAATCCTTTCATCAAGTTTTCTTCGGACCCACCAACCTCCCGAGGTCCAGGCCACAGTACAAACCACTGTTGACAGGTGAAGTGGGAACAGCCACGCTGTTATTTTCTCAGCTACTCCTCAGATCCCAGCCTCACTTGCACCCCTCACTAGGGTCCTCTGTAGCCAAGGGCAGCCAGTGGCTGGCCACTCCCCCGACAGACCTGTGAGAGTGTCGCAGAAGCGGCCTGTCCACCCTGTTTCACAGAAGCACTGCCCAGATCCTGTGATTCCCTCATCACACCGTCCATGCTCTGAGCAGCCACAGGCTGTAAGAGAAATCAGAGTGCCCAGTGGTTAGTGACCCGTAGCTGATGTCTGGTCAGCCCACTTACTGACCACCTGCTACTGGGCATAGTCGGTGTTCTACCGTAGTCACTATTGCCCCCCAAATTCCAAAAGGAACTTATCCACAGGCCAGACTACTACACAATTGGAGTATAGGAAAATCACGATAAGGCCCATTTTCGTCGGCCTAAATAGCTTCTGAATGTGTGACAATAAATGTCACAAACGCTGTGGTCACACAAGTAGCATGTCATGGGGCATGTCACAGATGTGAGTGACAACTTAACTGGTGGCTTCTCGCTTGAGAAATCTATTTAAAAAGAAAATTGAAAACCACGCACCAATTCCGATTATCACTTCGGTGTGGCTGTGCCGGCCCATGTCACCATCATCGGCCTCGGCCTCCAAGGCCACTGCAGCCTCCCTGGGGGTGGGTGGGGGTGGGCCTGTCTCAGCACTTGCTCCCTACAGTGTGTGCTCCACAGGACAGTGAGAGCAATCCTTGCAATCTGTTCACAACAGTTCTACCGGCCACCTGGCCCGGCACACTTATGGATGCTGAGTCATTTTCTCTGGTCCAGACTTTCCTGGGGACCTGCAGGCTTCACGGCCTTCTGCCCTTCCCCTGCCTCAGCTACTCCTGCTCTTTCTTGCAGGTCAGGCCTACTCACCTCTGATTTGTGTGTGAGTGCAGTGGTCCCTCACGACACAGGCCACTTAAATGTTAGCAAGCCAGAGTGAAAACTTCAGTTCAGTTGATTCTGAGGGCTCAGTGGCCCCGTGTGAGTCTGTCTGCCAGCACTCCCAGGAGCTCCGATTCTCTGTGTGAGAGGCCTTTCGTTCAGGCCTGTTACCTGCTTACACACCCACACAGCTTTTATGGCTACTTTTGTTTTCTGCACTCTTTGACGAGGGCTGGGGTGCTGTCCCCACCCTCCTCTAACCTGAATCTTAGACAGCTCCAAGTGCACGGCTCACCTCTTCCCACCTTAGTTTCATCATCAACATCAGTTCCTACCTCAAAGGTCGCGCTAAGGATTAAATGCAGAACTGTACATGTCTGCCGCATGACAGGCACATGAGAAATACCTGTAGTCACCGCGTGTGTATAGAATGACTCAGTGAGTCGGGGAGGCTCAGCCACAAGTTCCTTGCTGGCTTCAGGGACTGAGTTTCAGTTGCAGACGTGAGGCTCTTGCAAGGGATGGATACTAGGACTGCGTACAAGGAGGGAAAAGCGTGCAAGCGGAGAGAGATGGAAAGTGACTCCTCCGGGTCGAGTGGGTGGCATGGATGAGGACAGGAAGCATACAGCTACATGCAAACAGGCTAACACAAGCAAGTGGCCACATACGCTGACAGTCAGGCCCAAATCTCCCTGGCCAGCACAGCTCGCAGGCGGTCCCGTTGAATCCGGTGTTGCATTGGCACTGTCCTGTGGTCGAGTACATATCACGGCAGACACCCCGGTTATTACATGGCGTATCTGGTCCTCCAGGGCAGGCTGGAAGAAAATGAAACAGCAGTGACCACACAGCCTCCCAGAGCAGGGCAGTGCAGCACTGCTGTAGACACGGTCAGTTCTGACACCTTCTCATGGTCCTGGGTGTCAGGGCACCTACCTGGCGAGCCACTGGCATCTGGGACCTGAGTATTCTCATGTGTCTCATCTGATGCTGCCTTGGCAGGGCCGTGGGCTGAAATGCATGCTGTAATGCTGGTCAGGAGACCTGGCTTTGAGTAGGCCTGGGCCAAGTCATGAACCTACTCTGAGCTGTTTGTCTGCTAAATGATGATGGTAATGGCGGTGACAGTGACATCTTGCCAGCCTGACCTATACCACATCATTACTGAGAGGATCAGAAGGCATAATCTAAGAATACTGATTTCATTTATTTGACAAAGTCTTATGCATCCCACCCAGGTTGAACTTGAACTTTTGATCCCCCTGCCTCCACCTCCTGAGTGCTGGGGTTATGTGTGCCCCCACACCGCCAATGCTGCATCGGGAATCAAACCCAGGGCCTTGTACATTCAAGGTAAGAATTCCACCCACTGAGCTGCAGCTCTGACCTCTGAGAGTGTCTTAAAAATCTGTAGGGGTAAACAAATTTAACGGTTTCTAGTGGTCTTTTTTTAAGTAGTGTGCTCCACGTTTCAGTGATGGAGGCTGGGAGCTGGGTGACTGGACCTAGGCCAGCATGCGCCCATAGAGTTTGTAGGGTGGTCTACAGTATAGACAACGAGTGGGATGCACATGCAGGAAGAACACCATGGCTTCTGGAGCCTGGGACCTTGGGCTTACTTCTTACTTTTCCCAAGTGTCTATTTTCCATCTATTACAGGGACTGGCAGTGGGGTTGTTATCTGGTCCATGGGAGCCTTCAACAGTGTGCCTACCTAGGGCAAAGTCCAGCAGATGAGATGTGCCTTGTAGGCCTTTGTTAAGCATCGCTGCTGATGTATTCATCACTAGAAGTTATGTCAAGGTTTCCAAACTGAGATCAGACTCCTTTTGACAAAGAGACACCCTGTCACTATGGACTTAGCCCACAAAACCCTATTAGTACATCACTGTTCAAGAAAGAATCATGTCAAAGCACATACAGACATACTTCCCAACATTATGAACATTGCATAGAAACTAGCAATAAATAATATGGCATGCATTTTAAATCAGCAGGGAAAATGTTCTATTCTGATTTTATTACTATTACTATTATTTATTATTATTTCTGCAGTCCTGGAAATAAAGCCTTATACAAGCTGGCCATGTGCTCTACTAAGGAACTGTTTCCCAAGCCTTCTTTTTATTTTGAGAAAGGGTGTAAGTTGCCCAGGCTGTCCTTACATGTACTTACTTTGTAATTCAGCCTGGCCCTGGACTTGTGGTCCCCCTGCTTCAGCCTCCTAACTAGCTGGGATTACAGGCCTGTGCTGTCGGGCCCAGCTGTAGTCTGGTTTTAAACACGAAGGCGGATGCACAGTAGGATCTCAGTAAAACAAACTCTGAAGGTGGTAGTTCAGAGTGCTGGGTTGGGGCATGGGGATCATGAGGGTGGCGTTTACCCACCTCCTTAGAACTTGGGTATTTTTAAAAGCACAGCCTGCCCGTACCCCTTTAGAATGGCAAAGAGAAGGGGTGCCCTCACCCTGACAGTGTGGCAGGAAGTAACCTTTGCAGCACCTGGGGAGCGGGATGACCAGGGAGCACAGCTGCTGGCAGCCTTCCAGGCTCCTCCTGAACGGCAGTGGGTTGTAGAGACAGCTCTGTGTCACACCCTAGAGGGAGAGAGGAGCTGTTCCACTTTCCTCGCTGGGCTGGGCTGCAGGGGCTCCAGCGCCCCCCCCCCCCCAGTGGTGGAGGGTCTTGGCACTCCTGAGGATGAAGACGGGATTTTCTGGACAGGCCAAGAGTGAAGGGGGAGGGCAGAACTGGGGCCCTGAACAGAATTTCTCACCCTTGGAGCTGTTTGCCAACGGAATGATTGCTTGGAGAGGGTGTGGAGAGAGGCAGATTGCTATCACGTATATCCTCAGCAAGGAAGGGGTGAGATTCACTTTGTGTGTGAGGGATGTGTGTGTGTGTGTGTGTGTGTGTGTGTGTGTGTGTGTGTGTGTGATATATGTGTGTGTGTATGTGAGGGACGTGTGTGTATGTGTGTCTGTGTGTATTTGAGGGTGTGTGTGTGTGTATGAGTGTGTGTATGTATGTGGTGTGTATGTGTGTGTGTACCTGTGTGTATGTGAGGGACATGTGTGTGTATATGTGTGTGTGAGGGGTGTGTGTGTGCATGTGTGTGTGTGAGGGACACGTGTGTATGTGTGTGTACATGTAGGGAAGAGGTTGATGTGGGTTTCCTCTTTACTGCCCTCCATCTTACATTTTGAGACTGGGTCTCTCACTGAATCTAGAGCTCACTGATTTCACTGGCTGTACAGTTAGTCCTACGGGTCATCCTGCCTCAATTTCCCAGTGTTGGGATTACAGATACCAGCTTACACTTCTGGCATTTTATGTGAGTGCTGGGGATTGAACTCAGGTCCTCATGCTTCTTAAGCAAGCACTGTACTGGCTGAGCCTTCCACGACCATGAGGGTTTGTCTTTGTAGACGCTTTACTAGTAGAAAGGCCTCGACCTTTGTGTGAGCACTAAACTCATACTTTACCACTGAGCCCAGCCCCAGCTCTTGCCTCTAGATAAGGAATAAAAACAGTACTTCATGAACACCTACTCTGTGCCAACCACTTCGATGGAGCTCTACTTGAAAGTGGTGTTTTCCTAGTGACCACACAGCTGTGAGTTCACTTTGTTCTAGAGAGGCAACACTGGAAGTTCATGTAACTTGGCAAAGACTACTGGAGTCTGTCTCCATACCCATGAACTTCCAGACTTAGCTGTTTCCCTACATGGCTTTCTGATATTTAGTCATAGCTTGCTTCATACCAGCTGTGTGGCCTTGGTCTGATTGCCCTTTTCTCTGAAACTCATTTTCTTATCTTATATACATCTCCTAGCACACAAAAGCCAACAATATCCACTATTTTTATCATTATAATAATTTTCTTTTTTTTAAAGATTTATTTATTTATTATGTATATATCATGTATGACTGCAGACCAGAAGAGGGCACCAGATCTCATTACAGATGGTTGTGAGCCACCATGTGGTTGCTGGGAATCAAACTCAGGACCTCTGGAAGTGCAGTCAGTGCTCTTAACCTCTGAGCCATCTCTCCAGCGCCTCAAGACAGTTCTTATAAGATGGGCAGTAAACTGACAGGCTGCCTGGGTTGAGAACATGCATAAAAACACCATACGGAACACACTGATGGACCCCTTCACAGGTACCCCTCCCCCACTGGAAAACTGAGGTCTGCACATCAAACACACAGTCTATGGCCATACCACCCTAGTGAGTCTGTCCTTGTATGAAAATGAAACGTCCCCATAGACCTCCAGATGTCAGGATTCATAGTCACCTTTGGTTTGCTCCATGGTGGGCATCTGGGTGTAGTGACACAGCTCCCGCAGTCTCCCTAGTGTGCAAGACAAGCAACTTCAACATCAAGAACACTGGCAACCACAAGGAGGTGTCCAGGCTCATGTCTGGACCTGGGGCTGGGGAGATGGCTCAGTGGGTAAAGCGCTTGCCGCACAGGCGTAAGGAGCTGACTTCACTTCCCAGAAAGGACATAAAAAGCCAGGCATGGTGGTGCATGCTTGTCGACCCCCAGCACTGGAGAAGTGGAGACTGGGGAGGCGGGGGCTTGATGGCTGCCTGGATAGCTTAGCTCAATCAGTGAAGCCTAGTTTCCAGGGAGAGACCTTGTCTCCAAAAACAAGGTGGATAGCTTCTGAGCAATGGTACCTAAGGCTGACCTCTGGTTTTTATAGGCAACTGTGTGGGCGTGCGCGCTCTCGCTCTCTCTCTCTCTCGCTCTCTCTCTCTCTCTCTCTCTCTCTCATACACACACACACCTTCATTTTGATTAAGATATGGCTATGATCAGGATTATACAGACACACATACTTCACTTTGTCCTAGAGAATTCTGAAGGTCATTTGGAGGAAGTCCCCTGATATACAGAGCTGGGCCCAGGCTCTAGCATCGAGCAGTGAGGGGCAGGTGACTTTTGACTGATAACTGATACATTGTGAACTTTAGTCTTTATAAGGTATAGCTTAGGGACAATACTTGCTGCCATTTGACCTCTGGGGACTTGACAAAAGAAATGAATTAGCTGGAAGACAGTGCATAGATACACTTTGGAAGTTAAGGCTACACCCGCTAAAACAGGAAAGAATCTTCCTTTACCTTCATTTAGGCTAGAATCCTAAAACTGTGGGGTACTTATTAAATTGTTCAAGAGATGCCAGACACTGGCACTGAGCAGTGATGAACTCTGCTATGGCACCACTTCACCCCAGTTTCCAAGTCCGTACCAGGAGCTGGTGGGGACTCTCATGATTGGGTTGCTGTGGGATCTGATGGGTACCGGGAGCTGGTGGGGACTCTCATGATTGGGTTGCTGTGGGGTCTGATGGGTACTGAGCAGAGCAGCTCAAAGCCGCCATTCATGCGGTGGCACTGGCTGGGTGAGTGAAGCCAGTCATATCTTGTATGGTGGCGGGCCCATGACACAGGTTCATTTAGTGTTGCAAATTGAGTGAGTGGGAAAATGAATGGAGGTATACAGGGTACATATTATACATTACACTGAACCATTTTTGTTAGTTGCCAAGTATGTCAGTTCTAGATGATGTAATCGGGCAGGAACTCAAAGAGATGTTTGCCGAATGAATAAGTGGATGGTGGGTCTGAAAATGAATGGCACAGTAGAAGGCTAACGTTTGGTACCCAGCACTGTTTCCATGGTGATGAAGGAATAATGGGAGGATGGTGGGAAGCAAACCAAGGATTTCTAGGCCTGCAAGTGGCTAAGCAGATGCTTTCTGATTCTGAGTTTGAAGAATGCCATCAATTGGCTCTCAGGTGTCTTGGGACCTGGTCTTATCATGGCCCTTCCTGGGAGCCCATGCTGGACCACCAGGTAATTTTAGAACTGACCGTAACATTGAAGGCAGTGAAAGTGTCACATCGGCCACCCAGGGTGGGATCCATTAGCAGGCAGTCGATGCCATAGGCCACACCCATGTCAAACAGGAGCTCCCGCTGTATGATCCTGCACATTTGTCCATTTAGAAAGAGTTCGCCCTGAAAGACAGAGAAAGAGAGATCAAAATCCCTTCAAACATTTCTTCTTCCCACAGCTTACAATGTGGCCAGCTCCTCTACAGCTCAGAAAGGAGTAAAATAAACAAACACGCAGGGGGTTTCCTGCACCTGTCACAAGGGCCTGGAATGCCAGGGTGTATCAAATGTTTGATAGCTACCCTTAAAGGCAGTGAGGGGAAAAGAACTTGCTGATAATGGAAAACAGAAACACAGCCTCCCTAAACACACCCCAAGACACCCAAACGCCTCTCAAAATGGGAATGGTTGGAGAAGTGTTCTCATGTCATCTGGTCATCCCCAGAACACTCACAATGTCACTGCCGGTCCCACACTTCACACTCAGCTCTGAACCTTGCAGTGTCTTCCAGGAATCAGACCTGGGCAGGTCTGACGCAGAAGCCTGAGGGAGAGGAGCCATGTTAGTACCTGCCCTGGGGCTCCAGGGCCAGAGGAGTTTGCCAGCAAACCCAGTTCAGGGGTAAGATTTCTATTACAGTAACTCTGCTAAAGCAACCAGGGTTAGGGTGACTAGGGCTTTCTAGGGGCTGGGAGTTCCTCCGCTAGGCACAGTCTGTACCAGCTGGGCCTCTGTGCTTGGGCATCCTGGAAGAGGCTGTCTAGGTTTATGAAGGCAAGGAAAGGATGAGTGGGCTTAGCTGAGAAATGGTCCAGGGTGGCTTTATGTCCTGAAATGTGCTCCTTTAAAAGTCATAGGAGCTAGCCATTTTGGCATATGCCTCTAATCCCAACACTCAGGAGGCAGAGATGGCAGATCTCTCAGTTCAAGGCCAGCCTAGTCTTGTCTACTTAGTGAGCTCCAGGCTAGCCAGGACTACATAGTGAAACCCTGTTTCAAGAAAATAAAAATATATCAAAATGATATAAAATCTTGACCCCAAGGACCTTAGAACGTGATCTTATTTGGAAGCAAGGTCTCTGCAAATACAGTTAATAGTTAGGCAAGATGAACTGACCCTGGAGTAGGGTGGGCTCTTCGTACAATATAAACGATGTCCTTGTTGGAAGAGGAGAATACCACAGAGGGACACTGAGACACAGGGAAAGTATGACTGTGGGAAGATGGAGGCAAACTGCATGGATGCGCCTGCAAGCCAAGGAATGCCAGAGAGTGCCAGAAACCACCAGCAGCCCTGGGAGACTCAGGGGACAGTCTTCCCTTCAGAACCACTGGAAGAAATGACCTCGCCACGTTGATCGCAGCAGTCTAGCCTCTACTGCTGGCAGGAAATGAGTTTCTACAGTTCTAAAGCACCTAGCCTGTGGCAATCTGTTATGCAGGCCCAGGAAGTCATGTGGACGTTGAGTGACCTGAAGTCAGGGCACTGGCATCTTGGAGTGGATGTCTTCATCTTGGAGTGACAAGAGTCACTGAGGACTCAGAGTGACTGCCAAGTCTCTACATGGTCTGGCTTCATGCCCCTACATGACCAGGACAATTGGCTAGTTCACAGGGCTGACAGCTGATTGCGTTAAGATGCATTAAGTCATTTGTGTAGGGACATCAGAATCAGGAGTGGTAGAGGACACCTGGAAAAGCTCGAGGGGACCTTTTTCAGCTGCCATTCTGCCGTATGAATAGGAAGGTAAAAAGGCAGCACACAGTTCACAGGGCAGAGGGGCTGAAGCTTCCCTCCTCCCCAGGGAGGCATGGGGACACATGTCATGGGGCCTCAGGGATAGACAGTATCTTCCTCTGGGCATTGGAAAAACTACCCTGGAGTCTCGGATCACGTGGAACTTCAGATACTCCTTCAGCTTGTCTTTGTTGTCTTCACTGAACAGGAAGTCCTGTTGCTCCTGGGGTATGGCTTGGAGGGCTTTGTCCGTGGGCCAGAAGAGAGTGACTGGGGTGTGGATGGGGTCAGTGATGACACTCAGCAAGCCCGAGTCCTGAAACAGAGGTGTCATCATCCTTACTGTGCACACGCTGTGTGGTGAAGGCCCTCCTTTCAGGCAAAGGGCCTCTCTGAGCCAGTCTCTCCATGACCTGAACTGTGGCTTGTCAGGATTTCTGAAGGTCCCAGAGTGACACAGACAGAAGCTAGAGCACTGTGCCCCAAGCATTCTGAACCCCATTTTCTTAAAAAGCAACCCAGAAGCCAGGCGTTGGTGGCACACGCCTTTAATCCCAGCACTCGGGAGGCAGAGCCAGGCAGATCTCTGTGAGTTCGAGGCCAGCCTGGTCTCCAAAGCAAGTTCCAGGAAAGGCACAACGCTACACAGAGAAACCCTGTCTCAAAAAAACCAACCCTCTCCCCCCAAAAAAGCAACCCAGAGAGTTAGAATCTAGGCTTCTGTTAGTAGGAAAATAAACCATTGAGTATCTTATTTTTGATACTACTTCTGTCCAAATATTTTAACTTCTCAAGACTAGCTTTTATTTTTTCCTCACATTTCATTAAGAAAAACTTATACAATACTGAGCATGTATGTTTGCTTATAAAGTTTTGAGATAAAATGTACCCCAAAGAAATGTCAAGATGAATAGGAGAAAAACTTTTGAGAGCCTTACGAGGTATGGTAACATCCCATATATTAATTTTCCCTGTGAAGTCGGCTTTATGACCTTCATCAAGCCCTTGACAGGCTTGTTAGTTTGCTCTAAAACTGTCCAACCAGACCCTGCTGAACAGGTACATGGTGACTATAGAGTTTTGGGGATGGCTATGCGGACAAGGATTACTCAGTTTTAACGTCCTTGGATAGTCTTATTTAAGAAATATTTATTATGTTTATTTAGTTACTGGAAGGTATAGGGGTCAGAGGGCAGCTTGTAGGAGTTGGTTCTTTCCTTCCATCGTGTGAGTCCTTGGGATTTTCATTTTGAACATGTTGAACTCCCATTTCTAACCAGCTCCCTAGAGAATCTGACACTCAGATCTTTTGGGGACTTAAGGACCTAATGTGGAGATTATAGACCATGCTTTGTTGGGGAACCAAGGTTCTTGGAACTCTTTGGAGACTGGTCAGTGGGGGTGCCTCTCTCAGATATAAACACAAGCAGACCTAACAAAGCAGAGTTCAGGATGGGCTGTTCCCCAGTTCTCTTTCCCTTTGTGTTTTACCTGTATTAGCTTGCTGAATCTGGTATATCCATGGTTCATTGCCACTGTAGTAAGATTCTGCTGCAAAGATAAGAAAGGGCATAAAACCTTTCATCTTGCAAGTGTGCCCAACCATTTGACATTGCGACATGACATCGCTATCTACAAAATTCATACTTGAGAACTGTGCAGGGAAAGCTGGACACTATATCTTCCATGAGTGGAGGATGGCACCTTCCTGACTCTTATTCAAGAGACAGAGATACAAAACCAAATCTAATATCATAAGTAAGTCTGTTATTTTGTGTTGGGCCACATTTATGGCTACCCTGGGACACATCTGTAGGTTGAACATGCTCACTTTAGACAGTTTACCAAGCTTTAACAACCCAACTGTATACAATAGCAGAAACACAGCAGGGGCTGGGCTATCCACTGGCTCATTAGCAACCATAGCAGCTTTCTTTTGCCCATGTTTTTCCACATTGCAGAGACTAGAAAGCTGGACACAACATTTTCCAGACTCCCTTGTGGCTAGAAGCCCACAGGCAATGCAGGGTCAACCAAACCCAAGCACTGTGGAGATCTGTTGGTGGAAAGGAACAATCTGAGGTGCAGCTAACAAGATGCTAGGCCACCTGGAGCACAATGGTGTGGATGTGAGCAGTTTGGTCTCTAGACCCCTGGGAGGAGAGGTTGGAGAGGTGGAATCTGAGCTGTAACAGTCAGAATGGCCCTAGGGTAAAGTTAGAGGTCCTTTGTTTCCACCTGTGTATCATTGAATTAGACTATGGCCTCCAACAGATTTATTCATATACACAATATCTTAAGAAACTCCTTTTTAGAAGTGAGGTTTAATGGATTCTGCTACCTGCAATGAAGGAGAGCAGCCAATACTAATGATTAAAACAAAGTGAACTGGGCCTGGTGGCTGAGGCCTGTAATATTAGTTACTTGGGAGGCTGAGGCAGGAGAATGAAGTTTGAGGCCTATCTGGGCTGCACAATGAGTTTAAGACCAGCCTAAGCAAATTAATAAGACCTTGTCCCAAAACAGAAAATGGAAAGAGGTTGATTTTGTACTTCAGGAAGAAGGCACTCACCTACCATGTACAAAGCCTAGGTTCAATCCTCAATATTAAAAAAAAAAAACCCAAAAAACCAAGAAATAAATAAGAGAATAAATGAATAAATAGTTAAAACTGTTTGTTCTGTCCATTAAGAGAAAGTTTTATTTCAGGTTTAGCTTTAGGGATATGTAATTATCCAGCTTCCCTTCCTGCTTTTCTCTCTCACCCCGCCCCTTCCTTCTCCAAATCTATATAAGATAACGTTCCCTTGTGGACACTAAAGAAAAACATAAAATTAATTATTTTTAAAAATTTTGTTAGGAGATAGAGTTTTACTATATTGGCAAGGCTGGCATGAAATTCCTGGGCTCACATGACCTTCCTACTTGAAGTTGATGAGGAGCTGGCACTGTGGCACACACCACTGCCCCCAGCATTAAAATCCATGGGCTGACTTGAACAACCTTTGTTTGAAGCGGCAGCATGACAGTGCAGCTGAGCTGACAGACAGACATCACATGCTGGAGGGGGACAGTGGGGTACCTACCAGAACCTTGCCTGAAGCATCTTTGGGGGTGACAAGCAAGTGTTGGGGAGACAGCCATTTGTCGATGACGTGGATGACTCCATTGGTGCTGATGATGTCACCGGCCAGGACTTTCGCCTTATTGTTTATGTACACGGTATCCTGAAGACAAAGGAAAACCGTGAGAGGCAAGAGCACAGAGAAGCCACTCAGAATCCTTTCCCACAGGATGGGTGCTTCTCTGGTGTGCTCATCATCAGGGGCAGAGCCTGAAGGTCCATGTGACCCAAGCACACTGTTTATTATGGTCCTAGAAGGAAAATGGAGATGACAATACAGTTTTCACCTCTGAGGTTAACAGCAAATAATGTGTGATCAGCCAACCTGGCCGGTTGCTTATTTCAACACAATTCTGAAAGCTCACAGAATAAACAGCTCACAGCTGGTTTCTCATCAACGTGTCCGTGACATCACCCATCCTCCACTCCATCTGTGCTATCTGGAGCTGCCTTGCCTCTGAGTCTGAATTCCAATTCAACTGTTTTTTGCTATGTGACTTTGAACAAGCTCCTTAACCTCCTTGAGCTCAGCGTCTGTACTTGGAAATTGAGGACAATGTTGGTATTCCCATCATGGGGCTACAGGACAGACTGGATCAGTGCATGTGAAGTCCTTAGCACAGTCCTACAGTAGAAATCACTCAGTGGTTACCGTTGATGCTGTCACTCAGGAGGGGAAGTCAGATGTGGAGGGTGAGGATAGCACCTTCCCCAAGTGGCTGTTCTTACCTGAGAGACAGAGATGGAGATCGGCTCGCCCTGGAGGGTCACAGCATTTGTGGTCACTTTGAGGTTCTCCAGCAGCAGCTGTTGGCAGGCGACCACGTGATACCGAAGAACCTGGGACATGAGGCCCTGCTGGTCCCAGTCTTTGATCTGGAAAAGAAGCCAGAGAGGTAGGCCAGAGGCAGGAGCCTGTTGCTAGAACCTTCTTTCTGTCTCCTCGTTCCCACACTCTGAGGAGCTAGTGTCTGCTCAGGCAAGAGGGTGAAATCGTAGGTGGGAGGGGTCTCGAGGTGGCTCTGGGCCAGCCTGTCACTGCCTGAAGGATGCCAGCGTCCAAAACATTCTACAGAAAAGGACTTTGCTGGGAGACATGGTAGGAGAGACCATAGAGGGCCTTCCTAGAGAGGAGGCAGGAGTAAGTCTTCTGGATCGGAGGCTGTGGTACATTTCTATTTGGATTCAAAATACAAAGACTCCAATTATGGGTCACTGTAATAAAAAGCTCACAAAACACCAGGCAGTGGTGGTACATGCCTGGGGAAGGTGGACTGAGGCCAGCCTGGTCTACAGAGCAAGTCCCAGGACAGTCGGGGCTACACAGAGAAACCCTGTCTCCAACGATAACAACAACAACCCCATAAAACCTTTTCTCCCTCCTTTGAGGCTTTAAGATAAAATAACCAAAGGTCAAATGATGTTAAACATTATTCTTGTGCCTTTGCTTTGCTGCCACCTAAAATATATGTATATAGAGAGGGGCAGTGTGTGCAGTGGCTGAGAACAAATCCCTCCTCAACCATCTTCCAGCATGGGACTTTAGCAAAGTTACTTCCCTCAGTGTTCTCCACTGTAAAATGGGGATGACATTCAGCTATAGGCCTGACAGTATAAACATGGAATACATGTTGGCCAGGCTCTGTTCTGAGTGTGGCTGTCTATGGAGATGGATACATGATGGCCAGGCCCCGTTCTGAGTGTGGCTGTCTATGGAGATGGATACATGATGGCCAGGCCCCGTTCTGAGTGTGGCTCTCTATGGAGATGGATACATGATGGCCAGGCCCCGTTCTGAGTGTGGCTGTCTATGGAGATGGATACATGATGGCCAGGCCCCGTTCTGAGTGTGGTTGTCTATGGAGATGGATACATGATGGCCAGGCCCCGTTCTGAGTGTGGCTGTCTATGGAGATGTTAGTTGTTTAGTTGTATTTAGGCAATCTCACATAGGGGGATGAATGACAGAGCCATGAAAGCTCTGGTCTGGTAATTCTTGCAAGTCAAGAACTATTTCAATCCCTTTAGCTGTGAATCTTTCCACTTTTTTTTTTTTTTTTTTTTTTTTGGTCTCTAGAGAGTTTGGATTCTTTGATCACTTGAGACTTCTCCAATTTCCTACACTGTCTAGAAAGCCTCTGGCCAGTGGTGCCCCAAACCCAAAGGCCTGTCAGGGACCTTCACACACACAAGCAGCCCCTTCTGCCTCTGGTCAGCTCTACCTGAGACTAAATGTCTTGTTCACAACATCACCACGGTGGGCTCCAGGCCACGCCTTTCCCCAGTCCCTCTACAGTCCCAGCCTGGTGCTCACCCTGGGCTCCTGACTGAAGGAAGCAGAAGACGGCACAAACACAGTGAAGGGGCCGGGTCCAGCCAGCTCTTGGACAGCATGCTCCTGCAGGAAGGCAGGTGGGGCCATGTGTCATTCTTTCAGAGACAAGCTTAGTGGCTTCTTCTCTCACAGACACAGGGTGAGGCTCAAAGATAGGCCAGAGTCAGTGTTTTGCCGCAGACTCAAAGTAAACCAGATTCTATGCCATCAAAGTCGTACTTTTTCTAATTATAAAATTAATATGTGGCTATTAGATAAATGCTTCTGAAAGCAGAGGTCACAACCCTACCCATTAGCCCTATCAAAGATGACTCCAGCCTTTGCTCTCCATGTGACAGTCATACACCGTGATAATCACATAACTGTAGGAACCAATATGGCTGACTTGGCTGTGTAACTGTCTGCTTGCCTTCCTAAGACTGTAGGGCTACTGTGGTGTTTGCTAGTTTCTCATGCCTCATCTTTCAGTGCATCTGGGATTTCTGTGGAGGGTTCCCAGAAGGCCAGCATGCTTTCACCTAACCAGCTGTCCCACTGTGAGAATTACTCTTGACTGTCAACTTAAGTGGGTTAAGAAGCCCCCAAGAGATTGAGAAGCACACTTCTGGGTGTGCCTGAGAGGCCGTTTTCATAGACAGAGGAGACGCTGAGGTCTCCTAATGGACGGGTTACCTCCTCCAGGGACCCATGACATGCTGGAGGTGAAAGATTGGAGGTGGGGATGGGCTGAGTAGGAGAGCTACCCTGGGAGCTGCTCCTTCCGGGATGGGTATGTCTAGCCTGTGTTCTCTGCTTCCTCTTTGCTTCCTGTATGCCATGACAAAGTTCCTCTGCCACATGCTCTGTCTCACACTGGCCCAGAAGCATAGAACCTTGCAAAAGCTATCCTCCACTGGGTTGTTTCTGTCAGGTGTAACAGCTGGGAACAGGTAACTCACACACCCGATAATGTCTCTCTCCACTTCTGTGATAGACATTTTCATACACAGTCATTGTCACTTAGCTATGGGATATGTTCTGAGAATTGTGTTCTTAGGCCACTTTACTATTGTGTGACTCACACAGCACAAGCCCCACTCATGGTAAGATCCCTGTATGAAGTATTCTTTCCTACTGTATTTTTACTGTACCCTGTCAATGTTTAGATGTGATGAGAGCCACAAACACTAATGGCTATGTGATTGCTTATACCTAAGACTTGAGAGACAGAGTTCACACATGGCCAGCAATGGGGCTGGTGCCACAGATCTTAGTTCTAGACTTTCTTCTGCCCTCTATGACTTCAGAGGCTATAGCTTTATCTTCTATCTTGCTGGAGACCTGGCATGTTGATGTATTTATGCATACACGTATATACACATAGATAGTATATGCACACATATTCTAGTGGTGGAAATTGAACGCAGAGTCTGAGACATGCCTCAGAAGTAGACAAATACTCTCTTACCTGCAACTGGAAGAAATACTTCGAAGTTGTTGAGTCCTTAGAAAGTTCCTGCAAAGATAGGGAAATGTCACTTGATCAGGGACTCACACACAATAATATAGAGTTGTATGTGACAATTCGGTGGAAAGCCACGAGATGGCTCTCTTCCAGCCTCACTGAGGGGCTTGTAGCTGATGCTCAGGATGTCTGAGCGACACACTGAGTCCCAGGTCCTTTCTGGAATCTTATCCAATTTATGAAAGAAAGATCCAACCACTCCTCAAGGCACAGAACTCTACAAGCATTTCAAAAGAATCTCAAGTCTTTACAAAACACACAAACATAGTTGAGATCCTGTGAAGGTCAGTTATTGTTTAAGGCCGAATTGGCCTCCCTGCAAGAATGTTCAATCAGTCAGAATGCTTTGGCCTCTCTTTAACAATTTTCTGAGTGTTTGTAATCTGTAGAAACCAGAAAGTTTCACACTGCCTCTTCCTCTATCTTCAGTGTAGGCAGAATGGGGCAAATGGCATGTATGCACACGTGCACGCACACACACACACCATAGCTACACCACACATCCCCCATACTCCACACCTTCCCATATACCACACACATAAACACACACCCATACACCCACATATACCACACATATACCATAAATATACCACATACCCCTATATACCATATATACACATCCCATATACTACACATCCCATACACCACAAATATACCATATACCACACACACATCATACATCACACACACATATACCTCATATACCATAGACACACTCCATATTTCATACATACCATACCACATATCCACACACTACACATAGTATGTCATACACAGTCACCACATTCTATATACACATGCCACATCACACACCATACATCCACACTCACATTACATCACACACATGACACACACAGTCACCACATTCTATACACCCACATCAGATGTATCATACAAACTACACACATCTATTCACACACCAACCCAAAGCATAGCAATGCTTTGGCATTACCTCATGCTCAGTGTTTTTGGCATCCACCATCATTTAATTTTCAATTTAACTTTGTAAGAACTTTATGGAGCTGGTGTCCTGTCATTTTCTTTTCCAGATTCGGAGGGATGCATAGAAAAGTGACATCACTTGCTCCGAGGCACAGTGCTCCTTCCTGGCAGAGCTGAGTCCAAACCCAGGATCTCTGACTTCAGAGCTTTGTCAGTCTTAGCTGTATCTGCTCTTCTCATTGCAACTGACTTACAAGTCCCGGGGAACCTGGACTCTCAGCAATCTGGGAAGCGGAGTTGACTCCTTGGAGACGTGTTGTTACCTGGTAGATGCTGCTGCGGCAGGTGAGTCCATCTCCCTTGTAGTTCTGCTTGCAAGTGCATATCCTTTGACCTTGTCCGGTATGATTGCAGGTGGCAAATGGGCTGCAGCCGCCATTATTCTGATAAAATTGCCAAGAGGTAGAGGAGGGGCTCAATTGGACCAGTACATTTGCCAACTTTGTTCATATTTGTTCTGAAATTTATATTTTGAGGGATGTGGGTATAGCTTAGTGGTAGAATACTTGTCTGGCATGTGCAAAGTGCTGGGCTCAATCCCTAGCAACACACACACACGTGCATGTGCAAACACACCTACACATACCACACACATATTTCTTCTTTCTCTCCAACTTTGATCAGTTTTATCGGCTTTCCTGAACTTGCCTTACAGACCCTTGGTTGTTGGCCATTTATTCAGGCAGCTTCATATCCCAAGATGGCAGGTTCATATAACCAGCTCTCCAGTTCTCTATGGATAACTACCCTTCATGTTTGACATTTCCCACCTTTAGGCCAAACTCTGATTGGATCATAGGAAAGATGACAAAAAGCCAGTATAAAAGAGAACCCATTGCCTTGCCCTCAAGAGCTATAAGATGTGAAAGAGGAGGCTAAATTACAAAACGCAGCCAGAGTGAGCCTCCATGGCGGCATCTGCATGGGCTCTGAACCGGAACAGATACCAGTGAGGAAGGAACATGGACCCAGGAAGAGAAGCTCCTGTGAGGAGCAGAGGAGCTGCTCAACAGGCTCAACATCCCTGCCGGGAAATCTTCCTTTCCTCCACACTCTTGTCCAAAAACATTTGCTGAGTATGATGCTTGTCAGCATCCCAGATTCCATCCCCAAGGGGATAAACTTCCATTTGCTGCTTAGAAAAGCAGACTCCAGGGGACATGAAGCTTCCAGCAATGACCCCAGACTTTGACAGCTGCAATACCCAGCATGCTCCAAGGCCACACAGAGGTCCTATCTTGTCACATCACTCTTGATCTCTGCAACCCTTCAGAGGCCTAGGAGCCCTAGGGCATCCCTCACCATGAGGGCCCTTGCTCCGTGGGACTCCTTCTTGTCTTCACAAAGCCTTTACCCTGGCACCAGCACCATCCCCGGCACTGTGTGCCTCATGGAGCCTCTTCTCTCCTTGTGGAGGTTTACAGTCTCCCTCCCTCTTTCCTTTTCTCCCTCTCTTTCTATCCACCCTCCTCTGTCTTTTGCCCTCTCTCTTTTTCCTTTTCACTCAGCCCTGTTATGATACACCAAGAAGGCCTGTACCACCTACTGGCATCTTGATCCTGGGCCTCTGGAGAGTTAGGATTAAATTTCTGTTCAAGTTACCTGGTCTCCAGGATTCTGTGGGGGCAGCACTAAACAGACAGGTGTTTTGGAACCGAAGAGTCTCCCACAGAAGCCCCGTTGCCTGGCTCTTGGTGGTAGGACTAGGGAGAAATCCATGGTTCTTGGGCAGCTCCTTTGCTTGCTACTTTGCTTGCTTATCCCACCCAGTGTTTAGAGAATTTTTGCCTTTTGCTTTGAGTGAGTACTATCATTTAAAAACTGGAAAAATTTACATTAAAATTTCTGTTGTTCTGGCACAGCCAACACTGGCTGGCATTGCTCTGAGCAACAGAGATCTGAGGCTCTGGAGATGGTACTCATTAGAGAAGAACCACGTTTTCCATCTTCCTGCTGTGGTCCCTGTCCAGTCCCCAATGGCCCTAATGACTGGAATTGAGAGCTAATTCCTGAACACATACATGCTTCAAGAGGACAGCGAAAGAGCCTCTGGACCTCCAGGGCAGACATCTTTTGGCCAATACAACATGGAGGAGCTGCTGTCAAACAGCCAGCTGGAGGTGTCATAACAACAGTCCCACATCCCAGCTGCCTCTGTGTCCCAGCTCCTGTTGGGCCTCACGGTCATTTCACGTAGAGGACACTGCTCTCTTGAGCTTGCCAGACCCAAACAAGGAGAAGAAGTCCTCTTGGTTCTCACAGCACCAGCTGGAAGCGCTCAGGCAGGACAAGCCATCAAAGCATTTGGTCCACAGTGTCGGCCCAGGGTTAGACACACACGGGTTCGGGCACTGGTTGTATCATGTACTAGCTCCATGATCTCTGATAAGGATCTTTACAGAAGAAGTGTCCCACTCCAAACATGTCTGGTCCTTAAGCCCCAAGTCACCTGTAATTGTGACCTTATTTAGAAAAGCACTTAATGTCATTAAGGGTCTTGAGATGAGGCTCCTTAAACCCACACGTGTGTGTGGAAGACAGAAGGCAGACATGGAGGTGAGGAGGGCCAGAGACTGCAGCTGCAGGCCACCCTATCGAAAAGAGGCAAGGAAGGGTTCTGCCCGGGCTTTCAGACGCATCCTTGCTCACACTGATTTTAGGTTTTAGCCCTGGAGAATCATACATAAATTTCTGTGCCCTGCCTGTGTTAAATTTTACAGCAGCCCCTATTGTGATGGTTGGTTTTAACAGTCAGTGTGACACAGTCTCGAATCAACAGGAGAGGAGCCTCAGTGAGGGGCTGCCTAGATCAGGCTGGCTGTGAGCATGCCTACAGGGGATGGCTTCTTACAAAAGCCATTTGTTTATTTTTATGTGTATAGATGTTTTGCCTGCATGTACGTCTGTGTACCACATGTGTGCCGGGTGCCCAGGGACTGGTGTTGGATCCTCTGAGACTGGAGTTGCAGACAGCTGTGAGCTGCCATGTGGGTGCTGACATGACACCCTGGTCTTGTGAAAAGTAAGTAGTCAGTGTTCTTAACTGCTGAGCCATCTCTCTAGCCCCTATGGGTGGATTATCTTGATTAAGTTAACTGAGGTGAGATGATCTGCCTACTGTGGGCGGAGCATCCTCTAGGTAGGTGATTCTGAATTATATGAATGGAAAACGGTGAGCTCAGCACAGGAGAACATGCATTAGCTCATTGCTGTCTGGCCTTGGCTATGATGTAATGTCACCAGTTCTCCCAAGCTCCTGACACTGTCATTTCCCTGCAGTGATGGACTGTGACCTGGAATTGTGACCCAGATGAACCCCTTCTGCCCTAGTTTGCTTTGTTGGGGTATCAACAGGAAATGAAACTATGACGCCTAGGAAAATAATTCATAGCTAGTAAACTATGGGTTAGTCAGTACTGCAAAATATTATTTTAAGGTGTGTTACTTTATTTATGTTGCACTTGTCCAACTCTGTGAAGCTGTGTTACTGTGCCTGTCTAAAACGCCTGATGCTCTAATAAAGAGCTGAATGGCCAATAGTGAGGCAGGAGAGAGAAGCAGGCGGGGTTGGCAGGCAGAGAGGATAAATAGAAGGAGAAATCTGGGAGGAAGCAGCAGCAGCCAGGAGGGCAGACTCCAGGGGCCAGCCACCCAGCTACACAGCCAGCCATGGAGTAAGAGTAAGATGTACAGAAGTAAGAGAATGGAGGAAAGCCCCGAGACAGGATAATTAAGGAAAGCTGGCAAGAAACAAGCCAAGCTAAGGCAGAGCATTCATAATTAAGAATAAGCCTCCATGTGTGATTTATTTGGGAGCTAGGTGGTAGGCCCTCCCCCCAAAAAAGAGTAAAAAACAACAAACAACAAGTTAGTCCTGGTCCCACTGGGTACCAGAAGAATTAAATGAGAGAAAGCATGGAAACCCAGATGTCTAGAGAGCAGCACATATCAATGTCATGTTGATGCAGAGGCCTGGATGACCGAAGTGTCCCAGATGTGACATGCCGGGGAATGAAGCTTACAGACCGTCTTACTTCACTGGAGGCATGGGCCTGGGGTAGGTTGAACAGCAGGAGACAGCTTGTCTAGTTTCAGACCTAGCTCCTACTGGGTTAGTACAACATGGAGCTGGTCTGTAGTCAAAAGTCATGGGAAAACCAGAAGAAATGTTCTGACAGGTGATGGAGTCTGCTCACAACAGGATTGCCATGAGGTTATGTTTGTACAGAGGTCATGGAGTTCATGTGCCTGGGTCCTGAGATCTCTCTAGCTGTCTACTGATGAGGGGCAACACATCTGAGCTAAGGTAGGATAAAAATTCTGTGTTCTCCTGGGCACATTCTTAATAGCATGGAGGTAGCTTAAGCAGGAAAGACACAAATCTGGGTAGTAGAAACAATGCTCAGGTGTGTGTGTGTGTGTGTGTGTGTGTGTGTGTGTGTGTGTGTGTGTGTGTAAAAGATAAAACTGACAGCTGGCTTCTCTATGAATGTGGTGGATTTTGTTTTGTTTAAACTAATTGATGTTAAGGGCTGTTTTAGGTTTATAGGAAAACAATGGAAAGTGCAGACATTCCTACAGCGACACCACCACTCCCTGGCTGTCCGCATCATAACAGCTTGCATTGGTTAGTTGTACATCTGTTGGAATCGAGGCACTGATATTAAAGTCCATCGCCTGCATGCTGGCCCACTCTTGCTGGTGTATGTTCTGTGGGTCTTGACAAATGTATAATGTGCCCAACACTAAAGCTTCCTTAGAGTCGTTTCCCAGCCCGAAGTACTCCTCATGTCTCCCTTATTCACCCTCCCTCTCAACTCCTGGCCACGGATTGGTCCCTCCCGGCCCCTGCAGCTTTTCCTTTTCCACAACCTAGATTCTGTCAGGGTCACTCTCAACTGCCCTTCTCTTCTTCCCTATTCGGTAGGTAAAGAAAAAACAAGAAGCAAACAACAAACTCAGGCAATAGGTCAGCATTCCATCACCCAGTCATTGTGGCTAAGCAAGCAGATTTTGAGCAGGACGCTAGGGCTTGTTAGTTGACTCCTGAATGCTTCTTAGCGCTCCCTATACTTTGGGATACTAATTAAGCTGGTTTGGGGACACTTGCATCAGATGAATGCCGGACCAACTCCGAATAACTAGGTCCCTCCCTTCAGAATCTTGTAGCCAAGGGGGCAGGCTGTGGGGCAGCAGTCTGTTCTCTCCAGTATGACCATGGCACACAAGAGGAGAAGTGAGCCTCATTACCCAGAAGCAGCTCTGTGATTCCAAGGGGAGAACACTTGGCCTCTGTATTCCCGAGAAGGTAGGAGAAGGCTCCAAGGTTACGGGCCCGGAAGCATACTCACGGTTAAACAGACATCGATGAGTGTGCAGGCCTTCCCATCTCCAGTGTACTTTGGCAAGCAGTTACAGACGGCCTGTTTGGGAGCAGAGGCAAGTGGTCATTTAACAGCAGGTTAGTGCACTGGGTCTCAGACTGGAATTTGACTGTGGAATGGAGGCATGACAAGGAACTCTTCCTCCCTTTCTTCCTTCCTTCCTTCCTTCCTTCCTTCCTTCCTTCCTTCCTTCCTTCCTTCCTCTGTTCCTCCCTTTTCTCCCTCCCTCCCTCTCTCCCTCCCTTCCTAATACCAAGTCTAGTATACTTGAGTTCTAGAGCTCACAGACATCCCATCCTTATTGCCAAGATGCCTTCTCTTTTGATGGGAAGAGAGCTAACCTCTAGTACTGTCTTATCCCCAACAAGAAGGAACTCAGACACCAGTGCCAGCGTAGGCTGAGGGGAAGGCTTTGCAGCTCCCGGGATACACACAGGAAAACAAGCCGCCACACCCATTCCATGGACAAGGAAGGCGGTGGAGCTTGAGGAAGGGGATGCTGTTTGCAGGGGGTTGGGAACAGGCCCCCACAGGCCTGATGGCCACTTGTTAGAACTGGAATCCGCAGGCAGCCAGCCAGGGCAAGCTGGGCACTTCCCACTGACTCTCCTCTTCTTTCGCCACCGGCCCCACCTTGCCTAAGCCTTCCCCAACAGGCCTAGCAGCTGTCTCATCTCGGCTGGGGTGGGAGTCTGAGAGCTCAGTTCACCATCGCTGCCTTCTGGGTCTGCAGGAACACTGTGAGAGGCCCCGGGGCCAGAAACCTTACAAGAACAATTTCTTCATTCCATGTCTATAGGAACTCTATTGAGATGTGAAAATATGTGAGATGTGAGTAAAAGTCCAACAGAGTGTGCTGAGACTTTCTGATGATTAAATGTACACACAGACACACAGACGCACACACACACACACTCACACCCTTCTAAGTTTCTTTTTTTAAACTTAGGGAGTTTTAGGCACCTGCTTGATCTGCCCATTGAGGGACATAGCGCTGCAGTCTCCTAAGAGGCTCAGTGAGCTCCAAGGGACATTTCTTGGGTATCTGACTTCTTACCCGGGGTCATGATGCACTGCCCTGACTAGTTATTTTGTGTGTTTTCCATGTGTCTGGGACTGAGAGAGGCAGAGTGTGGGTCTTTGCTCCTCCGTTGCCCCTGTATCCTTTTGCTCCATGACCACCACCCCTTGCTAGACTCCTCTTATTTTCCTACTCCCCCAAATTCACTTGCCCCAGGGTAGCTGCACAACTGTCTGTGCTGGGGGCCATATCAATGCGGAAGTCTGAACTGTGAGCTCCTGGCATGCATGGCACAGTGCCCTCCAGAGCCTGGAGCCAAAGAAAAATGGGAGCCGTTCTGGGGGTCAGAAAGCTGAAAGAGAGGGGCCATTGGGAAACCTCCAGGCGCTTCTAGGATCACGGGGATTTGCAGGTGAGTCACCCCACTTCTGGAAAGCCCTTTCCTAGTCCCCTCCCCTGAGACTGCCTCTGTGCTTTCCTTGTCTGCCCTTGTTCTGGCTGCAACTGGTCCAAGGTCTTTCTTTCTGTTCCGCACTTCCTTCCCTGAGGCCTGGGTCTTAGGACTCAGGGGTTTGCTCCCGAGAAGCCTACAGGGGGGCAACTCACCTGACTGGGCCCTGTCTGCGTGCACTCTGCATTCTTGTCACAGCCCCCATTGTTCTCCAAACAAGGGTTCATCTCTTTAAAACAAAAGCCAACATGTGTTAGTAGAGTCAAGCTTTATGTCTGTGAAGAGGCACCTTGAGGGCACTCCCCGGGAACTGACCAAGAGCAGCAGGTGTCTATGTGGGACTCAGTTTTCTGGAACGTCAGAGGCAGAAATAATTCGGGGTGGGGGGTGGTTTCTCAAAACTGACCCCCACACTGGGTTGGGTGGAATTCTAGCAGAGGCACCATCTGTGGGCTTAAATTTGACCCTCTGTGGAATGAATATGAATGTTTCGAATGGGAATCTTAGCACCCAGTGCAACAGATGAGGAGACTTGGGAATGAAAGCACAATCATCTGCAACATCACAAAGACTGGTTTAGAGAAGACCCATTAATAGACACTCAGTTTAGGCCATCCTGAGAGGAGAGGACAGCTTGATGGTAAAGCTTCTCTCCACTGATTCACAGCAGCAGAGGGGAGTGGGTAACTTGGTAGCACTCTGACCTCCTTATATCATAAACAAGGGTCAGATGGAAACCTTGAGACCTGTGACAGCCTACAAAGGTACATGATTTTTGTGACATTTTGGTCTGGAATATACAAGTGGAATCTAATAATGAAAAAACAATAATAACAAAAAACCCCTCAAACCCCAAATAAAATACACAGTATCAAAGAAATAGACCAAAGAGTTAAGACACTAAATGCAATATGCAGTCCTCCAAAGAACCCATACTAGAGAACTATTGGGACAATGGATAAAATTAGAATGTGAATATAACTAGAAAAATGTATTACAGTGATAATCAATTTACTGAAGTCAGGAAGTGTGTGTGGCTACAAAACAAACTTTTTTTAGGGACAAATACATGACATAGACAGCTTAGTTCCAGATGCCTAAGGAAAAATATGAAAATACACCAAGAGAGCAAAGGAAAACGTGAGCAGTGGACTGTTAATGAGCAAATGTAGGTCAAGAGCACGTGATTCTTTCAGAATGATGGTGACAACCCTTTTTGGTGGGTTAAAATTCAGACAGTTTTCTAGGGCACACCTCTAGAACAGAGCTGTGTGCTGTTTCCCAAGTAGGCTATACCTACTTTCAAGGAATCATTCTGTTACATCATTAAGTATAAACACTGTATATCATAAGATACTACTTTTTTAAAAAGATGGAACGCAGCTGGGTGGTGGTGGCGCATGCCTGTAATCCCAGCACTTGGGAGGCAGAGGCAGGTGGATCTCTGTGAGTTCGAGGCCAGCCTGGTCTACAAAGCTAGTCCAGGACAGGCTCCAAAGCTACAGAGAAACCCTGTCTCGAAAAAACAAAAAGAAAAAAACAAAAAACAAACAAACAAAAAACCCCAAACAAACAAAAACGGAACGCTTCACAAATTTGCATGTCATCCTTGCGCCGGGCCATGCTAATCTTCTCTGTATCATTCCAATTTTAGTATATGCTCTGCCAAAGCAAGCACAAGATACCATTTTTTTTTCTGAAAGTATCTACGCATATAATAAAATGGTGTAATGTAAAAATAGTTTAAGAGTCCCTGTCTCTAGATACATGCCTGTAATCTTTTGCAATTTTCTAAAGATGGGCAACATTGTAAATCAATGAAAGTCCCAAACATCAGTTGCCACTAGAATTTTTAAGTGGAAAAGGCTTCTCCTTCCATTCAAAGTGAATTTTTTGCATCACATGCCTTCACACCCCTGTGGGTACATCATTTCCACACCCTTGGGCTTGATGGTGATCCCAGCAGCAGTCCTAACAATAAGAGCTCATACACTAGAACATTTTAACAGACACCATTTCACCAGACGGACAAGGGATGGTCACCTACCGAGGCATATGATGCCGTCTCCCGTATAGCCCGCCTTGCACACACACACCCGTCTTCCTGGGGTGGTTCTTTTGCAGTCAGCCGTGGCAGAGCATCCCCCATTGCTGATCTCACAGGCATTGATGGCTGCAGAAGAGGAGAGAGACAGGAGGAGACAGTTTTTTAAACCTGAGCCATGGATGAAAGGAAGCTTTTAGACCAACTCCAGCAGGCACTGGATCAGTGTGGTTAATTACTCAACACAGAGAGTGTACTGGCTGGTTTGATGTCAACTCAACACAGCTGTGGTCATCAGAGAGGAGAGAACCTTGATTGAGAATATGTCTCCCTAAGATCGGCCTGTAGGGCATTTTCTTTATTAGTGATTGATGGGGAGGGCCCAGACCACTGTGGGTGGTTCTATCCCTGGGCCGCTGGCCCTGGGTTCTATAAGAAAGCAGCCTGAACTAGCCATGGGGAGCAAGCCGGTAAGCAGCTCCCTCCATGGCCTCTGCATCAGCGCCTGCCTCCAGGTTCCTGCCCTGTTTGAGTTCCAGTCCTGACTTTTTCAGTGATAAACAGTGGTGTGGAATCAGAAGGTGAACAAATCCCTTCCTCCCCAAGTTGCTTTGGTTATGGTGTTTCATTACAACAACAGTAGCTCTGACTAGGATGGAGGGTCCTTCCCAGCTCTTCTGACTAGCAGTCTGTCCTTCCCTCTGCAGGGAACATGTGGCCTCAGGGTCAGGGCAGCCCGCACCCTCTGAGAGTGCCTAGGCTAACATGGTCTAGAGAGGTAACTGTTCTGCCTAAGTCTGGGCCAAAGCCCCTAGGACAAGGTTCTCAAGAGAAAAATGATGCTAAGAGCTGTGTGTGTGTGCGTGTGTGTGTGCGTGTGTGTGTGCATGCGTGCGTGCGCGTGTGTGTGCGTGTATGTGTGCGTGTGTGTGTGTGTGATAGAAATTTTATTCATGATAGTCAAAGCCTGAAAACAACAAGCAGATGGTGAATGGATGTGGAGGCGGTGCTTTATCTACTCAATCAAATTAACTCAGCCATCAAAAGGGGTGAGAGAAGCAAGCCAGACCCACTAGCATCCATAATTCCATTCACACCTGATTCTAGAAGAGACAAAACTCTCCAATGTCATAGAAAGATGATTGGGGTCTCTGAGCAGGGACAGGGGTTAGTAGGGCTAATGCCAGCTAATTCAAAGGAGATTTTTGGCTGAAATGTGCTGTGTTTTGACTGCATTGGCTGGTGCATGTGTTTGCTGCATGCCATCGTACTGTTTACTGATCCGAAATGGATCAGTTAGTATTTATAAATCGCAGCTCATAAATGTTTATTGAACAAGATGAAAGAAGACCTAAATGACACTAGAGCCAGTTGCATGTGAGTGTACAGGCCAAAGATCAGCCTAAGGGTCGCTCCCTAGGAATGATTCATCTGTTTTGTTTTTGTTTGTTTGTTTTTAACAGTTTCATAGCTGGATAATAATGCATCCTGGTTATTCTCACCCCACTCTCTCCTATCCCCCTCCTTCACGAGTCCATTTCCCACATTCCTATCTTATTGTTTTGAACCTCATGTGTCCATGGCTTTGGAATTCTCCATTGGAAGCTGGTAGGCTCATCAGCAGGCACACAACTGAAGACAGTGACTGTCCGTATCTCAGAATCTTCCAATAGCCAACAGTTCAGCCAAGAGAGGGGCCCTCTGAGCCCCTCCCCATCCATACTGGGTGAGAACAGGCTCAGCCTTGGGCAGGCCCAGGGCAGGCGGCTGAGGCTGAGCTAATGCTTGCGATGGCCATTCACGCTCAGAGGACAGCATTTCCAGCCCTTCTCACCATCTTCTGGCTCTTATGTTCTTCCTGCTCTCTCTTCCCCAGTGTTCCCTGAGCCTTAGATGGGGTGCTCTGAATGTCCTGTTGAGGCCGAGCACTCAACTCTCACTTCTTCTCAGCACCTTGAACATCCATGAGTCTGCAGTCACCATCATCCATTGCAAAGAGAGGTTTCTCTCGTTAATGCCGAGAGCAGCATTTGTCCCAGTGCCAGGCAACTGGAACGTGGCTGAGTTTCTCCTTTTCTAGTGCTAAATTTGTGTATGAACCCTAAGAATAATAGCTCACATGTCTTAGCACTTTAGAGGCACAATCTGGATCATATACAACTACCCAATGTAATGATTCTCTTATCATCACCAACTTTCAGATGAGCAAATGGCGAAAGGCACAGGCAAGCAACATCCCCTAAGTAACACAGATTGTAAAAATTAAATTCAAACTCAGGGGTCTAATAATGAGGCAAGGGCCTGCCCTCTGCCCTCTGCCTTATTCTGCCATTGTACTCAGAGAGGCCATTTCACCCTTTCTAGCACTGTGCAAGGAAGATGGCCTGACGCTTCCTGTATGGATGAACAGAGGGGCTCAGGCTAGTTAGACACCCATGCAAGTTTACAAGTCTGGCAGGAAGAAGTACCAGGATTTACACCCTTTACTGGTCCACCTTGAGTCCTGATGACTCAGCCGCACCCTTTATCAATCACATCTATAGCTTTTTAAGCCAGGAGTCTATTCCAATTGCTCTCAGGGTTGCACATCACTGCTCAGATACATGAAAAACAGATGCAATTGCCTGCCCATCCCAAACCAACATGCCCCAGCCATGCAGAGCTGGGCACCATCATTTGCTCAGTTACATGTGAGTCCCACCAGTGGCTGGCACCAGCTCCTGAGGCCCAGCTGGATCTCTCAGTCCACACAAGCCCTTAGCAGATCCCTGCTCCACCTGCCTGTGCAGACTGTTCCATTCCCTTGGAATCCTGCCGCACATTTGCACGAAGCCTTGCCATCTGGATCGAGAAGGCAGCTGCAGTGGGAAAGGGCAGGTGACATTTTCAGAGAAACACAATGTCCCACATGTGACTTCTAATCCCTCTTCAGCCCAGCATCCAGGCCCCAACCCTATGAAGCACTCAGAGGTTCTACCTATGGCTTGAGGGGACAGTTGGCTCCTGGCATGATCCCACCACAGCCACTCCAGGCAAATGGTCCAGGGTGCATACGAAGGGCAGTGCTAGCTAGGCAAGTGCTCCGCTGAGCTCTGCGCTTACCGCAAGTCGTTCCCAGGCGAGACAACAGCCCCTGAAGGGCAGTGTAATTATTACTGCCATTTATAAGCGAAGAAACCAAGGCGGGGAGGAAGTAAAGTTGACTCCAGGTCACGTGATGAGTGCTGGAGGATGACCATGGGTTCAGGTCTAACTCCAGCTGCTATGCCTTTTGCTATTTTACAGGAGGGTGTGCCTTGTGGCAGAAAGGAATAGGAAGGGACTGGGGGCAATGCTTACTGAGCGTGATGCCCCCTCCATGAGACTGACCCCTGTGGTATGGGCTGGGGTGGCAAGTGGCATTCTTGTCAATGTGCTAGGGGAGTCACTGGCTGCTCATGCATGGAACATGGTGGTTTCTTCAGAGACATTCAGTTTCTTTTTAAATGTAATCTACATTCTCTTCAAGGATGTCAGGAAAACACTCCCCTTCCACTCCCCACAGAGCCTGAGGTGAGAACTACTGAGTTTGTCTTGTCCCTAGAGGTCAGAGGACACCTACTTGGCACTGGTGTGGCAGGTCCCATTGCAGTTGTCTTTGGTGATCTCTGAAAAAGAAACCAATTATCTGAGAATTCCTGCTTTAGTCCCCAGTAGCAGGAAAGACGGAGTTCCTTGAAGTCATTTTTAACTATGTAAATCCTTGCCACTGTGTAAACACTTTTCATGTTGCTGCCAGGGAACCCAGAGACAAACCTGAAGGTCAAGTCCACTAATCAGGTGTCTCCTAGAGTGGATGCTCCTGTGAAGACCACACACTTTGGATGGGGTAGGTGCTAACCAGCTAGATGCCAGCTGGTGACTGGCCTGTGAAAGATCCTGATGAAGTCTCTGACTCCTGTTCTATAGATGACTGAAAAGCCATAGCAAGTTGTCAAGAAGTCCTGAGGATGGAGTCGGGTGAGAAATGCTACCTACCTGTTTCGTCTAGGTTTTGGAAAGTTCTTTCTCGCAGTTATGTGGAGGACAGAAAGGAGAGGGATAGGACACAGGATGGATGGTAGGGAGCTGGATCACAAGGCTCCTGGTGACAGAGGGCAGGTGGAGAGAGATTCCAGAGATGTGGACAAGCAGAATATTCAGAGATGACATCAGTGAAGAGCAGACATTAAAGAGCATGGGGTGGCTCCCAGGCTGAGCGGTCTAGCTGTCCTCTTCCATGCTGCTGCCTGAATCACGGTCTGGGCACCATCCTCAGCATCCTGCATCTCCCAGTCTGTTTCATTTGACCCCAGGGCACCATCCTCAGCATCCTCAGCATCTCCTGCATCTCCCAGTCTGTTTCATTTGACCCCAGGGCACCATCCTCAGCATCCTCAGCATCTCCTGCATCTCCCAGTCTGTTTCATTTGACCCCAGGGCACCATCCTCAGCATCCTGCATCTCCCAGTCTCTGCCTCATTTGACCTCCAGGGCACCATCCTCAGCATCCTGCATCTCTCAGTCTGCCTCATGACTCCCAGGGCACCATCCTTAGCATCTTCTGCATCTCCCAGTCTGCCTCATTTGACCCCAGGGCACCATCCTGAGCATCCTGCATCTCCCAGTCTGCTTCATTTGACCCCCAGGGCACCATCCTCAGCATCCTGCATCTCCCAGTCTCTGCTTCATTTGACCCCCAGGGGCACCATCCTCAGCATCCTGCATCTCTCAGTCTGCCTCATGACTCCCAGGGCACCATCCTTAGCATCTTCTGCATCTC
Source organism: Onychomys torridus (assembly GCF_903995425.1). Lineage (NCBI taxonomy): Eukaryota > Metazoa > Chordata > Mammalia > Rodentia > Cricetidae > Onychomys > Onychomys torridus. The sequence continues at coordinate 7,362,511 of NC_050462.1, forward strand.
CCAGTCTGCCTCATTTGACCCCAGGGCACCATCCTGAGCATCCTGCATCTCCCAGTCTGCTTCATTTGACCCCCAAGGTACCATCCTGAGCATCCTGCATCTCCCAGTCTGCCTCATTTGACCCCCAGGGCACCATCCTCAGCATCCTGCATCTCCCAGTCTGACTCATTTGACCCCCAGGGGCCTCCATTGTCCACATCAGAGTTCTGCTGCTGCCTTATTGAGGAACTGCACTAATGGTCTCCTGGAAAGTTGCCATAGCTTCTAGGCTGTTCCCTGTCCCTTTAAATGAGGTTGGTTTGTCATGCCCTGTGCTCTTAGAAGCATAATGGGACAGTGAGGGGTAAGGCACTGCATTTACTCTGGGGATTTACTCGGGATATCTTCCTGCTTATGTGATCCCCACCACTTTTCATGGCCCTCTTCCAGACTGTCTGAATCCTGATTCTGCACCCCAACATCTGATACCTGCTCTTGGTATCAGATGTCCCCTTGGCTTGGGATCCTTTAGATTCCCCATTTTGGTGTTCTTATAGCTCTGACTTCTGGATTTAGCATTCTTCTGGAGCTTTGACAATGATAGCCCCTCAGACAAACCACATCACTGGAGCCCGCACAGGGTTGGTGGCACTTACGATCTTCTTTCTAGTTCCTGCCTCAGAAGGGACAATAAGGTCTATGATGCTGACTTCCAGGGTCATTCTCTTCAACCTGATTCCTGATTGATTTCTCTTAAATACAAATAAGATATTGCAATCATGTTTAAAACTCTTAATGGCTTCCTACTAGCTTGAGTTGGACGCCAACGTGCCTATCTTTTAGCGATCTGGCCCTTGGCTGCCCCTCTAACCTCTTCTATTCAGCTTGCCTCTTTGCCTCTGTGCTCACACCCTGCAATTGCTTAGACCTCTAAATGTATGCAGATTTCCTGGATCTGTGAAGCTCTCCCTTTCTTCTCATCACTGTCACCTGGAGGAGTACAATTAGAAACATGTGAGACTGGAGCAAATAAGTTCTCATAAGACCCTGAGGTTGGGAGAATAATACGTTGCTATTGGACCATTTGGCAATAAGCAGCAAAACCCTTCCTGAGAACAGCTCCTGTCTGACACCTGCCTTGAAGTTAAACACATGAATTAAGAAGACAAATGTGGAAGAGGCATATAATATAATACATGCTCACTGGGACACTGTTTAGGACAGTAGACAATTGGTTTTAGGAAGTGCAGTTAGGGAAGGGATGTAACTCAGGGCCAGACAGCTTGCCTATCTATCACGGGTGGGTGAGGCGGCCATTCATTCGCCAGCACTGCAGCAAACAGGCACAAACGCTCCTGTTTCTAATACCATTATTAAAGATGCTGATCTGGGTGCATTCACATGGAGGAAAATGCCCATTGTTTTCGTGGAGTGAGAAAAGAGGTCATAAAATATGGAGTCTGGTTCTGTACTAAGTCACACAGAAGATCACTAATAGGGGTTTCCTGCATTGGGAATGTGAGTAACATGGTTCCTTTTTTGTGCTTTCCTTATTTCACACTTTTTGTAGCAAGGGATTTTACTCTCAGGAAGTACTAAAGGTATCGTCTCCACTCTGGAAGGAAAACAATGTGTCTTCCGAGAGGCAGGCTAAGGCAGAGCGCTGAGGATACTTACCGCTGCCACAGTTCACTCCTCGCCAGCCGACATCACAGTCACAGGAGCCGTCTCCTGAGGGTCCTTGGTTACATCTCCCATGGACACAGGAGCACGCTAGGTAGAAAACATGACCAGACTCTGACTCATGTTCAACATCCCCTTTATCATTTCCTGGGCGTGCTTCTCTGCACCCAGGCTCTGACCAGGGTCTTGTGTAGGCCTGCGGTCACAGGATGCAGGGATGCAGGCTATCAGGTCAACTATATCCTGTTCAAGCCACAGTTCTGCGACTGTGTGGCACTGTGGGAATGTGACTCAGTACCAAACTGTCCTCAGCTAAGGTCACTTGAGGATCTGAGATCATGTGGGACCCTAAGAGAGTAGACTTCAAAAGATGCCTATCTGGCTGGGCATGGTGGTGCACACCTGTAATCCCAGTACTGAGGAGATAGCTGTGAGTTCAGGGCTAGCCTGGTAGACATAGTGAGATCCAGGCCAGCCAGGGCTAGTAGTGAGACCCTGTTAAAAAAAACAAAAACAAAAACAGAAACAACAACAACAAAAAAACAACTCTCTATTTGATACCAGGTTTGTAAAAACCTGTTTGCTCTGCCTTCTCCAAAGACACAGAACTGATGGTTTCTTCACTTTATAGTAGGATCCCAAATCTCTTTAAGAATTTATTAAAAGCTGAGGAGTCGAGGTGTTTCTTACCTTGAATTGAGTCATGACTTATGGGGACAGACATAAAAAATTCACTAAGCTTTACATGTAAGATCTAGGGACATTATTGTAAGTCAGCTGACATGCACAGAGTGTTAAGGGACAATCTATCATCAAGCATGTTGTATGCTCAATAAACAAGAGAATTAAAAAAAAGGTTCGATGAAAATATGAAAGAGCCATAGTGAAATCCATCACGTTGTAAACCAGCTTAAAAATGCTTTTTTTTAAAAAGGATTGTGGACAATGCTACTTCTAAAAGCCATGGGTATTAAACAAAAATCCCAGTGCCAGGCGTGGGGCACCTCCTTGTGAGCTGTTGGTCAGGGAGGCCCCAAAGGCTCCCAAAACTATGCAGATTCTTGCCGCTCTAGGCAAGATGTGACCATTAGTACAACAACGTCCCCTGTTAAAGGGGAAACCAACACATTTTTCATTGGATTTTAGGTCTGTTCCACAAGAGAAGCTCAGGCATGGCATTGTAAACCTGGTCAAACTCAAGAGCTAGGGAGGCAATGGTCTGGAGGGGAGCTTATTACTGTTGTTTTGTTGAATGGATGTGGTGCCAAACCATCCTCTAAATATTTTTTTTAAAGATAGATTTATTTATTTATTATGTATACAGTGTTCTGTCTGCACATATCCCTGCAGGCTAGAAGAGGGCAGCAGATCTCATTACAGATGGTTGTGAGCCACCATGTGGTTGCTGGGAATTGAACTCAGGACCTCTTGAAGCTCTTAGCCACTGAGCCATCTCTCCAGCCCTCATCCTCTAAATATTGATGTGTGTACTTGTGGACTAGCGCTGCGCTTAGCCTTGGTCAGAAAAGCATTTGTTTATTTATTTATTGACAGTGGGAAGTAGTTAACTGGTTAATGTAGAGGCTCAAAGTTGGTTTGGGTGCTGAGAACAAGTGACCGTTGAGTGCCTCAGACTTAACAGCACATTTATATCACACCTTGTAGTGGTCTGAATAAGAATGGTCCCCATAGGCTCATATATTTGAGTGCTTGGTCCCAGTTGGTGGAACTGTTTGGGGAGGATTAGGGGGTGTGGCCTTGTTGGAGGTGTGTCGCTGGGGATGGGCTTTGGGGTTTCAAGAGCCCACACCATTCCCAGATATCTCCCTCTTGGCCTCATGCTTGTAGATCTGATGTAAGCTTTTGGCTATGCTCCAGCGCCATACCTGCCGGCCTGCCTGCCACCACGCTCCCTTACACCATAGTCATGGACTCTAACCCTCTGGCACCATGAGCCCCACATTAAACACTGTCTTTTCTAGGTTGTCTCTGCCGTGGTGTTTTGTCACAGCAGTTGAAAAGTAGTAAGACAGCCCTCCAGGCCCAGGGCACGCTGTGGAAGAGGAAGTGGGAAGGGGCCGTGAAGGCGGTCTTCCGGACACCGTGCGGTAGTTTGGCACCCATGAACTCCAACTGGCACTATTACAGTTTGTGGTTCAGTCAGTGCTTCCTGCACAAGAGCTGCAGGACACCGGGCTCACAGCATTCCACAGACGGAGGAAGAGTTTGTAAGGCCCTATTCCTCCCAAGAGCCCCAGGGGTGGAGGGTCACACTGAGAGGGAGTGCAGCCTCTGGCAGATTGCCCTTCTCGAGTAAACAACCACTGACCACGCTCATGCAGTCAACCCGAATTAATGCAGTGGCTCATAAAAACAGGTATGAGACTAGGAGGGGGTTCAGTGGGAGGGCAGGGAAGAGGGGATAGAGGTGGGAACCTTGATGGAAGAACATAAAAGAATTGTAAATAAATAAATAAATAAGAACTTGGTGAGAGCTAGGAATACCACTCTTCAACCAAAAGCATTCAGCTTTGGGTCTTGGTGGACCCCATGGAGTCATCCACAGACGAATAGAAGCAAGTCTCCCAAACAACAGGAAGATTGATCAACACTCATTTCAATGATATGTCACATGGCCAAATTTCAGCCACTCAGTTATGTATTAGTTTGTCTGGTTTAGACAGGGTGGTAAGAAAACAGTGATAGTTGAGCCATGGTCTTAGGACTAGCTGGAACAAGGACTTGTTTTCTGATCTAAGGGGGAAGCTCTCCCCGTGTCCCTGGGTACAAGGAAGCCAGGACGTGGACGTTCAAGAGGATTCCCCAGACTGATTAAACATCAAAGCGGGGTGCTTGCTGATGGTGGATCATGGAGTGACCTTCCCAAAGAGGACAATTAAGAGCCAGGCGTTGAGGTCAAGAAAGGTATGCATTCAGACCTGAGGTCTGCTTCTCGGCTGACCTTGGGGGACTCATTCACGGTCCTGGCCTTAATAACCTTATTTGTAAACTGGGTACAGCACACCAGTGCAGTTTGTCTGGGATTAAATGGGCCATTAGGACAAATCTGTCCCTCTCTTCCCCCAACCTAACTATTGAGCAAGTCCACAGGGAAGTTTAATCATGGTGATTAGCACATATAGGCAAACTGAGAGATGGAGTTGGGCTGGAAATGTCAGCAAACAAATGGGGTGGGGGTGGGTGGGTACATCCGGATCAGTGCCTGGAAATGGTTTGGGACACTGCTCTATAACAAATGAAATAGCAGAGGCTTCAAACAAACAAACAAACAGATGGACATCAGCGACTCTGTAGCCCAAGCTGGTCTCAGACTCAGGGTAGATTTTCTGCCTTAGCTTCCCGAATGCCGGGAACACTATACCTGCTCACAGAGAAGCTTATACTTTGCAATCATAATGCTGGGTGAGTCCTGCTGCCTGAGGAGAGGCTGGGGAGAGAACACTGAAGCTACTGCTCTTTTCTAACATGCTGCTGGCTAGCTGGGGTCTGGGAGGACTGAGGCGGCCAGGGTCTGGGCAGGAGCGATGCTCACCTTGGTCACAGTGGATGCCATACTTGCCCTCTGCGCAGGTCTCGCAAGCTGTCCCATTGAAGTCCTGCCCACACTGGCACACGCCAGTGCCATTCACACCATCCAGACAGAAGCCGTTCCCAGAACACACATTCTGACCTTTCCCGGGGCAGGCTTGGCATTGTGGGCCAAAGAAGCCAGCACAGCATCCTCTCGTCTGAAACAGAAGGACAAGGTGGTGCACATGTTTATCTTCTGCTTTGGGGACTCCTGGTGTTGTGTGTGTACCTTCCTGTTTCTTAGACTCCAGGGTTTCTAAGGGATAGGGGATGGAGCCCTCTGAGGACTAAGTGAGGCTCTGAAATTTCTCAGGTCACTTGCCAGCCCTGTAGGCAGGGAAGAGGGAGAATAAAAAGACAAGAGATGAAGATGAAGAATGCCAAGGAGGGGAGGCAGGAAGAACAAGGCAAAGGAAGCCTGGCTGGTGGTGCATGCCGTAATCCTAGTACTTAGGAGGGTGGCCAGGGCGGAGCCAGTTTGGGCTGGATTAACAAATTTATTGTTGTTGTTGTGACAGGGCCTCCTTTAGCTGGTGCTGGCCTTGAACATCTTATCATCTTCTACTTCCTGAGCCTGGGATTACAGGCTGGTGTTCCTGACCAGCTCTAAGCAACAAAGAATAACACAGGTGATACCGGAGGAGTGGTGGGACCTTTCAAGCCTTCAGCACCTCCAAACCAGGGACACTTATCCTGGATGGTGTTTCATCTATGGAAGGACCAGATGCTCTGGCATTCTCGAGAGCCTACTGTGGTTCAGAGAAGCCCCACAGGAAGTCTGTTTGGCTTCAGTGACTTTATTCTGAAGTACATTAAGACATAAAACTCTCTCCAGCCCCACGCTCTGCAGTGTAAACCCCGAGAAGAGGGCTCATCCTCCAGGGAGGAAGCAGGACAGTAAGTTGTAAGGAATTTTCCAGAAAATTCCAAAGTGATTCTGGGTTTTGGGGTTCCATTTTCTGAATGGCCAAGTACCCCTTGCCTTCCTTCCCTTGCTGACTACAACATCCTTTGTCTCTTGGGTACATTTAATTAGCTAATTAATGTAGATAAGTTTCATCGCACACATGTGTTTTGAGAACAGGGATATCCCCTTTACCTTCCACACCCTCAGTTTCTTCCTTACTCAGGTGAGTGCTTTGGTTTTTACCCATTTTCTTGTGACCAGTGCTACTTTGGGTGACAACAATGAACTGAGCAGCAGATGGCAGGAAGAACATCTGCCAGCATTCTGAGAAATCTAGTGTACTAGATTTCTGTACCATTGCTGAGTGCTTGGGAAGGCTAGCGCATACTCACGATGATGGTTCTCAGACACTTTGGCTGGCACCCAATGAATACAGATCGCTTCCCCATGAAGTAAATGGTATAGATGCATTTCCTTGTCTCGCCCTGTGAAATCATAAGGATTTTGTCATCCCTGTAGTTAGGAAGAAAGCCTCCCAATTTCTATAACATATTCTGGAAAGAGTGGTTGTGGCTTCTTGGTGCGACTTCATAAGCAAGAACACAAGAACCCCACAGTGCCGGCTACTTCAGGGCAGCTGGCACACCCAGAGTTATACTGTAAAGCGGTGTTCTCTAAGAATATTTCTCTAGAAGACTAAATCAATTTCAGAGGAATTAAAAAAAAGCCAGATAAAAATATTCTTCTAGTCCTTAAATATTCTTCCAGTCATTAACTTAAGCTTTAATTTGTTTATTGATTCATAGTATGCCAAATCCAAGAAAGAATTGTTTGTTCATAAAGATTTATAACATCTACTACCAAATTAAAACCCAAATGAGAGACTTGGCATTCACTGTTTACCATGGGGCCACAGGGTGTTTATTCTCTATAACAGTCATTGGCTATACGAAACAGATTGGTAATTAAAGATATGTCTTGTCTACCTTCTTAATGCTTACATCTGTTTCTTTGAGGAGGTCAGTTGTGACTTCATTTATAAAAGGGAACCCGGTAGGAGGAGCTGGCTACGGGACCTGGAGACTGTCTTCTCTCATAGAATAGCTTGCTGTGATCCTTAACTGGTTAGTATAAAAGATGTGAAAGTGGAAAAAGACTTTCTTGGATTGCATGTTGGTTTATGAGCCCATCTCTATTTTAATTATGAGTTAAATTTCCCTCAGTCACCCCAAACCCGCATTTAAGGCTATGGAGATGCACATCAACAGGGAGAAGGGCCATCAAGGAGTGTTCTCTGGGCATGACAGAGCCACTACAATCGTGGACTCACAGCAGTGGTGGCTGTTTGCACTGGGCTTGTACAAGTCTGGGCCTGTCAGCAGTCAAGGAAGGGGGAGGAGCCCATGAGGCCCTACCCCTCCCAAGGAAACCACTCATTATTGATGGACAGGGTAGGGGGGAGTCACTGCCTTCTGTTGTGTCTCACCAGGCTCTGTGGACAGTCCCATATCCATGGTGACATTTACAGCCTGGTTAAACTCGGCGAGACACAAGACAAAAGACATGGGTGTGGGAAAGGGCCTTGCTTGTGTGCGTTGACAGATAAGAGAGGGTACGATGAGTTTAATCAGAATATATTTTATATATATTCATGGAACTGCCAAAAATAGATTTCATTAATAAACAATCAAGGGAAATTTAAAAAAAGAAAAAGGAAGTGAGCAGGCCACAAGAACCCCACTCCGCTCTGGGCTGTGGATGCCGTGTGCCCAGCTGCCTCATGTTCCTTCGGCTGTGAGTTCCCTATCATAAGGGGCCATAACCTCAAACTGGAAGCCAAAATAAGCCCTTTCCTTAAAAAATGCACTGCACATAAAAAGCTAGAATTAAACCAAGGAGGGAAAGGGGACAGAAGAAAATATATGCTTTCCAATTTGGAGTCTCTCTTCTCTGGAGGTTGTCTGTCTGTCTGTCTGTCTGTCTGTCTGTCTATCTATCTATCTATCTATCTATCTATTTATTTACAAAATAAGATAAAAGTACTTACAGATGGTTTTGTTCTAAATGGGCAGATTGGTTGCTGGAAACACGTCCCACAACTTCCCTTGGTAGAAAGTGTGGAGATAAAGAGGTCATGTCAAGGTTATTATTCAGTGCAAAATGAGGCTGCAAGTAAGAGCTAGGAGCTGCTGGTTTTAGAACACAGAGCTGACCATCAGAGGAGAGCATCTGCTCCACTCCTTGATGTTCCAAGAGACAAGCTCTTTACTCCAGGGCTTGCCTGTTTGAACACTGCTTTCATCTACAATAGTCTAAGGATGCAAACACCTTTTAAAGCTTGGAAGACATCATCCATTTAAATCTGCATTCTTTTTTTTTTTTTTTACTTAAATTTTTTTCTTTTTTAAAATTATTATTATATTTGTGTTTTAATTTTACACATCAGCCATGGGTTCCCCTGTCCTCCCCACTCCCATCCCCACCCTCACCTTCCCCCCATCCCCTCCCCTCCATTCCCATGTCCTCCAGGACCAAGACTCCCCTGGGGATTCATTTAAACCTGGTGGATTCAGTACAGGCAGGTCCAGTCCCCTCTTTCCAGGCTGAGCAAAGTGTCCCTGTGTAAGCCCAAGGTTCCAAACAGCCAGCTCATGCACTAAGGACAGGTCCTGGTCCCACAGCCTGGGTGCCTCCCAAACAGATCAAGCTATTCAATTGTCTCACTTATCCAGAGGGCCTGATCCAGCTGGGGGCTCCACAGCCGTTGATTCATAATTCATGTGCTTCCATTCATTTGGCTATTTGTCCCTGTGCTTTTCCAATCTTGGTCTCAACAATTCACACTCTTACAGTCCCTCCTCTTCCTCGACAATTGGACACCTGGAGCTCTACCTGGGGCCTGGCTGAGGATCTCTGCATCCACTTCCATCAGTTACTGGATGAGAGTTCCAGCACAACTGTTAGGGTGTTTGGCCATCTGATCACCAGACTAGGTCAGATTAGCCTTTCTCTCGGCCATTGCCAGCATTCCACAATGATAAATCTACATTCTTTAGCACCAATTTATTGACGCACTGGAACCCTTGTTTACTGAACTGGGGCAGTGCCTGTCTTGACAAAAATGTGGTGTGGCTGAGGGCTGTAGATCTGGAGCCCTCCACTAAAATAACACGTACAAAGAACAAAAGACAGGTTGGCAGACACTCTTGAGTGTTACCAGTGTCCAGCTATTGGTACCTACTCGACAGTGAGTGTCACTGTTGTGAATTCTGTTTCTAGGGCCAGACTGCGCAGATCATCTGAATCCCTTCTCTGCCACTCACTACCATGTGAATATACCTCTCTGTGGCTCATTTTCCCCTCTGTAAATTGGAGACAAAATCCTTACTGCTCAGGGTGTTGTGAGGATTACATGGGTTAATACGTGTAAAATGTGTAGAGTGATGCCTAATAAACACCAGCAGTTGTTACTATCACTAAAAGATACGACGCTGTCTCACAGCCTGCAGTGACAGGCTTGCACACTGAATCTACCATTTCCGCACTCTTCTTCTGGTTGACCAGCCTTAGTCAACACCTGTCAGAGCTGACCCATGGACCTCTCCCTGCAAGTTTCACTCTGCAAGGGACCCAGGGCTTCAGAATCCTGCTCAGCATAGTCGTCTACGCTTCCTCAGGCATGCTAGGTACCATCCATCCCATCGGATGACAAGCCTAGGGAGCTCTGGGCTGTGTCTTGCGCATCCTTTTCCTCTATAGCTGTGACACTTTTTGGCACATTATAGCTGCTCACTAAGTTTCAGTACTCAGGATCGAACCCAGGGCCTCACACATACCAGGCAAGTGCTCTACTTCTGAGCTACAATGCCAATCATAACGATTGAGGAGGTTTTGAACTAAACTGAAATAACCTAATAGAAAATCTTAAGTTTAAAATTATTATTGTTTAAACATTTTTCATTAAATTTAGTATGTGTGCAAGTGCATTGTGTGTGCAAGTGTGTGTGTGTGTGTGTGTGTGTGTGTGTGTGTGTCTGTGTGTGTGTCTGTACATGTGTGGAGGACAACCTGCAGAATTCACTTCTCTCCTTTTACCATACGGGTCTTGGGGATTGAGCTCAGGTTGTTTTGACTTGGTGGCAAGCATCTTTACCTACTGAGACATCTATCTCCCTGCTCCCCTGTTTCAAACAAAAAAAAAAAGCCATAACCCACTACTTTTGCCACTGGCCCTTGTTGTGACTTACTTTTACAATAATGGTGTCATTACTGTCACATCTATTCTTCTTAATTTCCAGAACTTTCCCCAGACCATGGATCACTCCTTTGTCAGTGGCCACATTGGTGTAGTTTATTGGAACTTCATTTACATACAGCTGTGAACAAGAGAATCAGATGTGGTCTTATTTAGGTGGTGTTAAGGAGATGCAGAAGACAGGAAGTGGAGGCCCTCAATATGACAACAGTCTAGGAGATATTCCAGTTTGGCTGGAAAGTACCACAATGTAGTTGAAAGAGCCTTGGAAGAGGGGAGTCCATAGTTCTGCAACTGGTACCATAAAGCTGTGTGATATTGGGTCAACTGCTTTCCCGAACCTCAACATTCCTCTTTGTAAAAGGAAAATGTTGCTCAAAATCATCTCTAGGGTATTCTCTATCTCTCAAATTAATTGGTTTATGTTTGCTTAAAAATTATTGCCTTAAGATCCTTAGGCTTGTGCCCACTGGCAGGCTGGCTTTGTGGACACGCTCATCAGTGCTGTGGTCTGGTGGTCCACAAGGTGTGAGTGTCTCCTCTAAGACACAGAGAACACAATGCATCATTTCAGAACATCTCCATCTTGTGGCCAGTTTCCCAGCAACTCTTAGATTGGTGAAATGATGCTGAAGATGGGATAGGGAAAAGCTTACTCCATAGAATGTGCTAGTCTTCAATAAGAACTTAAAATTCATAGAACAATATCAAATGGTACAGTAACACTTCTCACTGTTGAAATTGCTACCGAATACCACAGTCTCTTATGATTGTCTGGCAGAGAAGTGGTCTTCTGTTTAGACCCTTGGGTAAGTGAGGACTAAGTTCCACACTGCTGTTTCAAGGTCAGTGAATAGTGAGAAAATCATGAGGAAAACTCATTCAGTCTCAAATAGTGATTGTAGCACAAATTTCCAGAATTCCAAGATGTTGAGTTATTTTTGAATACCCAGAGAGCAGAACATTTGATGTATTCCTATTTAATTTGGCATTTAAAAAGTCTGAATCATTTCCATCATGAGATCTATCTAGAGAATTATGGGTTGCATTGAAAATTTTACATAAACACACCTACTCAATTAGAAAGCACTTTCCCTGTACTTCCACTGAATAGAGAAAGTAAAAGCAATGTTTCTGCTGTGTTGATGTTTGCTCTAAATCAGGAAATTTCTGGGCTAGCGGAAAATGAACATCAAACACTGAAAATAACTCCGTTAACAGCATTTGCATATTCATCTCTACCTGATGAATAGAGGACAGACGAAAAATAACAACGGAAAGGAGAGCTTTCTATCAATAAGGTAATTGCTATTTCTGAAAAAATAACTTTATTTAAAAGGAAAATGTGTTTGCTAGACTCTGAACACCAATATGGAGAAAAGTGTTTGGAATTGGATTATTCTAAAAGTAATGAGGAAAGTAAAAGAGCCTTAAAAAATCTCGTTAGATTTTTTTTAAAATTGTATTTTTGGTGTTTTGAGACAGGGTTTCTGAGACAGCCCTGGCTGTCCTGGATCTTATGTTGTAGATCAGGCTGGCCTTGAACTTACACAGATCTGTCTGCCTCTACTTCCCAAGTGCTGGGATTAAAGGCATGTGCCACCATAGCCGGCTCTAGCTAGATTTTTTTGTTTTTCAAGACAGGGTTTCTCTCTGTAGCTTTGGAGCCTGTCCTGGACTAGCTCTGTAGACCAGGCTGGCCTCGAACTCACAGAGATCCACCTGCCTCTGCCTCCCGAATGCTGGGATTACAGGCATGAGCCACCACCGCCCGGCTAGGTTTTTTTATATATAAGTTTTTTAAAGTTTACATAAAATTTATTTATTTCATTAGAGAAGAAATTTTTAAAGATTTTATCTTTTAAAGGATTAAATAATAATATTGCTTCTAAGAATGCACAATTAAATGCTCGTTCCAATACAGTGTGCTTGCCCTCCATCTCTCTCTGGCAAGTTCCTGCTATGTAGCTCAGTGTCTTGATTACTCTTCTACTGCTGTGAAGAGGCAACTGATGTAAAACAAAGCATTTAGTGGAGGGCTTGCTTGAGGTTTGGAGAGTTAGTCCATGATCACCATGGAGGAAAGTACACAGGCATGGTGCTGGGGCAGTAACTGAGAGCTTTACATCCTGACCCACGGGCAGCAGGGGGAGGGAGAGGGAGAGAAAGAGGGAGAGGGAGAGGGAGAGGGAGGGGGAGAGGGAGAGAGACTGGGTCTGACTTGAGCTTTTGAAACTTTAAAGCTCACTGCCACACCTATTCTAACAAGGCCACATGCCTAATCCTTCCCAAACAGTTCCATCAACTAGGGACCAAACATCCAAACACATGAACCTATGGGGCCATTCTCATGCAAATCATGACACTCAGGTCTCACTAGGATGGCATCAAACTTGTGATCCCTCTTCCTCAGCCTCTGTGCTGGCTAGTGGTTTTTTTTTTGTTTTTTTTTTTTTTTTTTCAAGACAGGGTTTCTCTGTGTAGTTTTGTGCCTTTCCTGGAACTTACTTTGTAGACCAGGCTGGCCTCGCACTCACAGAGATCTGCCTGCTTCAGCCTCCTGAGTGCTGGGATTAAAGGCGTGTGCCGCCACTACCAGGCTGAAAATGTTTTTATAGGACTGGCCTGTAGGCAAGTATGTAGGGTATTTTCTTGATGATTGATGTGAGAGAGCCCAGCCCATTGTAGGTGGTACCACTTCTGGGCAGGTGGTCCTTGGGTATATAAGAAAACAAACTGAGCAAGGCAGAAACAAGCCAATAAACAGCACTTCTCTGTGGCCTCTGTTTCAGATCCTGCTTTGCTCTCCTTCAATGTTGTACTATTACTTGAAAGTAAAAAGTGAAATAAAACCTTTTCTCTAGGTTGCTTTTGGTCATGGTGTTTTTTCACAGCAACAGAACACCTCACAAAGAGTCTCTAGTCCTAAGATCACTTACAGGCATGTGCCAAGCCTGGTTCTTAGTGACTTTTTTTTTCTTTTTCCTGAGACAGGGTTTCTCATGTAGTAGTGGCTGTAAGGGTTCTGTCCTTAATTACATCATCAGCCTAGGACGTGGCCCAGCCTAAAAAGCGGGTGGGCCCTCTGTGTGTCTCCCTTTTTCTCTTCCTGCTCTCTTCCCTCCCCGAGGTCTCTCTGTTTCTCTCTCTCTCCCTCTCTCCCTCTTCCCCCCCCCCAATAAAGCTCTAAAAGGTAACCATGGCTCATGACTCTCCTCCAGCACCCTCCTCTGTCGGCATAGCCGCCACGGGTGCTGCATTAACCAACACTGGCTGTCTTGCAACTGTGTAGGTCAGGCAATTAATTTTTCTTCTGATAATTTATTTTAGAATTGTAGTTTCTTTCTTTCTTTCTTTTTTTTTTTGTTTTTTTTGTTTTTCGAGACAGGGTTTCTCTGTGTAGCTTTGCGCCTTCCCGGGATCTCGCTCTGTAGACCAGGCTGGCCTTGAACTCACAAAGATCCGACTGCCTCTGCCTCCTGAGTGCTGGGATTAAAGGTGTGTGCCACCACCGCCCGACAGAATTATAGTTTCTTGTTAAATTTCCACACAGTTTTAAAATATGGCATTTGAACTACATGAACAGATTTTTTTTTTTCTCGAGACACGTTTTCTCTGTGTAGCTTTGCACCTTTCCTGGATCTCGCTCTGTAGCCCAGGCTGGCCTCGAACTCACAGAGATCTGCCTGCTTCTGCCTCCTGAGTGCTGGGATTAAAGGCGTGTGCCACCACCACCACCACCACCACCACCACCACCACCACCACCACCAAGCATGAACAGAATTTTATATTACAACTATAGTAACTAGCTTCATAAAATCTTTTTTTATGAATGCTAACCCTTTAGCATTCATAAAAAATTGTGTGATGAAATCCCTGGAATGCCAGTGTGGTGGCTGATTGCACATCACATCACAATCCTTCTGATTGCACAAATATTAATGTTAATTTGTTTGACTGCAGGAGTTTATACATATCACTAGACTCCTGATTTCCTGAAGCCAGTGCCACATCCTGCAAGTTATTTTGAGAAACAAAGCCCCTTTCCATCCTGGAAACTGAAGACTATCTGTTGGGTTTGTGGTACCAGCTGAAGGGTGCCTGTTCCTGCTAGGGCTCCCGTGCTACAAGTTGGTTAGGGCTACTGTGGTAATATATTGTGTTCCCCAATGTATTGTGTACCCTAATAAAACTTATCTGGGGTCAGAAAACAGAACAGCTACTAGATTAGACATAGAAGTCAGACAGTGGTGGCACACACAGCTTTAATCCTAGCATTCTGGAGGCATCTGTGAGTTCAAGGCCACACTGGAAACAGAGCCAGACATGGTGGCAGACACCTTTAATCCCAGGACTTGAGATCTCGTCTTGCTTGGGAAAGACAGGAAGTGATGGCAGGAAGCAGAAAGGTATATAAGGCACGTGGAACAGGAACTAGAGGTTTTTAGGCATTTAAGATTTTAGGCTTTTAGCAGCAGTTACGATCAATTCAGATGAAGACTCAGAGGCTTCCAGTTTGAGGAAACAGGGTCAGCTGAAAATTTGGTGAAGTGAGGTTAGCTGTGGCTTGTTTTGCTTCTCTGATCTTTCACCATTCACTCCAATACCCGGCTCCTGGTTTTTATTAGTAAGACTGTTTAGCAATTTGTGTTACAGGCTACGCTGATTATCACATGACAGGAGAGTAGGAGATTGACTATGTAGTTTATTTACTGCTTTTTGATTCAACGGTGTAGGGGGGCCCAAAACAGCTTGACCACACAGCCGCCATGACAGGCTTAGAGTCCCAGACACAGCTTCTGTGACAGGCTTACTGGCAGCCAACACCCAGACTCAGGAAAAGCCATAAGCTGACCCTGTCCAGGGATCCTGACATCCCAAACACTCCAACCATTAGATAAGGTTAGATAAGGTGGCCAGATGTCCCTGAGTCTAGCATACACCTATTTGTTTTACAGATACTGCTAGACAGATGTAAGCCTATCAGGGTCCTGAACCCTGGAAATCCCCTCACCCCAACCTCTGGTACAATAAAACCTCCACCCTGCCTGAGCTCAGGGCTCTCTACTCTCAACCGCTTCATCGGACAGACAGAGAGACCAAGCTCAGAGCTTGAAAATAAATGCTTTTTGTTTTCACACTGGGGATTCTATCTCTGTGGTGATCTTTTGGGGGTCCCCACCATCTGGCATAACAAACGGAAACAACTTTTTCTTGTTAATAAGGCTTAGGCCTGGAAGCACTCTTCCAGCATGGAAGAGATGAAGGTCGATGGTAGCTCTTGAGTTTTGTTAGGAAGATGTACCTGGTCATTGTGGAGAAAAAAGCCGAGGAGGTAGGAGGACCCTAGCATGGTCTCTCGGTGCATGCCATTGTGTAAGTCATTCTTCAGGAGCTTCTCATCCAGGACCACGTGGTACCGAAGTATGTCTTCCTTCTGTGTGTGACATAGAAGAAGTCAGTCAGTTGGCTACATTCAGTTCTACTGTGCCAGAATTATGGGACTGGAAATAGAAGTAGTGCCTTGTCTGTGTACAAGACCTCAGGGCACAGAGGTATTAGCTAATAAGGTGAGCTGTGAATTCCCAGGTAGGATGGCCAAGGACATCTAGACAGGCATGACGAAAGCAGTGAGTAGATCTGAAAAAGGATTTCTTTGCTATCACAAAGATTTCAGCTTCAAAAACTCAACATAAACTGAGCTTTAGCAATAAAAGTCATAAAAATTACATATTTCTATATAAAAGAGAAAATACTAGTGACAAGAATGTGAAAATTATTTTAAGTATTTCAGTACCATTAAAACAAAATACCCTCAAGTAGAAATATGCTTTTTATCCAAAATAAGTGCACTCATTTATATTAATGCAAAGACTTTTGAAATAAAAAAAAGTTGTGCCGGGAGGTGGTGGAAAAAAACCTTTAATGCCAGCACTTGGGAGGCAGAGGCAGGCAGATCTCTGTGAGTTCGAGGCCAGCCTGGTCTATAGAGTGAGTTCCAGGACAGCTAGAGCTATTACACAGAGAGAGCCTGTCTTGAAAAAACAAAAACAAATAAATAAATATAATAAATAAAAAAATAAAAAAGAATTGCAGTGGCAAAGGGGGTATTTTTTTCTGACATTAAAAAGTGTCGCCGGGCGGTGGTGGCACACGCCTGTAATCCCAGCACTCAGGAGGCAGAGGCAGGGGGATCTCTGTGAGTTCGAGGCCAGCCTGGTCTACCAAGTGAGTCCCAGGAAAGGCGCAAAGCTACACAGAGAAACCCTGTCTCGGAAAAAAAAAAAAAAAAAAAACAAAAACCAAACAACAACAACAACAACAAAAAACAAAAAAAAGTGTCACCCTGGAGAAAATCTACAAACAAATGCTCAAGTGGTTTCTAAGTACATAAATGGTTTGGACTGTAATTATAGATGTTTCTTTGATATGCAAATTAATAATTCTACTGATTTTATTTTATATCCCTAATGAGATGTTAAGGCCAGTTTTTTTTCACATAAAAAGAGAACACATACTTTTACAGACACTAGGTACATATTTTCAGCTTAATTTTTTTTTTTTTTGCTGTTAAATATTTTATTCTCTCTTTCTCTCTCTCTTTGTGTTAATGGCTGCTGTGACATGGGGAGGTTTGGGTGTAGGGTCTCTGCTTGGGTCTCTATTAAGTATACAGAGCTGGATGAACAGATTTTTGACAGAAACAGGAAAGGGCTTATGTCTGATGGATTGAAAATATTGATGAGGCTGAGAGCTGGCTCAGTAGTGAAATGTGGGTACTATGATCAGTTCCCAATATTCACATCAGGCAGCTCACAGCCACTCCAGTTCCAGGAGAGTTATAACACCTCTGGCTATAACTGCATTGGCCTCTGTTCTTATATATACATGTACACATCTATACACACACACACACACACACACACACACACACACACACTCACCCACAATCTCACACCCATGTTCAGCTCACACACCCCATTAAAAAATAAAAACAAATCTTCGAGAGTTGATTACTGCTGCTGCCACTTACTAGCGATGTGGATTTCTTCTCCCTGATAAAATTCTGGATGGCTTCATTGTTTAGAGCAAACACAGTGTAAGCATCTGCAGCCTCAATTGCATCTGCCAGATTGTATTGCTGCAAAGACAGGACAGCCAGTGAGGG
Source organism: Onychomys torridus (assembly GCF_903995425.1). Lineage (NCBI taxonomy): Eukaryota > Metazoa > Chordata > Mammalia > Rodentia > Cricetidae > Onychomys > Onychomys torridus. The sequence continues at coordinate 7,380,094 of NC_050462.1, forward strand.
ATTCCAGTCCCCAGGCAGCTTGACAAGACTGTCATGCAGAGAACATGGTACTTGCAATGATATAGCCTCGGAAGATGGAGTAGTCAGGCATCTGGTCCAGACGGGTGAGCAGGTTTGGTAAAGAGCCAGTTAGACTTCTTTGGGGGATCAGCACCTGGGAAAAGAGGCACCAAAATTTTATTCAGCAAATTTTGGTACCATTTGATGCTCACTAATAACTATGGAAGTCCTGTTGGGTTCTTTGTGCAGTTAACAGAACTGACTGAAAACATTTTGATAATTTACAGAATAAGTTATCCCAGCATGCAAAGTGACTGCACTGGAAGGAACTTGGAAATGTTAGCCCAATTTTAAGTCTCCTCCCTAAATTTACTCTCCATTTGGAGAAAATTTCCTTTTGTACAAAAGACTCTTTTAAAGATCTCGCTAAGGAACTCCTTTTAACTTTCATTAATTTATCCTGTTAATTCTTCACTTCTTATCCTGGAAACCTTAAGTCTACCATAAGCCTGAATTTGCCATATGAAAAATGTTTTGCTTGATAAAAATAAAAAGATAGGACAATTGTACATAAATAACTAGATTTCTGGCTGTGTGACCATGTGATCTAGGTTTGAAGCCCAGGACCTTGTGCAGAAAGGGCAAATAATTGATTGCTGAGACAACACCCCAGCAGTTTGATCCCCTCCTTTTTTTTTTTTTTTATTTCCCATTTTTGAAAAAGATCTTGCCATGTAGTACAGGCTGGCTTCAAACTTCCTGTGGTCCTCCGGATTCAGCTCCCAGAGTGATGGGTTTTCCAGGCATGAGTCACCACCCCCAGGGCGACTTCTTTCGGTCTCCCTTGCCATAATCGACGTCCGGTTGTGAGGAGAGTGGGTACACGCTGCTTCTCCTCCCCATCTCCCAACCAGGCCCTGCACATTCATGCCGTCGTCTGCTGGTGCACACGGGCACTGCAGTTTACAAGTAGTAATGGCTGACCCTCTGGCCAAGCCAACCCGCTCCGTCTTCTCGTTCTAGAACCTTGTCAAACGGACAGCCCAACGCGGGAACGTTGATCTTCTCTGTTCCTGCAGTCTTGGACTGACTTCACCGAGGGCCTGGCGTGGCTCAGGCTGTAGAGCCGCGGACCTGAGGCATGCACCGCGCCCTTGAAGAGCGAAGCGTGCGACTGGAGGCGGACAAGGACCGCGGGCGGGCGGAAGCACCATAGCGGCAGGAAGAAGGGCGAGAGCGGAAGGGGAGGAGCGAGGCCCAGGAGGGCCCTCAAGCACTCTTCATGCCATTGGCTGCCTGGTGCGAGTATGCAAATGAGCAGACGTCACTTCCGGAGGCATTGGGGCGCCATTTTCTCGCGTCTGTGCTGGAAGACGGAGTGGTGGTGAGCGGCTGGACCCCAAGCTGAGGAGGGCCGCGAGGGCCTCCGCTGTGAGTGAGGACTTGGGGGTCTGGGGTGCGAGGCCCGTGTGTGACCCGAGGTCAGTGTGTGACTGGAGGCCCGTGTATGACCCGAGGCGGGTGTGGGACCGGAGGTCAGTGTGGGACCGGAAGTCAGTGTGGGACTGGAGGCCGGGGAAGGTCATGGGCATGACGTGTGACAGAAAGTCAGTGTGTGACCGGAGGCCGGGGAAGAGTGAGCGGGAAGCCAGTGTGTGACCGGAAGTCAGTGTGTGACCGCAAGTGAGCGTGTGACCGGAAGTGAGTATGTGACTGGAAGCCGGTGTATGACCCGACGCTGGTGTGTGACCAGAGGTCAGTGTGTGACTGGAAGTCAGTGCGTGACCAGAGGCCCGTGTGTGACTGGAGGCCAGGAAGGGGGAGCGGGAGGCCAGTGTGTGACTAGAGTTCAGTGTGTGACTGGAGGCCCGGGAAGGTTGCGCAGGATGCCACTGTGGTGTTGGAGGGCATGGTGGGGGAGGCAGTAGGAGGCGGGTACAGGCTGGGTTCCCACCTCTGAGGAGGAGAGCTGTGGCACTGAGGCAGAGGCTCCCTTATTGCAGGGCAGAACACTTCAAAAATGTTTCAAGTTCCTGTGGAAAATCTGGACTACGTCAGAACTATGCGGCCATGGGTGAAGAGCATTCTTCTGAAGGTTGGACTTGACAACTGCAAAGACCTGTCGAGGGATCTTGAAGGCTTTGGTCCAGGAGACAGGTACTTTTATAATACATCTTGGCCAGATGTTGCTCCAAGGGGACATTTGACAAAGAAAATGAGATACCGGCCCAAGCCATATTGCTGCAGCCTTTGCACATACTCAGCAGATGTGCTTGCTTCTCTCAAAAACCATTTGCATCGTTGCCATGAAGATGAGGCAGACCAAGAGCTGCAGATTCAGTGTCCAGATTGTTCATTTGCTTCACAGCCTAATGTGGTGAGCACGCACTTCTGGTTATTCCATGAACCAGCTGGGAAAGTTCACAGCCCCAAGGAGAAAGTTCCAGGCAATGGGAAGTCATTGAAGGGTTATATAAAGCATTTTACATGTTTAAAATGTAACTTTTCCAATACTTCCTTCTGTAGCATGAAGAAGCATGTGCTGATCACCCATTTTCACTCCTTACTTAATGCCTACATTGGCTTTCAACCTAAGGAAGAACAGCAGCACCCAAAAGCCAGTGATACTCTTTCTGTGACAAATACTCTACCACCTGAAAGATACTATTGTAAAAAGTGTAGTGCCAGTATGTGCAGCCAGGATGATCTGATGTCCCATATTTTGACATCAGATGTTCATAAGGATTTGGAGAATAAGTTGAGGTCTGTGATTTCAGAACACAACAAGAGGACTGGGTTTCTGAAGCAAATGCCCATTGCTCCAAAGTCACAGGCAGGCTTGTCCAGGCCACCAAACAGCAGTGCTCCACATACAGCTGCTCCAGCAAAGCCACCTTGGACCCACCTTGCCTTGTCACAGAATACTCCAAGTCCAGCCATGGTGCAGCCAGTGACCTTGGCCCAACCTGTGACCTCTGCCCTTGTACAGCCACCGGTGGAGGTCCCAGGTCCTTCTTGGAGCCGTACCCATTCTCCATCTGCTGCTTTCCAATCCGACATGGCTTTTGTCTCCAGCCCTCTACCAGTGGGCCAGATCAGCCTCACAAGGAAGCCTTCAGCTCCCTCAACTGTCTTTTTATCAGGCAGGGCTTCATCTAATAAGCCTGTAGACACTCCTGCTCTACCCATGAGTCAGCCACTTGGGCCTGTGAATAAGTCTGTTGGAATAAGCAATGTTCCAATGAGTCAAGCTATCCAACTTGAGATTTTACCCCTGACACAGCCCATGGGATCTGCAAGTCGACTAGCAGGACCTCCAGTCAGATCAGTGGGGTCTACAAGCAGGCCAGTGGAGCCCACAAGCAGACTGATCAGGCCTGGTACCCTATCTTCTGGTCTTTCTCTCAGTCCTGGGGTTCTGCAGACCACATCACCAGGAACAATTTCTGTGGGCCAGGTGGTCTCATTGGCAGTCCTTCCTGAAGGTCAGAAAACCCCTGCTTCTGTGAGTCCTGCACGGACAGCAGCTTCTGGGGCCCTTCCCACTGGTCAAGCAGTCCAGTCCAGGGTTCTCCATGTAGGCCAGACAGTCACATCACAGGCTCTCCCCTCTTGTCAGACAGTATCCTTTAGGGTTCTCCCTGCAGATCAAGTGGTATCTGGGTTGCCATCCCCCAAACAGCTGGTGATCTCAGATGTCCCTGTGAACGAGGGTGTGAGCTCTGGTATTCCTCTCCTTAGTCAGCCTGTTACATCAGGAGTTCTTCCTGCAGGTCCACCAGTTAGACCCAGTGTGCTTCAGCTCAATCAGTCTGTTGGCACTGGCATCCTGCAGGTGAACCAGTCAGTGAGAGCTGAAACTTCACAGAACAACATGTTCTTCAAGTCAGGCTCTGTTTTCAGGAAGCTCCTTCCGACAGGGACACAGGTTAATGGGAGAACCCTTTACATGCTGGATCCAGTGCCTGTCACTCTACCTATTTCTCAGAGTGCTGGCCTTGTGACTGTCACTCCATCCCAGGTGCCCAACCAATTTCTGTCTCCTAGTGTGGGTCCGCAGATGTCTAATGCTCTACCCAGCTTGTCCTCCTCACGAGGGCTGGTAGACACTGCAGACCAGGGCATATTTGTTCAGATCTCTTCACCTGAGGTGGATATGAATGTGGTTGTCAGACAGGGCAAGCAGTGGAAAATCTGCCCAATTTGCAATGTATTCTTCCCATCCAATGTCTACCAGGCTCACATGGAAGTGGCTCACAAACAAAGCGAGTCCAACTCCAGTGAGAAACTTGAACCAGTAAAGCTGGCAGTGTGTGCACCATTTCTTAAGTGGACAAGGGAGAAGGCCATGCGTTGCCTCTCCTGCAAATGCCTAGTCTCAGAGGAGGAGCTAATGTACCACTTATTCACACATGGCTTGGGGTGCCTGTATTGCTCATGCACTTTCCACAACATGCAGGGTCTCTTGGAGCATAGCAGAATTAAACACCTTAGGAAGAAGAAGCTGTCTTTGGGTTATAGTAACAGGGGCTCCCAGTTGATCCTAGATGCTAATGGTGACCTGTTATTCCCCTATCTTGATTTCATCATCACTCTGCCAAGAGAGATGATTGGAGAACAGGAAGTCTTCCTGGCTATCCTCTCAGGGATATACTCTACATCATTAGTTCCCTTATATGTTAAGGTGAGGCCTCAGATTAAGGTTGTACCTAAGTGTCTCAGCGAACAAGAGCTGACCTGTCCTCTCTGTTTGAGCACATTCATGATAGCCGATACCTATATGTTACATTTGAAGGACAGACACCATATTATGCCAATGCCCCATACAGTGCTCAGTTCTCCTGCCTTCAAGTGTGCCCACTGTTGTGGGGTCTACCCTGGAAGCTTGACTATGGCAGCCATTACTCGTCATTTGCTGCACTGTGAACATGCTCCCCAAAACAACAGCTCAGACCTGCAAGTTGGGTTGAGTTTTGTTGAGACTAGTCAACTGCAGTTCATCAATGGGGAAAGGATTCCTGATTCTACCTGTCCTTTAAAGAGAAAGCAGCAAGATGGTACTTTGGGGGCAGAAGACCAGAAGAAAGATGAGAAAGTTCCCTTGCTTGTACTAAAGGGTGATTCAGCATCAGGTCCAGAGGAAGGGACTAGTGCTATGCCTTTGAAGAGACAGAGGGATGAAAGTACAACCAATGGACTGGTAGCCAATGATGATTTACTCCAGATCCTGGCATTAGATCCTAAAAAATACAAAGACTACTCCTATGAGAAGAAGAAGCAGTTTCTTAGAGAGTATTTCCATAAGAAACCATATCCTAGCAGAAAAGAAGTAGAACTGCTGTCTTTATTCTTGAAGATGGAAAGAATTAATGTGGCTTTGTTTTTTGGAACAAGAAGATACACTTGCTTGAAAGCAATAGAAGTCCACAGACCCTCGGTACTTCTAGGCTTTGATATGTCCGAACTTAAAAATGTTAAACACAGACTGAACTTTGAGTGTGAACCAAAAAGCTCAGCTTAAAGTCCTAGGTAGTAGCTTGAGCTGACTTTGGAACCCTTCTCTGCTCTGTTGTATTGGTTTCTGTGGCTTTTCTGGGTGTTTTAGGTGCTCAGGAAGACTTAGGTAAGAAGCAAATGCTACTCCAGATGTACTGATTCTTGTAGTTCAGTCTGTTAGCAGTTACTCTCAAGTGTCATCCCCCCTCCCTCCCTCATGTGAATTAAGTTTTGGTATTCCATATATGGCTTATTTTCCTAGTAGCTTCCACATCAAATGGTACAAACCTGAAGTCTACAAATACTTGTCTTATCCTTTTAGAAAATTTCTGCTTGTTTGTAAATGATTAGTTGAAAATAAGAATATTATTCTGGAGCATTATAGGCAGCAGCCAAGGACACAGCCATTTAGAGAAGGGAGCACTGTAATGTGTATGGCTTTCTAAGAACACTTCTTTAAAAATTTACTTATATTTTATATATGAGTGCTCTGCATGACAAAAGAGGGCATCAGATCTATTATAGATGTTTGTGAGCCACCATGTGGGTACTGGGAATTGAACTCAGGGCCTCTGAAGAGCAGTCAGTGCTCTTAACCACTGAACCATCTCTCCAGCTGCTTTTTTGTTGTTGTTTTTTGGTTTTTTTTTTTTTTTTTGAGACAGGGTTTTTCTGTGTAACAGCACTGGCTGTCCTGGAACTCACTATGTAGATAGGGCTCGCCTGCTTCTGCCTCTTGAATGCTGGGATTAAAGGCATGTGCCACCACTGCCTGACAAAGAACTCAGTTTTGAACATTAACTTCTGTTAATATTTGCTTATACTATTATAATTTTGATTTATATTTTCATGTTTGTTCTGAAAGTTTCAAAGAAATATAACTCATAGAAAAACCTAAATGTTTTCATTATTAAAAATATCCCTATCTCAGGGTCTTGTATATAGCTCATAATAAATGTTATTTTATAAATCAAGCATTTATAGAGGCAGGAATGCAATCCAGCATGAACTTTATAGTGCAAGTCATCTCTCCATTAAAAGATAAGACATTTTTGACACTTTTAGAATAGACATCGAGAAGATACACACAGAACTCTTTCTTATTTGAACTGCTCATAAAGAGGTTGGAGGAAAGGGCCATCCATGGACACATGTATTCTTGTCCCTCTGTGTGGATCCTACTTGAAATGGGGACAGGTTTCAGGTTTATGGTAAAAGGGGTAGAGCAGGAGCTCTGTTTTTGTGACTGGAGTAACTTAGTTGATGTGTTAGAGTTGAGAAGATGGCATTTCCTCTGGCTCAGGTATCCAGTTGGGTAGTTCAGGCACTGCTAAGGAATCTGTGCTGTATTACTGTTCTGTGGATACCAAACCTTGTGTTTTTTTCACACAATATAAAGCACTGACATTGTGCATAGTTAATGCAGACCAGCCCACTTAGGTCTGGAATAATTGCCCTCCCCTCCCCCAACAAAGCAAACTACTTTGGATCAAGAGGTGTGCTCAGGAAGAAGGAACACACATAGACAGAGGAAGTGTACTTGGTTTTTCTTCTGAGGAAGGTGGTGATTGTGTCTTTTTCCATTAGCTGGGGTCTGACCTCATAATCTTACTCTCTTGACAAGTCTGAAAAGAATTAGTGCACAGTTACTGGAGGAAGGGGAAAAAGAAGTCACTGTGCCAAGGAGAGAAGGGTCATTGCTTCAGGCTATTGAATTCCTAGGCTAGGAATAGTACCATTGAGTAAACAAAAATTTTCTTGTGGGGGGGATTAAAATATTTGCAAATCTATATAAGATGGGAGAGACAAAAAAAAAAAAACCAACAAAAAACTTAATTCCTTGTCCTAAACACAAGATTTATAGTATTTGATAGAAAAGACTCATATTTGATATTTCTTAAAATCCCTCCTCTTTTTTTTTTTTAAACACTTTTCCCCCCAATCTCATTACTATATTCACTTTCTTTTTCTGCCCTATCTTGGAATAAGAAACTATAATGGGGAGGAAGTAGTACCTGTTTACTAATAGTTGACTTAACTATCCTGAGTTAGGCTTCTAGTACAAAGAATTAATTTTTACATCTATTTCATTAGCATGGTTTAGGTGAGCCTGCCTTTCTAGGGATAGTCCTTGACCAGGAGAATGACCTGCCTACATTGGAATATTAGGTGGAGTCATTGCCCTTTAATGTGAGAAAGAGGAGCTTGTCTCCCTTCAAGTGAAGTGCCCAGAGTGCAGGGCTCCAGAAAGCATTAGTGTTGCTATATGGATTTTTTTTTAAATGTAGCATTTGCATGTGATGTTTGTAACATGCATTCAGGCAGTTGTGAATCTGCTATGATTATTGGTGTACACTCTTGTCAATTCTGAGAGCTAGTTAGACCTTTTCAGTTACTATTTTTTACCTATTTTCAGAATGTCTACTATGAATTAAAATTTGTTATACCACTGCCAAAAAAAATAAAGTTTATTTTAGAACACAATCTCAGAAATTTCTTTTACATGTTGTCGGAGGCTGATTATGTGTCACAACGGCAGAGATCAGGGGACCTGGACACTTAATATTTGCTATCTGATTCTTTACAGACACATTGTTTCTAGCACTTAGATTAGAGGGAGACAGAAACATTTCTGAGTTTTTGGAACTTTCTCCTCTGGATCACTCCTTTCCTCTTTACTATCCTCATACTTACATCTTGGCCCTATCCTTTAAATATTTTACTTACTGAACTTCACCCTATACATAAATAAAATGTTCCGTAAGCTTCCCACATAACTCTCATCTTAAACAGCTGTTTGTTCCTCATACATCTGCAAGAGATCTTTTAGGTGCCGTGGAGAAACTGGCTAAAGAGGACTCATCCCTTTTACCCCAGGCCTGATACAATTCTTTACATCAGTCTTCTATTTTCTCTGGTTCCCTTCCTTTGATGCTCTGTAGCTCCCAGCTGTTCCTAGCTTATTTCAGTACAGCAGTCTTGGCAAAGGGACTAGTCACTGACCCTCTAAATTAACTCTATTCTCATTTCCTCTTAGCGACCTACTCTGTTTCCCCCACCTTTGTTCCTCACTATACCACGACCTTCCCAGAAAATCATTTGGTTTAATTCTGTTACCGAGTCATCTGCTTATAGCTCTCTAATAATTGTTTTCCAAGTCTCTTCAAAAATGCAGGGCAGCAATTGCATGATCTATTGCAACCCATCAAGTTAAGACTCTCCCACTGATAATATGACCAGAGGACTCCATCTCAATGGACCCAGAACTACCCTCTCTGGCAAAAACCCTCCTCAGCAAAAAACAGCTATAATGTCCCTGCTATGGTTCCCCCCATCCCAGACAGGGTTTCTCTGGGTAGTTTTGGTGCCTGACCTGGATATCACTTGTAGACCAGGCTGGCCTTGAACTCAGAAAGGTCTACCTGCCTCTGCCTCCCAAGTGCTGGGATTAAAGGCGTGCACCACCACCGCCCAGCCTTGCTGTGTATTTTTATATCCTTTTAGAGTTAGAAATGATAGTTTGCTGCTAAAAGATTATACTTCCCAGTTTCCCTTGTGGTCAGACCAAGCAGCTCCAGAAAGAAGGGACTATGGTGTAATAGTTTCCGCCCATGTAAGGGGCTGTATCCCATCTTATGTAGCGGGTTTTGTTTTTTTTTTTTTTTTTTGGCATCCACACAAATGGGTGACACGATGGCCCCTTGACATGAATAAACATGGTCCTACCTGTGTTGGATAGTTTTTATGTCAACTTGACAAGCTAAGGTCATTTGAAAGGAGGGAACCTCAAGAAAATGACTCCATAAGATCAGGTTGTAGGCAGGCCTGTAAGGCATTTTCTTAATTAGTGATTGATGGGGAGGGCACAGTCCATTGTGGGTGGTGCCATCCCTGGGCTGCTGGTCCTGGGTTCTATAAGAAAGCAGCTGAGCAAGCCATGAGAAGCAAGATAGTAAGTAGCACCCCTCCATGGCCTCTGCACAGCTCCAGGTTCCTGTCCTGACTTCCCTTGATGATGAACAGTGATAGGGAAGTGCAAGACAAACCCTTTCCTCCCAACATGCTTTTTGGTCATGGTGCTTCATCCCAGCAACAGAAGCCCTAAAACCCCACCTAAGGTTGGGCCTAGCTTCTCTTTCTTTCCACCTCTGTTTCTACACTTTCCCCAATAATCTAACATAACAGAACCAAAGTGGGGTGGGGTGGGGCACTTCAGATTAGATAGGCATGACAGATTTGAGAGCTGTGAGGAGATGGTCTGCTCGACCTTGATGGCTTTATGTTCATGTCACACAACAAAATACATTTATGAAGGCAGACTTCATAAAAGCTACCCCTTTTTTGTTTGTTTGTTTGTTTGTTTTTAAACTCCAGTGAGTACAAAGCAAGGTACTGGGGCTGGATTTCAGTTCCACTCCCCTTGTGGCCAAGCACCTTTATGCAGCTCACAGTCCACAACTGTACATAATGTACAACTGTACATATGGTGCTAACTGAGCAGGCAGGATTCCAAGTGACAGAGGAGTTTTTGAGGGAGCTGCAAAATCCAGGGGCAAAGAAGAGAACAATCATAAACTTTCCACGTTCATGTCAGTTCTTTCTTAACCCAATTACTTAACTTGGAGTGTTGTCTTATCTGTGATGTAAGGACAATATAGCACTCACCATCTTAGTGTTGAAAAAAAACAACACAAGGGACACCAGGTGGGGGTGTGACATTTCCCACAGTGCCTGGAACCTAATGGACCTTCAGAAATTCCAATTATCATAATAGGGCAAAATGCTTGTTCTGATGAGGGACACAGAAAGATGCACCCACATGCCTCCCAGGATATAGTCACTAAATGGTCTCAGGAAACAGGCATCAGTATAGGCCAATTGATGGTTATGCCAAATAAATTCTATACAGAAAAATCATGGGATTTCAAAGGAAGAGGGAATCAAACCAGCATTTACTGAGGGTCCTTTAGTAGAAGGCTTGAAGTAGAGGGTGTATTTAATCTTCACAAAGGAAGATGAATGAGGGGCTCAGAGAGGCTATATGACTTCTACAAGATTATACAGCTAGTCAAGAGTTCAAACTCAGACATCACTTTAGCATTTACTCTGTAGACATGGGCTGTGTGGGAAGACCATAGAAGGCTTGGGACTTACTATCCCATGGTAATAAGCTCAGAGTAAGAGGTGTTTTGAGGTACTATCTTACTAAGGAAGTTGTCCATCAAAAATACATGAGAGAAGAGGTGAATGTGTGTGTGTTTTGCTCACTTAGCCTAGAGTTCATTATTTTAGCCAGGCTGGCTGGTTAAGGAACTTTCTCTTTCTGCTCCCTTACATAGATACTGGATCGGAATTCAGCTCTTCAAGGCCTGTATGACAGCACTTTACCCACTGAGCCATCACCCCAGCCCAATGTTATGTTTCTTTTTTTAATTAATGAATTATTTTGATAAATGTATTTTAGTACTCCAGAAAGCTAAGACTAGTCCCGACTGTTCATAAGCAGTTTTGTCACTTGGTATCACATGGAGTCATAATTTCCCATAAGTGCTAAATCTCCTGCTGAACAGTGTTGTCTTTTAAGCTTCTAGATAATGCAGGAGGAGGGCAGGGACTTTGATAAATGTGGAGACTCACAAATCGCCTCTCTTTTGAGGTGTAGCTTTTAAAAACTGAGAACAATTTTAATTAAAATGCAATTAATTGTTCCCTTAGCCCTCCACCTTCTGAAAGTTTCCAGTATACTTGAAATTTCTTTTAAAATGAATATCCTAATATAGTAACTGAAAATTATGGGTTAGCTTACAACCCCATTTTCTGTTTTGTCTTCTTTTTCATACCTATGAAGACTATTGAATTGGGACTTAGGTGAAAAATGACAATCTTATGGTAGTTTTTCTGTGCTTTCCTATTTTTTCTCAGGTTTTTCTGTACCCCGTTTTTTTTTAGGATACAGTAGTGCAGTAGTGATAACCAATTGCTTTCCCCCTGTTCTTTATTTTAGACTTGCACCTCCAAAGATGTTTCCATATACGAGAGAGACTATGTATGTGAGGCCCATGTGTGACAGGAGCCTGTACATGTGCCATTACAGGTGGTGTGGGTTATAGCCACATCTGAAGGAAAGGAGTCTCTATGAGGTTCTAGCCAGAGAACGAAGGGTCATTTGATATTAAGCCTAACTTTTCTATTTGCCCCAAACCGTACTATGTAGGAAAACATCACAGAGTGGGAAGCAACTCCACCTCGTGGGTAGGGGCATCTTTACCTTGTTGATGACGTGTATCACTCCATTTGTGGCCGCGTTGTCTCCGTCCACAATGGATGCCCCCTCAATTGTGATATTCTGCAAGTGCAAATGCAATGGGAAGGTGAGTGTACTTGGGGGTTCCTGCCTTTTGAGCAGCGGTAATTTTCGACCTCTGTAGTAGCTGGGATTACAGATCCACAGCAGGAAACTGGGCTCACCTATTTGATTTATACACTGTAGTGTTGTTAAGCAGATAGACACAGCTGTGCAACACTCCACAGTGTTCTTTCTCACTAGTTACGTCTTCACACCATTAGCTTTTATAAAAAAAATATTTATTTTGTGAGACAAGGTCTCACTGTGTATCCCTGGCTGGCCTGGAACTTGTTATACAGATCAGGCTGGCCTTGAACTCACAAGAGATCACCTACCTCTCTCTGCTTTCCCCAGGGTTGGTGTTAAAGGCATGTTCTACCATGCCCAATTGTACCCCAAATCTTTATCTCATATTTTTATTTAAACAATTCAGAATATAACATGAATGTCATTGGACTTTCCAAAGATTTACAAAGGAAAATTTATAAACTATCTATGGAAGTATGTATTAGAGTTTTCTGCTTTCTACATCAGCCAATGAACCTCATGTTTAGACTCAACTCAGTGGATTCTTTTCCTAATGCTCACAGGCCGAAAGGGAAGCTGGGAAGTTCAAGACATTTCTGCCCATGGCTGATGATTTATGGTTGCAGCAGTCCCCACTGTTTGCTAGAACCCTCACTTTGTTTAACTCGGGGGAAGACTTTAACATTCAACCACTCACAGCCTTGAAGCCAGACTCCCCCATCGAATTGGCATGTGAGTTCTTGACAGACTCCAGGAGTGCCAACAACAGTTTCTCTGGAGTTCCACTCCTCCATGGCCAGTGCCCTGGCTCTAGCACCAAGATACATGCATGTGCAGAGTAAGTACTCAAGTTACATGCATATGCAGTGTAAGTACTCATGACACATGCATGTGCAGAATAGGTACTCACTATAGGCTTGCAGTCTAGCTAACTTATATGGCTGCAATCCCGTTACTGGTGATGATTCCACTGGGAGGTTAGGGGGCACCAGTCTTGCTTAACTGCATCAGAATCAAAGTCGTGGCATTGGACTGTCCTTTACCCTTTCTAGATCATGTCAGGAGAAGCTTGATGGTCTGCATTTGGATCACTGCTGCTGATAGCTAGTCTTTTCTCTTTTATTAAAAATTTTTCATACAATATATTTTATCATGCTTTACCTTTTCTCCAACTCCTCCCAGACTCTCCTCACTTCCTTCCCGACCTAACTTTATATTCTTTGTCTCTTAAAAAGAAACCACAAAAACAAAAATTAAAGCAAACAAAAAGGCAAGAAAATAAAAAATGCCAAAATAAAACAAAAAGCACTGCCCCCAAAGAAATGTGGGGTTTGTTTTTTTTTATTGGTCAACTACTGGGCACAGGGCCTGCCCTGGAGTGTGGTTGATAAACCCAGTGACCCTCTGTTAGATAAACTGATTTTCCCTTTTGTGATGGCTAATACTGGTTGTCAACTTGATGGGATCTGGAATCACTGTGGAACAAGCCCCAGGGCATGTCTACAAGAGACTTTTTAAATTGGGTTAATTGAGGTGGGAAGACTTACATTAAATATCAGGGACATTAGTCCACAGGCTGGAGTCTGGACTGCATAAAAAGTAGACAGCTAGCCAAGCTTCCTATTCACCTCTCCTGATGTAGGCAGTGCAGCCATCTGCCTTAAGCTCTTGCCATCGTGACTTCCTCTCAAACCACTGTTTTGAACCAAAATAAACCCTTAAGTTGCATTTGTCAAATATTTGACCACAGTGACAAGAAAATTAATGAATATATTGCTATAGCCTAGTTGTTTTTCTGTTTTGTTTGTTTTTTAAAAATGTGTATGTGTGTGATCAGTGTTACAACTGGGTAATGTTCACACAGGCTTCTATTCTTTCTGTGTACATATCTGGAAATTTCCATCACAGAAATTCAGAAAGGACAACATGAGTAAAGGTACTGTGCTCCAGACAGCCAGACGACAGTGCTCTTACCCCGTCTGCCTTGTCCAGGTGAAGGAAGCTTCCTTGCAAGGATGTTGCTAGCATGGCAGAGGACGACAGGATCTGCAGATCGGCCACTCCATATGTGCCTAGTAGTGTGTGATATCTAAAGCACCAGATCATAAGGACCACAATCAAATATTCATGCACCAGGTAGTACCACTGAACAGGAGGATAAGCCCTGAGGCCAGACTACCAGACTCAAACTTCACATTCTCTCCCAAAGTGATCAGCCTTAGCTGGAATTAGTCATTAACCACCCTGTGCCTTGCTTTTCACATCTGTCAAGTGGGAATAATTGTAACACCCATCTTAGAGGTGTTGGGAGGGTTAACTAAATGATATGCAAAAGCACAGTGCTTGGTTTAGAGTCAGCTGTTAACAGATAACTTCCCCTAGCCCAGGGGAGGGTTGCTAGGGGCATCCTAGGCAGTGAAGGATCATGTGGCTTCTCTACATTGAACTAAGGAACATTAACACTGATGCCAGTCACATAACATGGAAAATAAGGTAAATGACACCCACTTTATCAGGGCTGGAATATTGTTCCGTGACAACCAGAAGGTTTTCTCATTCTTGTCCATGTCCTCAATGGCTTGCTGGGAAGGCACGAGGACAGTGAGGTTCCAGGTGGTAGACAGCATGGATTGCAGGGAAGCATTCTGAATCACAGGAGGAAAGAAAGTCACCTGAGTAGTGTTGGAGACTAGTGGGCTGACTTATGCTGTCAGAGATGATGGCTTTCCATGTGTTGTAATTCTAGGAATGCTGGGAAGATACTAGCTTTCCCTCCCCAGTCCACCCAGCTATTGGCTGATGAATTACCTTCTCTTTTGAGAATCAGTCTTCTAAATTTTTTAATGTGTGGGGTTTTATAACAACACAGAGTTTCCAGATCAGGTCATACTTTGTCATCCTAAGTCTGAATGAAAAGCCAGGTAGTCTTGATGTGTGTGTATGTGTGTTATGTGTGTATGTGCAGACACACAAAGAACTATGAATTCTTTGATGTCTTTAGAGTGAGAATGTGAGGATACTGCAGAGAATGAGGGCCTGGATCAAATTTAACTATGTTTCATTCATGCCCAGAAAGTCTATTGTTATGTTCAACAATTGTACTAAAAAATCAACCAAAAATAAAACCCAACTCTAAACCCCTAAATCCAGGTTTATAGAACTTGCTGATTTTCTAGTGAATACTCCCCTTGGAACTGATGTGAAACATCTAACACTACAACATTTAAAGCAGGTTGGAGGAAATGTACCTTGTCCAACCTGCTACAGGGTTGGCATTGCATGTGGGGGTGAAAGTGTTATGCATGGTGTGGCTAGAGGGAAGCCAGCATGCTCAGAGAGGGAGCAGTCTCTTGCCTTGCCGATAGGAAGAGAGCTGTACAGAGAACCTCCATTGTAGAAACAAGTGGGTCCTGGAATGTTCTGGAACATACAGGGAACTGTTCTCTGAGTGAGTGCTGACTAAGCAAGACCTATTTTGGTGCATACTTACTTAAAGAGACAATCTGTTATGATGTCTGGCTAGGTCAGACACCATGGTGCATTCAGTCAAAGAGGACAGAGATCCAGACATTGGGGGCAGGGTGAGACTGGACTCTGATACTCTGCTAGTGGGAAGAGTAAGCTCTCCCAGTATGTTGAGCAGGGAGCTACGCATGTATGAAGTTCCTCAGATGTTAGCTGTAAGTCCTAGTCAAACCCCTGACTTATCAAATCAGAGTTTGCAGGGGTGTGGTGCCCCTATGATTCTAAAATGTATGCAAGGTGGGGAGCTGCTGTTCACCCCACTTCCGCCCCATGCACGTCCAGTTTTCTACTGCACAAACTCCAGTACTCTAAAGTGATCTGTTGCTGGTGCTCAAGTTCAGATCCAGGGACTTACATTTATCCACTGGTAAAATCCAGCTGCTTCAGAGAGAAGGGGCAATCCCTTGTTCATTTGTTCGAAGGAGGGCAGGAGAGGAAGGAGAGAACACAGAAATATTACCTCAGGGAGGCTCTGGCCAGCCTGCACCCTCCCTCTTGATCTGGGCTCTTCGCAGAGCCAGCCTCCCCAGGCCGATGTGAATCTGCACCCCAGCCACGTGAGCAAGAGCTGCAGGTGGCCTTCACACTCAGGGGCCTGACCGGCTGCCGTTAGAGGTGGCTGTGTCAAACAATGTTGTTATCTACAAAGTTCACACTTAGGAACCATATAACAAAGAATACTTACAAAGAAAAAAAAATGCAAAGACCGATCTGATAATGTTTTCTATAAATTTGCAATTTTGGATCATAGCTATCTTGGGGGGCACAGGCCTATGGGCTATAGTTTGGACATGCCTGTTAGACTGAGGTAAGTCTAGCTTTTCCGACGTAAGCTCTTACACATCAGAATTTAGCTGGTGAGAAACAGCCATCTAGGCCCCAAGGTTCGCAGAGCTCGGCAAACAGCGCCCAGTCAGAGCCAGTGTGGAGCCGAAGGCTGGGGCATGGACTTGCACTGTGCTTTGGCCAGCGCAGAAAGCTTGTTTGGAGAAAATGAGGGCCTGGGTGGAGACTCGGCAGGGGACAGGCAGAGGCCGTGGACTTTGTTTCCAAGGAAGGTTAGGGACTTGTGGCACTGGAACTGCTGGAGGGTTTGGGGACATGTCTAGCAGAGGAGTCTAAGCACCAGGGCTGGGTTGGGGACAGCTCCTTGGTTTAAGTGAGGCAAAGGGTAGGGCCTCCCCAAACATAGCAGGGGTGTGTGTAGGGGGGGTGCGGTGCCATAGCAGCCTGGGACAGGTACTGGAGTGGCTTTTGTTTGGGAGGCTCTAGGTTCTAGGGGATTTCTAGAGCGAAGGTTTCAGAGAAGAAGAGGAAAAAGAAGCTGACTGTTAGACAAACAAATGGGAGGGAAAGGTCAGTGTTGGGTGTCCAACCAGGACCAACTGCTAACTGAGGCGCCTAGTAACATGTCAGAGGCGTCGCTGGCCACCAGGATCTCTCAGCATCCCTCAGACCCTGCCTGTTACAGGGTCCTTCTGTTGTCATACCCACCCCTCCCCTGAACTCTCCAGCCCAAGGACTGGGCTGCCCTTCCCCAGCAGCTCTTCCCTATACAATCCAGCCATTCTGGCTACACTGGCCCTTTTGGTCCTTCTACCTCCTGGCAGTCTCTTGGCCCAGGCCACCCCTCTTGGCCTGTGGCTCGGCTCCTCTCTTGTGCTCACTCCCTCTCTCCTCACATGGCCTGGCTCTCTGTCTCACATGTCTGCCTCCGGCTGTTCTTTTCCATTTATCTACAACACACCATACCTTCCCTTTTATTTATTTTTCTTTTATCTGGTGCCAAAGACTGGGATTTTCATAAGTATTTAAATGTGAGTGACACAGGAATAAGCTCCTCCCCCTTGAGATTATAGTCCAGTGCTGGGGGAAGAGAGAGATGGAGAGGTAGTGACAGTTGGGTGTGACCCATACTGCATGGGTAGAATACTCTATACTGTTGACACATAGACAGATACCAACATTTCAGACAAGTAAGTGTGCTTATGTGCCTTAGTTTGCAGACCTGTGGAATGGGCATCATAATAGCGTTAATCCCAAACAATTGTTGCAAGGTTTAAATGAGATGCTGCTGCATAAAGGACCTAGTAAGACACCTGGTACACAGTACTCAGAGGGCATTTGCGCGCGTGCGCATGCGCGTGCACGCACATCCACACCCACACCCACCCACCCACCACCACCACCTCATTCAGCATGGATAAACCCAGGATGTTCTGGGTACCCATGGGAGTCACAGGACCCAAGGGAGCTTAGTCAGTCATCCCATGCAGCCTAGCAGAGGGAGGGCATTTGCTCACTTGGGAAGTTTTGTGTGACAGATTGGCAAGTAAAAGTTGGCAAGTCTGCTCTGCGTGCAGAAAGTATCAAACAGAAGCTGCAGCAGCCTGTGATAACGAGTGACCCACCAAACGTGAGGTTTTGTAAAAAACAAGTGTTTTCCTATAAAATCTGGACAAAGGGTCTGCAGATGGCGCTATCTGTCTAAGGCTATCTTAGCTGAGACATTCATTTTCCTGTTGTGTGCGCTCTCTGACTTTGCACTTGAGGTTCTCACTAGGGACTTACCATGAGCACATTTCCATAGCACGAGAGGCCATCTCCTTCATAGCCCTTTTGACAAACGCAGCTCCAAACACCAGAAGCAGCAGACTGACAGGTAGCCTGAGGAAACCAAGATGGAGGAAACGGCTTGCTTTCCTAACTAAGATGTTAGACCTGACTCATCCGCATCTGAGAGATAGTCAGTCGGCTCTAAGATAAGAACTTTGAATTCAGACCTGGGAATTGTGTGGTAGAGCACTTGCCTAGAGTGTTCACTGCCCTTAGTTTGATTCCCCACTTCTACAGGAAAGACAGCAACAGAGCCCTGCAAATTCAGGGCTGAAAGAGTGTAGTAGCAACCCACAGCCTTCAGTGTTGCAGCAGGATGCTCCCGATGCTGCTTTTAGTCACAACAAACTTCTTTCTTTTCATCTCTGCCAGAGTTAGCAAATGAAAAATCCAAGAGAGTTATATTTGATTTTCAGACAGATGATGAATATATTTTAGTATAAACTCATCTTGTGCAATATTTTGGGGACACTGAACCCTTCCCCAAAACTTATTCTCTTGAATTCAAATTCAACTGCTGCCTAGCATCTTATCTGGTAACCCAAACTGTTTCTTCCTAGCTTTGAAATAGACTGGAGATTGCATTAGCTGCTCAAATTCTGCTTAGGGATGCCCTTTGGAGGTGAGAGATTTTTGTTCATGGCTAGCCACAGACAAGACAGAGCTGTGAGGGTTTGGATATGAAGTGCCCTCCCCAGGGAATACTGTGTTAATGGATGACTCCATTGATGGGTTCAAAATTTCATGACACTACTGGGAGATGGTCAAAACTTGTAAGGTTGGACCTAGTTGGAGTCATTAGGTCACTGGGACACGCCCATGAGGTCATGTTTTGTTTCCAACTACTTCCTGTCTGTTCCTCTCCACCCTGAAGTGAGGCACTTCGATCACTCCACACCCCTCCCCACGATGCTCTGTCACACCATACACCACCCAGAGGCCACGCAGCCAGGTGACCATGGACTGAAACTTTTGAAACCAGGAGCCAAACAAACCTTCTTCAAGTTGTTTGCTCAGGTATCTTCTGATGGCCACAAAAAGCGGCTCCACAGCCTGATTTTTGTTCTTGCTCAGAAATTTTTTTTTGTGTGTTTAGTATTGAAGGAAACATCAAGTAACTCACCAAGGGGTGACATTTCCCTGCTTGTTCCAAGCATGAAATGACTGGTTCACAGTCAATCCCGTTTCCCCGAAATCCTTCTTTGCACTCACATTCACTCTGTAATTCCAAGAAGACAGGAGGGATTACTGAAGCAAGCACTCTCAAGCCTTGCACCCTATTACACCGGACAGCAGACTCTGGAAACCATAGCCATTCATCCCCCCAAAGAGTGGAGACCAGATTCCAGACTGCTAGTCACTGTACACAGTCAACTGCACTTGGTCACCACACATTAACATTATGCTGCCCAATCACTGTCCTTTCTTTCTCTCTCTCTCTCTCTCTCTTTTTTTTTTTTTTTTGAAGCTGAGGATTGAACCCAGGGCCTTGCACTTGCTAGGCAAGTGCTCTACCACTGAGCTAAATCTCCAACCCCTTACTTTCTTTGAAAATTCTTGACTTCACAATAAAGAGAGCTCAGACTCAATGGCTACCACCAGTCAAAAGTTGACCCTATATCTAGAGAGAAAGATTAAGAAAACAATGGCTTATCCATGTACAAGGCTATTGCTAGCTTGAAGACACTCTGCTTAACTCAGGTAATGCTTCCCCATTGAGTAGATGGGTTCAAGGCATCACTTCTGCATAGACAACCCACAGCACACGGCTCTGCAGCTGATGCAGCTTCATGGAGCTAGTAAGTGCCCCTTCTGCTCGAGGGTTTAGCTTAGTCCCTTACTGCAGTAGGCAGGGTGCAGGCTGTATCCAGCCCTCACTTGCTCCATGGTGGAGTCATGGTCCTTGTGTCGGCAGCTAATCAATAAAATATGATGATGACAGTCATGGTAAAATGAGAACAACTTCATGTTCATGGCAGACAGTGAACCCAGAAAGCTGCAGTTGATTACCACAATGTAAAGGAAACTAACAACCCGGGCACAGAAGATGCCAGAAGGAAAAAATACATCAGCTCATAATTAATTTCCCATTTTATTTCCCCAGCTGTTTTCCATGAAAATAAAATATCTTGACATTTAAAACGTGGTTTTAAAAGAATTTCTTTAATTGAGTTAAACAGAACAGGATTATCATGGAACCACCAATGAATCTAAAGAAAGACAGAAGTCCATTAAAGATAACCAGAAGGATCTGATCTTAACAAACTGTAATAGAAGAGGCACAAGCTTTGTGGAGCCACTGGCTGGTGAGGTGCTTCTGGGAATGGACTACTGTTCAGAGGGAGTGTGTGGGCTTAGGATGTTCTCTAAGAATGCTCTTTCAGAAGTGGGACACTGCTGGGCCTTGTGGGATGACATGCCAGCTGGGGAAGGCATTCAAACTGAAGAGAAATGTCAGGAGACATGAACAGAGGTGAGGAACCATGTCTGACTGGAGGAGGGCTGTTTAGGATGGATTTTGGAAGTATATATACACCCCAGTGGGGGTTGACACAAGACCTTTCATTTGGGGGAAGAAGTGAATAGAACTTCCATTGTATGAATTTTGTCTTTAGCAATAATACCTGCTATATGAGCTTTATAAGGCAAGTGTGTACATTTTATATATACATGTATAATATTTTATACCTACAAGAAACTCAAGCACACCCTGTGCATGGTAGAACCCAAGCTCATTAGCTAGAGGTTGAATTTCCTCCATCTGCTATTGGGACAACATCTACATGTCCCCAACCCTATTACTTCTTCATATATTTGTCTCTGTAAAGTAATACTCACAGAAATTAAAGTTAGTATCCATTTGGTGTGTCTAAAACCTTTTAAATCAACTGCAACCAAGTGAAGGCTAAAGCTGCTGGAGGCCATCTTACCTAGGAGACTGGGCAGAAGCTGGGGCCAGATGGACATCCTTTGTGTGGACTTCTGAGCCTTGCACTGTACCACACCTTCACTGGCATCTGCATACAGTCTATAGTTGTGCAAGTCCAAATTTCTCCTTTTCTTTTAGAACTCCCCATCTCTTTCATGGTTTTAGAGGTTTTTGGTAAAGCATAGCTGATAAAACTTATCCTCGTAACCATTTTCAATGGACAGTTCAGTGGTGTTAACCACACTCCCACTGCTGCTCTTCAACCAGCACTGACCTGGCTCCGAACCTTACTCATCTCCACAAACTGAAACCTCCTGTCATGACTAACTCCACCCCTGACACCAGGGCCCTGCGTTTCTACTCT
The DNA here is from genome assembly GCF_903995425.1 of Onychomys torridus. Taxonomy (NCBI): domain Eukaryota; kingdom Metazoa; phylum Chordata; class Mammalia; order Rodentia; family Cricetidae; genus Onychomys; species Onychomys torridus. Next base: position 7,401,397 of record NC_050462.1, read on the forward strand.
CTGTCTTTATGAATTTGACTCTGCTAGAGATTTCATAAAAGAGGAATCATTGTCCTCCAGGACTACTACTGACTTAGTAGGTCTTCAAGTTCATCTAGGCGGTAGCATGGGTCAGAGACGCCTTCTTAAGGCTGACTGAGGCATTACATGTTGCTTCTAGTTCTACTAGTTTTGATCATGCTCTTAGCATCATGGTTATACTAATATCCCTTGGAGCCCCTGCTTTTAATTCTTTTGGGTCAGTTGAATTTCTGGGTCATATGGTAGTCCCATCTTCAGTTTTCTGTAGAGCTGCTATTCTGTTTTCCCTGGCCATGCCATTTTTCATTCTCACCAGGAATGCACAGGTAATTGGATTTTCTGTTACAACCAAAAGATCATGATGCAAATATATCCTTACACTTTCCCCACCCCAGTCGTCACTGCCTGAGAAGCACCCATTGTGGTCTGTGGTGGTCTGAATGAGATTGGTCCCCATAGGCTCTTATATCTGAGTGCTTGGTTCCTAGTTGATGGAACCGTTTTGGGAAGTATTAGGAGATATGGCCTTATTGGAGGAGGTGTGGCTTTGTTGGAAGAGGTGTGTCACTGGGGGTGGGCCTTGGAATTTCAAGAGCCCAGTCTGGGCCCAGTCTCTCTCTCTCTCTCTCTCTCTTTGTGCTTCCAACTTGCAGATAAAATATAAACTCTCAGCTACTGCTCCAGCGCCATGATAGTCATGGGCTAACCCTCTGAAACTGTAAACAGCCTTTCAATTAAATGTTTTACTTTCTAAGTTGCCTTAGTTATGGTCTCTCTTCTTAGCAATAGAACAGTGACTAAGACATGGTCTAAGTTACCGAGACATCAGCACAGTGAGCCCTCAGCACTACATGAACAGACAGTGACCAGGAGGGACCTAGAAGCTGCCTGGGCTGGTACTTAAACAACGTAATTTCAGGAGAGACAAGCAGGCTGGGTGGCATCCCGCATGTCCTTGGCTGCACATTCCCATTCCCTTTCACCTTTTCTCCTGATCACCCTCACCTCCTTTTAGCCACCTCAGGAGGTCTCACTAGAAAGACCTCTAAGAAGACCCCTTTGTTTGGTAGTGATGAGATTCTAAGGAGTCCCAGTACTTCTGTCTGTCTAAGGGCCAGCCACCCATTTATCACCTCACAAGTGTTAGCCTTGAACTGCTTCCGCAGGGGAGACACTCTGCCCCTGTTCCTGGAGCTGAGAAGAGGGAGGAGAAAGAACAGCATTTGAGGCCCCTAGAGACCTCCTTCTCTGGTGCCTTATCTAGGCCAGACTTCCATTTGTTGGGTGAATTCTGTCCTATAGCAAATGAGGGGGCACGATCTGACCTCAAGATCTCACCAAGCACCACTCAAGCACTGTGTTGCCCCAGTGCCTAACCCCTGAAAGGAAATGTGTCCTTTAAGGCAGAAGGCTCATGAGGGAAGGCCTGGAGCCATCATAGGAAGCAAAGTTGGGCCTTACATGGTACCCAACCTCATGGGAAACACACATTGCTCAACAAAAGAACCTGGAGGTTTAGCAAAGTCCAGCTTCAGAATACAAATGTGAGAAATTATGTCATTACTCAAAAGTGTGTGTGTGAGAGAGAGAGAGAGACAGAGAGACAGAGACAGAGAGAGGCAGAGACAGAGAGACAGATAGGAGTGAGAGGAGAGGGAGAGAGAGAGAGAGAGAGAGAGAGAGAGAGAGAGAGAGAGAGAGAGAGAGGAAGCATATATCCTGGTTCTTCCTCTGGTCTTATGTTCCCTTGATCTTATGGAACATGCCTAAATTATTTTGGGGGAGAAAAGGGGGCAGGTGGAGTGGATGGGAAGTGTGGACCTACCATTTCTATTCCCACAATCTTAATGTAGTTAGTATCCTCTCCTCTGTTACTCTCTAACTCCCAGGCAGTTACCTCTGCCTCTTTTCATGAAATGAAGCCACCTAAAGTTGGGTAACAAGCTACAGAGTGTTGTAGATACATGCATGTGGCCCATGGGGGTGGACTGAGGCATCTCCGAGTTCTGACTCAGTGTGAGTCATAGCGTGATTGATTTTCTGTGCCACAGAGCAAAATCACTAACCCCTCAGGCCTCAGTTCCTCTTCCGTATGGCTGCATCACTATGACACCTATGTCACAGACTCATGATGAAACCAACCCATCCTCCCGAGCACAAAAGAGGGGAAAAGCCATAGTAACTTTGGACCAAAGTACCTCTGTGGTTGTGACAAAAAAAAAAAAAAAAAAAAAAAGTCCCACCAGGAACCCTGTTTCCTCTTTCCTTTCTTCCCCAAGTCACCTACCTGCCCAGGGCCTACGTATAAACAGGTGGCATTGTCATGGCAGCCGCCTGCGCCAGGCAGCAGGCAGTTGTTGATCTCCACACAGTCCCTTCCATCCCCTGTCCAGCCCTGCTGGCACACACAGACGTGTGGCCCTGTGCCAGTTTGGATGCATTCTGCCTGTAGGAGGAAGAAAAGCAAGACCTTTGGAGGACTGTGTCAGAAAGGATCTGAAGACTGTTCTAGAGGCATGTATTTGCATGGAATGCAATGGGAATGATTGAAATGCTTATTCACATAAACATAATAAAGCAACTGGGTGATTTTGAGAGCAAAGTTGCTTGGAGCTGGTCAGCTGAGGGCTATACTCCTCACTGCACTGTGTTAGTGGTTCAGCTAAGACTGCTTTATTGACTGACTGAAGCAAAGGAGCCTCTCACAGAGTGATTCTCAACCTTCCTCATGCTGCAACCCTTTGCCTCATATTGTGGTGATCCCCAACCATAACACTATTTTCCTTGCTATTTCTTAACTGTAATTTTGCTACTGTTGTGAATTGTAATGTAAATATCTTATATGCAGGAGATCTGATATGTGACTCCCATGAAAAGGTCATTTGACTCCAAAGGGGTTGTGACCCACAGGCTGAGAACTGCTGCTCTGGAGGCTAGCACTGTGATTATCTCTAATTTACAGATGGGGAAACAGGTCACCAATATCACCCAGCTACAGAGAGAAGCATGAATCTAGGGCTCCATGATGTTAGGGTCCAAGATCCTAGATACCACTACTCTTGATCTGGAGGTGTGATGGGCAATATTGTCAACTTGACAGCATCTAGATTCATATAGGAAACAAACCTCAGGGCATGTCTGCAAGGGAGTTTCTAGATTAGGTTGAGATGAGAAGACCCAGCCCGAGTGTGGGTGGTACCGTGTCATGGGCTGAAATCCTGGACAGAATAAAAGGGTGAATGAGCTGAGCACAGGCAGGCCTCCCTGTCTTTTAACTGAATGAATGCGACCAGTTCCCTGGTATTTTGGGCGCCATAACTTACTCACCAAAGACTATGCTCTTGAACTGAGAGCCAAAACTAGCATTTCCTGCCTGAATTGCCTTCAAGTATTTTGTTACAGCAACAAGAACTAAGTAGCACTATGTAGGGAGACCATAGGAGGCTGAAGGCTCATGGGAAAAGAGGACAGGTCAGAGGTCATTGAGGTGGGGTGCTCTGAAGTGGGTGGGGCTCAGCCAAAGGGAAAGCTGGTGGTCAGGGCCTGCAATTATGTCTAGATTTCATCCCCAGGCCCAGGGGTTAAGTGAAGGGGGTTAAGCCTCAGAGAAATGATAGGATTTGCTTCAAACCACTCTGGCTGCATGTGCCCTGGGCAGTGCAGGAGGAAGCAGGGAGACCACCTGTTCAAGTGGGTAATGGATGGAAGTGATAAGGTCAGGTAATGGTAGCATATTTGAAAGATATTAGTGCAAGCAGTGGCAGCCCCAGCTACACTAACAACAGCGAATGTAGGCAAGTTCCTTCCTTCCTTCCTTCCTTCCTTCCTTCCTTCCTTCCTTCCTTCCTCCCTCCCTCCCTCCCTCCCTCCCTCCCTCCCTCTCTCCTCTCCTCTCCTCTCCTCTCCTCTCCTCTCCTCTCCTCTCCTCTCCTCTCCTCTCCTCTCCTCTCCTCTCCTTTCTCTCTCTCTCTCTCTGGTTTTTCGAGACAGGGTTTCGCTGTAGCTTTGGAGCCTGTCCTGGACTAGCTTTGTAGACCAGGTTGGCCTCGAACTCAGAGATCCGCCTGCCTCTGCCTCCCGAGTGCTGGGATTACAGACATGCGCCACCACTGCCCAGCTTGTAGGCAAGTTTCTTAATTCCCAAGTCTGGGTTTCTCCTTAGGAGGACAGGGATAACAGTGTCTACCTCACTGGGCTGGTGCAGGGGAGCAGATATGCTAGAGTCCTTCTTAGCTGTGAAGGATGACATCCTCCTCCTTCTCCTCCTCCTCCTCATCGTTGTTGTTATTATTCTCAACACCCATCTTCCCAAAGCCCCAGAATCTCTGAATTTAGGGAGAGTCATGGAGGGCACCCACCAGATAGTCTTCTTTAGATTCAAAGTTTGGAGAGACAAATGCCACATGCTTTCTCTTATATACTTGGATCTGAGATTATAATTCGTGTGTGTGTGTGTGTGTGTGTGTGTGTGTGTGTGTGTGTGTGTGTGTCTTAGTCTTTAAACTAGGAAGGAGGCCATGAGATCCAGCCCCCAGGTTTTTTAGTATTTATTTATTGTATAAACTAATGGGTTTCATTCTGACTTTCATATACATTTGTAATCTATTTGATATCTTCAGTTCCCTAATACCATATCCTTCTCCTCCCTTCCACCTTCTGCTTCCTGGACTGTAGGCCATCCTCCTGCTTGCACACATTATCTCTATTGTGGCAAGAGTGCAGGAAGAGGCTAATGGAGTCTCTGAGACAGGAAAGCCAAAGGGGGTTGTGGGGTAGGAAGAGGACCAACATAGGAGGGCAGGGAGATGGGAGGAGTTTCGGGGGAAGTAATACAGGCCGAAGGATCTATGAAAAGCCCTAACAAAACCCAGTACTTTATATGCTGTTTCAAACACTCTAATACAAAGTGGAATTTGAAGTTCAAACCTACGTGCTTTGTGCATATGAAATGCGACCAGGACCTGCTTCTTGGGGATGTCTCTACCTCAGGATTTCTATAAAAAGTGTTAGGTCATAAAGCGGACTCCCAAAAGGCAGTGTTCATAGCATGTAGGGTGATGGCTCTGGTCCCACCTGGGCTGTGTTTGCCAGGAAACAGAAACCTAAAACATTTCTCAGAAGCCCTCAAGGTAGTTGAACGCTCCCGACTGCAAGTGTCTGAACGAGCACCCTGCTAACCGCCTGGCCCTCCCAGCCCGAGCTGCTGCCCCATCACATACCCACATAAAACCCAACAAGCTTTTGCAGCTGTCCTTGTCCTCCACTATCCAAGGCAGCATGGGAAGTTATTTGTTTCCCTTAATAAACTGCCGTTAGCTCCATGGAGTGGCTTTCTTTGGTGGGTTCTTGCTGTGTTACTTATAAGGAAAAAGTAAACCAAATAAGATGAACAAAGCCCAGGGCACTTGGCTTTGAGCAACAACACTCACGTTTTGACTACAGCCTCCTGTGGAGGTTGATCCCATGCAAGGGTCCTTCTTAGAACAGAGAATCCCGTTCCCGTCATAGCCCTCATTGCAGACACAGCTGTGAAGAGGAGAATGCACACAATCAGCCCAAGATGCCCAGCACTGGCCAGGCAGGTACGTGTAGCCAGCTAGGGAGGAGCCAGAAGTGCCTGGGCACAGTGGTCAGCTCTGTGCAGGGAGCCTGGGTGCAAGCATGGGTGGATGATTTGGGGGTCTGTAGTCAGGGCTGGGTGGGAAATAATTGAACAAGTCAATCAGGTGAGACCCCTCTTCTCTTCTCTGGTCCTTCACATAACCCCCAAAGACAGACAATCTCTCTCTCTCTCTCTCTCTCTCTCTCTCTCTCTCTCTCTCTCTCTCTCATACACACACACACACACACACACACACACACACACACACACACACACTTACACTCAAGTGTACCTCCTGTGAGATGACAGTTTCTGGTCTCACTCTCCTTTCACACATTCCTTCCCAAATATTCTCCCATCGTACTTTTGACGTTCAATGTGGGCCATTTGCTTGTTCATTCATTGTTCGTTCATTCATTGGTTCGATCAATATCTATTAAATGCCCTGTGATAGATACTGGGATACCACATGGCTTCCATCAAACTTCCATGACCCCTGAAACTCCAGCAACACGTGCTTAAAACACTATAGACTACTTATCCAGGATCAAATTTCCTAGAGGAAGTAGATTTATCTGGTGTCCACACAAAGAGAGAGTTTGATTTGTTCCAACACAGTCTCTGAGCTGCTGAGATCATGTAGAACATGTAGACAGCCCACTGTGGGGGGCGCTATTTTACTCCTAGGTGATTTTGGTATACACACTGGCACTGATGTGGTTCAAAGTTCCTTAGGCAAACACATCATGTAACTACAGGAAAGGCACAGTCTCTGCCCTCACACAGCCTGCTCTCTTCAGGGTGACAGTCCCCAACACCCCAGACAAGAAAGTAAGTTCAAATACAAATTAAGAAAACTTGCTAGAACAAGGCTGGCATTCCAGACATCCTCTGCTTCCTCCAGGGTATTTGAGTGGTTACTGCCTTCGAACCAGAGGGGAGCAAGCATTCTGGGGTGTTTGCTACCCCTTAAAGCTACAGAAGCTTTTATATAGTTAAGGATATGAATGGCAAGTCCTCCCACATCCAACTTCACACCAAATGCCCGCTACAGGGAAGCTGCTATTAACACTGTTTGGAAGTTAAGAACCTTTCAAAGCATCAACAATTCATTGCTTCATTCTGTAATGGTTAACATTGATTGACAGTTTGATCAGACATAGACTCACCTATGAGATTAGCCTCTAGGAATGCCAGTGAGGGTCATCTAGATTAGGTTAGTCTCTGGGCACACCTGTGAGGGTCATCTAGATTAGGTTAGTCCCTTAGGCACACCTGTGAGGGTCATCTAGATTAGGTTAGTCCCTAGGCACACCTGTGAGGGTCATCTAGATTAGGTTAGTCCCTAGGCACACCTGTGAGGGTCATCTAGATTAGGTTAGTCCCTTAGGCACACCTGTGAGGGTCATCTAGATTAGGTTAGTCCCTTAGGCACACCTGTGAGGGTCATCTAGATTAGGTTAGTCCCTAGGCACACCTGTGAGGGTCATCTAGATTAGGATAATCTCTGGGCACACCTGTGAGGGTCATCTAGATTAGGTTAGTCTCTGGGCACACCTGTGAGGGTCATGTAGATTAGGTTAGTCCCTTAGGCACACCTGTGAGGGTCATCTAGATTAGGTTAGTCCCTAGGCACACCTGTGAGGGTCATCTAGATTAGGTTAGTCCCTTAGGCACACCTGTGAGGGTCATCTAGATTAGGTTAGTCCCTTAGGCACACCTGTGAGGGTCATCTAGATTAGGTTAGTCTCTGGGCACACCTGTGAGGGTCATCTAGATTAGGATAGTCCCTTAGGCACACCTGTGAGGGTCATCTAGATTAGGTTAGTCTCTGGGCACACCTGTGAGGGTCATCTAGATTAGGTTAGTCTCTGGGTACACCTGTGAGGGTCATCTAGATTAGGTTAGTCTCTGGGTACACCTGTGAGGGTCATGTAGATTAGGTTAGTCTCTGGGCACACCTGTGAGGGTCATGTAGATTAGGTTAGTCTCTGGGCACACCTGTGAGGGTCATCTAGATTAGGTTAGTCTCTGGGCACACCTGTGAGGGTCATGTAGATTAGGATAGTCTCTGGGCACACCTGTGAGGGTCATGTAGATTAGGATAGTCTCTGGGCACACCTATGAGGGTCATCTAGATTAGGATAGTCTCTGGGCACACCTATGAGGGTCATTTAGATTAGGATAGTCTCTGGGCACACCTATGAGGGTCATCTAGATTAGGATAGTCTCTGGGCACACCTGTGAGGGTCATCTAGATTAGGATAGTCTCTGGGAATACCTGTGAGGGTCATCTAGATTAGGATAGTCTCTGGGAATACCTGTGAGGGTCATCTAGATTAGGATAGTCTCTGGGCACACCTATGAGGGTCATTTAGATTAGGATAGTCTCTGGGTACACCTATGAGGGTCATCTAGATTAGGATAGTCTCTGGGCACACCTGTGAGGGTCATCTAGAGTAGGATAGTCTCTGGGCACACCTATGAGGGTCATCTAGATTAGGATAGTCTCTGGGCACACCTGTGAGGGTCATCTAGATTAGGATAGTCTCTGGGCACACCTGTGAGGGTCATCTAGATTAGGATAGTCTCTGGGAATACCTGTGAAGGTCATCTAGATTAGGTTAGAATCTGAGCATACCTGTGAGGGTCATCTAGATTAGGATAGTCTCTGGGCACACCTGTGAGGGTCATCTTGGGTCAACTGAGATGGGAAGTCCTACTCTGAGCATGGGCAGCATCATTTCATGGCCTAGGGTCCAGGCTGAATAAAGAGAAACAAACTGAGCACAGGTGTTAATCTTTCTGTTTCCTGACTGCAGATGCCAGGTGATCAAGTGCCTCAAGCTTCTGCCACCATGGTGTCCCTGCCACAGTGGACCGGACTTTGAATCTGTTTGTGCGTCAAAATAAACTCTGTCTAAAAATGGACCTTGTCAGGGTATTTTGTCACAGTGGCAAGACAGGTAACCAACTCTTCCTCCCTTCCCTCCTTTCCTTCCTTGTTTCCTTTTTGATTTTTTTTTAAAGATATGATATTTGTGTACACACACACACACACACACACACACACACACACACACACACACACGCGCGCGCGCACACACACGCACACACACGCGCACACACACACCATGCATGCACTCTTAGAAACCAAAAGAGGGTGTTGGCTTCCCTGGAGCTGTAGCTGCAGGCATGGGTGCTGTAACAGCCATTGCTTTTGTCTGCTGAGCCGTTGTCTCTTTACCCCTCACCCCTTCTGGATTTTTAAGACAAGGTCTTGCTGTAGCTCAGGCTGGCCTAGAACATGCAGCAATCCTCTTGCTTTAGCACCCTGCCTGCTGGAATTGTAATATGCACACCCGTGGTCTTCATTGTTTTCTTGCTCACAATAAGGGTCGATCCAGCCTGGGACACCATGTTTTTATAGTGGGTTCTTCTAATCTCCGTCATTGTTCTATGAGGCAGGGTTCATCACTATTAACGAGGAAAGTGAAGCTTAGAGAGGTAAACTAACTTGCTGAAGGTCACACAGCTGGTGCCCTTCAAAGCAAGGAAAACTAAGATTTGCTTTTGGCTCAGTCTTAGCTTCCCCACGAGCCATACTGTCAGCTAGGCAGAACATGCCTTACTTTATAAAGTGTTAGGTGTATGGGCTGACTCCACCCACAGGTGGCACAGTAGCCTTGGGGTCACACACCTACCTGGCTGTCCTGTTGCTGTATTCACAGGTGGCATGGATGTGACAGAGCTGCACATAGGGCCCACAGGCTGCAGGCTGCTTGTCACAGAACCTCCCGGTTGTGCCCTCTCTACACGTTCCTGGGAGGCAGGCGCCGTCACTGTCCACGCGGTGATCACATGCTCCATGCACACACAGACAGGCTGTAAGAGAAGGGAAGAGGGTGTTTAGGGCTTGGAGATTTCCACTGGAGCACGGAACCACGGAGGATGGGGACTGTGCCCTTCCCAACCCACTGCTGTCCATCAGAGCTGGTTGAACTCAGGGTCACCAGCATTTCTCAGGGTGCCAGCAGCAGCCTCGGAGAGCTGACTATCCCATCAGGAGGAGGATGTATGGGTTCCCAGTGTGTCCTCTATGTATCTGTGTGTGGATGTGGAGAAGGAGGTGGTTTGTGATGTGTTCAAAGAAGCCAAGGAACTTTGTGGTTGGAGATGTTAGCTGAGAAGTTGCTCACGTTTTGGAAACATTCTAGAATAAACAGATTTCTTCTATTTGTAGAACTCCTGATAGGATCGTGTATTCGTTCTCTACTTTCATTCACAGCAAACCAGTGATAATTAGTGGCCAGTATCTGGGACCTGACTTCATTCAAGGCCCTGGACTGGCTTTTCACCACCTCCCTAGTCACCCTCAGTCCCACAGAGTAAGCACATTCTACTTTCCAGATACATAGGCAGAGGCCCAGCAAGCAGACCACCACCGGATTTGCCCCCAAGTTCCCATGCAGGGACCTGACCCTGTGCTGTCCAAGTCCATGTCTATCACGACTGTGCGCATAGTGGGGTATGATATTAACCAGCACTTCCACAGGTCTGTCGTCCTCTTAAACTTCAGCTACCTACCTGGCTTTTCAGTATTGATATTTGAAGTTTTCAAAGTGGGGGCTTAGTTCAATCAGAAAAGAGCTTGCGGCTGGGCGGTGGTGGCACACGCCTGTAATCCCAGTACTCGGGAGGCAGAGGCAGTGGATCTCTGTGAGTTCGAGGCCAGCCTGGTCTACAAAGCGAGTTCCAGGACAGGTTCCAAAGCTACAGAGAAACCCTGTCTCAAACAAAACAAAACAAAACAAAACAAAACAAAACAAAACAAAACAAAACAAAACAACAGAAAAAGAAAAGTGCTTGCTGCACAGGCTTGAGGACCCTCAGAACCCAGACATGGTGATACGTGCTTGTAATTCCAGTGCTGGGGAGGCAGAGAAAGGTGGGTCCCTGAGATCACTGGCTGATGAGAGACCCTATCTCAGAAAACATGGTGGTAGGTCCCTAAGGAAAGACACCCAAGGGTGACCTCTGGCCTCCACACATATATGTACATTCCATGCACATGTACCCACATAAACATGCATATGCACACACACATATGTGCACACACACACATAAACACATATGCACACACACACACACACACAATGCAATGTGACCTCATCAGTCTCAGGCACCTATGCATGGGGGTAGGGGTAAAGAGGAGGGAGGGACATGGAGGCTCTCAAAGGAAGGCTGAAAGGATTGGGGTTTGAATAGCACCCCAAATGAAGGGCTCTGGGCCTTGACCCCACTGGGATGAAGGAGACAGGAACCAACATCCAGAAAAGAGTGAACAAAGGAAACTCTGGAAAATCATACCTGGATTTAAAACAAAAACCAACTGTTATACCATTCTAAACAGCCAGGATGACTGCTCTCAAGGAGTAGGACTCCAGTGACCACAGACCCAGGATGAAGGGCAAAGCTGGCAGCCACCTCACGATCTGAGCCTGCACCATTCTGTCGGAGACCCGACGAATGCTGAGGTTGTCGGGTTTTGCAATAAATTCCTATTTTTGTCTTAGAAATCTTACTTGGTGAAAAGAACAATCGACTAGGACTGAAGAGCCCTGACCCCCTCCCCCGCTGTGTTCTGGGTTCGAAGTCAAATACTCTGTTAGTGAAGGAGGTGTGTTTACACTAGATGTGTCGGGTTAGTGGGGGTAGTGATAGATGGGACTTTGTTTATTGATTATCTAGTAGATGTAATCTCTGTGCTGAAAGCCCCCAGTTATGATCTGGCTTGATATTGTGAACAAGTTGTGATGTATTATGGGATTTTGTATCTGTGGCCCACAGATCAAAACTATTTAAAAACCCCTATGTCTATTGTAAACACATACATACCTTTTTCTTGTCATTAAATAGCATGGCAACTGTTCGTGTAGTGTTTATAGAACATTTGTATGATAACTCACCTAGAGGGGATTTGTGTGTGAAGATGTGAATAGGATCCAGGCAAACACTATGCCTTTTCATACAGAGGACTAGAGCAGCTGCAGAATTCAGGGGCAGTGAGGAGGGTTGGCACCAATCCCCACGGATGCCCAGAAGACAGCTCTACTGCATTATCGTCATTTTCTAGATGGAGATACTGTAACACTTTCTCAGGTCACACAGCCACTGAACTAGAAACGAGAATTTAACTTCTGGCCTCTCTGACTCCACAGGAAGCTCTTGCCTATTCATTCCACATTGTTATGTTCTAACTTTAGCTTAGGAACAGACATCTGAAAATGTATATAGTTAAACGTACATACGATGTCATTTGAAAGAACAACACATTTTCTGAGTGTGTAGGACCAAATTTGCATACGCCTACTGTGGAACTTTCTATACGTTCTACAGGCTTTTTGATACGTGTGCCACTGAGGTGTGCTTACCGCTCTTAGAACATCAGTGAAAACAGCAAGAGGTCACAATCGTAGCTAGCATGGTTTTGGCATGTGCTATGTGCTAAGCGTGTCCTAAGCGTGTCCTAAGGAAAGCTGTCCACACGTAAGTTGTAATGAATTTAAAAAGTACTTTCTAGTGCCATTGTCCTTATTTTACATGCAACTCGAGGGTGCACTCAGCCAAAGCCACAGTTCTTCAGTGGAGGAACTGATGGGCAAGGATTATTGAAAGGGAGAATTTCTCAAAATGGACTATTTATGTCTTCATGGACTTAGACAGTGATTTCTAAAGTGTGGTGGCTGGGTCAGCACTGCCAGCACCACCCACTCCCCCCAAGAGAGCTGTTAAAGGTGTATTTTCTCAGACTCATCCCAGAGAGAACCAGAAACTCAGCACCTTGTGCCTGGCTGTCTCCACATGCTATCACTTGAGAATCAGCACTTAATAAAGCCATGCTGTGATGATGACAACCACAAGCAAAATCCACAAGACACCAGACTACATCATCAGCATGCTTAGTATGAGAGAGAGCCTATGGGAGGGCTCTCTAGAAGGCCCACTTACTTCTGTTACACCGAGGTCCGTATCGGTTGGGGTCAGAGCAGAACTGACACTTGGAACCTTGGAAGCCATCCTCACAAATGCAGGTCCCGTTGCCGCTGAGGCCATCTATGCACTGAGAGCAGAGGCAGCCCCGTGGGCCATTAGGACACATGTGACAGCCAAGGAGAAGCAGATGCTTTTGCTTCATGGCTTGAACTCAGGCTCAGTCCCACTGGAAGTGACTCTCGACTCCTTGTGGGAGGTGGAGTCATCTTGGTATCACATAGGATGTAAAAAGAGTACTGGGCTTGGGGATCCTGACCTAGGATTTAGAACCTTAAAGGACAAGGTGCAAGGGTGTATTATGTAGCTGTTTCTTCCGAATGGAAACATTCTGCATGGAGTGAGGCTCAGCACTGGGAAGGTTAACTAAATTTAGGAGCCTCAGGAAACTCACAAAACACAAGCCTAAAGAGTTTTGACCACAGGGAGCCTTACGGAGCTTCTGTGAGCAGTGAACACTGTCTGGGGCTGGAGACTCTTCAGTGGGGCTTTCTGATTGATGGGCAAGCAACTCCATGGTGGACGCAGCTTTTGCCAGTCACTGCTAGTGCTGGGATGGGCTTTTCCAGTGGCTGCTCAGTCACCCTTGCTTCCAGATGAACACACTGGTTCATCAAGACAGACTCGTATGACTTTTGTTTTTCCCCAGTACTCTATCTGTCGTGAATATATCTCTTCAGAATAAGCCACAGCACAAATGTGAAATGAGATCCTTCCTCCAATGCTTAGCGGGTGGCAGTAAGCAGACAGAGACCTTTAGATGAGGCCTGGCCCTGTTCTCTTGACATTCTTGTTTGCTCAGTGTGTTCTTTCACTTGCTCTCCTACTGTGGTGGTTGGAAAGAAAATGGTCCCCAACAGGAGTGGCAATATTAGGAGGTGTGGCCTTGTTGGAGGAAGTGTGTCACTGTGGGGGTGGGTCTTGAGGTCCCTTTTGCTCCATCTTCCCTCAATGTGACTGTCATTCTACTTCCTGTTGTCTCTGAGTTAAAATGAAAGACTCTCAGCTCCTGCACCACGTCTGCCTGCATGCCTCCATGCTCCCGCCATTATGGTAATGACTGAACTTCTGAAAATATAAGTGAGCCACCCCCAATTTAATGTTTCTTTATAAGAGTTGTCGTGGTCATGGTGTCTTTTCACGGCAATAAAAACTCAACTAAGACAACTACCCGCATAGCCCTGGCAAGACCATGTTGGTATTGAATACTGAACATCAGAGCTGGGTGTGGCTACTTTCCCATAACCCCAAGGCCCCAGGTACTATCTGATCTCTTCTCACACTTACTTTCTGTGTGAGACAAAACCCCACCTCCATGTTTCTTTCCATTTGCAAGAGCAGTAGTTTAGATGTGGATCTATTAAATTCCCAGATCTAGTTTTTCTTACATGAACCACAGTTTTCCTACATGAATTTACCTTCCTTTGTTTGGTCTTGGCCTCCAAATAGAAGAGTTAAGCTTTGGCTTTTATGTTTCACTAGATTCTGAAGTTGGGTTTAAAAACAACAACAACCAGTGGCCAATGTTATTATTATTTTGAAGTGCCATAAAAACCTTTGACATTAGGATCTTCACAGGTTTGAAAAGTGAAGCCCGGAGAGTTTCGAGTTGTCCAAGATCTCATGGTGAACTATAGGGGAGCAGAGACTAAGCCACATTCTCCCTTACTCCCATCCCCTGACCTAGGCTCCTTGGTTTCAGGAACCTTCTGTTTCAGCAACAGATCCAATTCTTCTGAGTCCTGGGAATGCTGGTGAGCACTGTGCCACTTTTTGATTTAGGAGTTTTCAACATTGCTGTGTGACTTCAGAAAGGTCAGGCCACATGAAAGAGTGTGAAGCAGGGACTATACTCACATGCCCATTTCCAGAACATGGTTTCAAGAAGCCTCCTGGACATGGGTTGCAATCAGGCCCGAAGAAGCCGCTACAGCATTTTGGTATCTGGAAACAACACACATGCTGCCCTTGGGGACCCCAAAGAGAGCACAAATTTCTCAAAAGAGAGGTGTTCTGATTTCCACTAGTGGGGTACAATACCATTCCTTCTTATGAGCGCCTTCCCACCAACCTATTGAATGTCTTTCATGTGAACATGAGAATGAGGCAGGTGAAGGCTACTGCTTAATGGGGCTGGAGAATCATTCAGGGGTAGAGCACTTGCCTAGCATTCGCAAGGCCCTGGGTTTGATTTCATAAACATACGAATGGGAGATAAAAGAACATTCCAGGGCATGGTAGGTGCTAGGAAGACAAGTGTTGGAATGGAGTGGTGGCAGGTAGCGGTGGAGTTTGGAGGCTTGTTGGGTAGTGACAGGAGAGATTAGGTAGAGGGACACTCGAAAGATGAGTCAACCCCTGTGTATCTGGGTGGACATTCTGAAGAGAGTATCAGATATGCATATTGTGAGGCAGAAATGAGGGTAAAATCCAGGTGAGAAGTTTGAATGGAGGGTGGCTCACACATGGGTGTCAGGGGCACGGACTCTATGTTAAGAGGCAGGGGGACTCAAGGTATGATTCAGGGAGGTAGCGGCCCAACTACACTACCAAGTCTACCTTTTGATTCCCATTCAGGAAAATATCCTAAGTTCCTGCAGGCCCCTTGTGACCAAGCAGACTTCAGAGCTCAATAGCATAGCTTGGAGCTTCACAAGTCTTGGTGTCCTGGAAGGGACCCTGGTTGTATCCTCCTTACCTTCACGGTAGCATTACAGTATTGGGCACAGCCACTTTTCAGGTTCTGTGTTCTGCTTCTGTAGAAACATTTATGTGGGAAGAGTGCCTGGAAGAAAGCCATTGGGTAAAAGCACTGTTGTGTGCATTCTAGCGTGCACTGGGCATCACACAGCCTCTTCCTGTGCCAGCCACTCTACTCTGTGGCACTACTGGTACCAGAGCGAGGGCCACACCAGCACACCCAAGCCCAAAGCAGACTGCCATCTTCATGAAGTCTCTTTCTTTGTTGGTAGAATACAGGCCAAGCTTTGAACAACCTGTGGCACAAGGATCTTTACACCTCCTTTCATGTTATGACAGACATTTCTAATCAATCACTTAACACTCTGATTGATTCTGCATGTGGTCTGGCTTCTCCCTCTGCTCTACAGCCAACCTTAAGCTCATGTGGACATCCTGAAGCCAGCAAGTATCAATCTCTTCTATGTGGAAAAATCCACCAACTGAAAAATATATCAATAGCCCGAGGCTCAGTGGTAGATTAAATACATCCTTCTATTCTTTAATATTTGATGCCCATTGTAGTTAGCTATAACTCTCAATTACTGAAGACTTACAATGGGCATATGGTCCATCTGTTTGCCAATTCATGTGAATATTTTTCTTTTCTAATATATATAGAAATAGAAGAACAGATAGGCTAAAATCTGGTCCAGAGACTATGGTTTTTTTTTTTTTTTTTTGTTTTTTGTTTTTTGTTTTTCAAGACAAGGTTTCTCTGTGTAGTTTTGGTGCCTATCTTGAATCTCACTCTGTAGACCAGGCTGGCCTCAAACTCACAGAGAAGCGCCTGGCTCTGTCTCCTGAGTGCTGGTGTTAAAGGCGTGCACCACTGCTGCCCAGCTCAGAGATTACGTTTTATTGTTCACTAACTTTGGTACCATGTGGTCTCTGTGGGTCTTAGCTGCCTCTTGTGACATGAGACAATGATGCTGCTATCAAATCTCATCCCAAGAATTTAGCTCTCAGCTCAAATTTTGTATTAGATGCATCTTTGCGTTGTTTATCCCCTTGTCCTAGGCTCTGCTGAAGGGACCTTGCCAGGTCACAAGATCCTAAAAGCTCATCCACATAAATGCATCCTGAGATCTTGAGGGAAGGAATAGTTTAGGTAATTAACCAGTGTGCATCATGGGATCTCAGGAGCGTTTATGGTTCTTGTTCATTTCTTTCCCCCCTCTTCCTTTAGTTTGAGGCTAAATTATGTCCCACTCACAGACAGAATCCTGATTCTACCACATGTCAGCCTTGTGTCCTTGCCTTGCTCCCCCAGTTGAGAGGCAGTGATGCTGATGATGTATGTCCTGCCTAGGTTTGATGGTCAGTATTGATTGTTAAAGCCACAGGATGTAGCATCCCCTAGAAGACATGCCCCTGGGTGTGCCTGTGAGGGCTCATCTAGGTGGGAAGCCGCATCCTAAATGGGGCAGCACCATTTCATGCTCTTGGGTCCTAGACTACTCAACAAGGAGAGAGCTAGCTAGCTGAGTACCAGCATTCATCTCTCTCTGCTTCCTGCCTGCAGATCCATGTGAGAAGCAGCCTCATGCTATGCTTCCCCTTCCATGGTGAACTGTGGCCCCTTGAACTGTGAGCCAAAATGGATTGTCTGGGAGTTTTATCACAGCAACTGAAGAAGTAACTGTTATTGGTTGTTTTTGCTCTTTACTCTTTTGGGGAGCCCACTAATCAGCTCCCAAATAATCACCCACAGAGGCTTATTCTTAATTTTAAATGCCCAGCCTTAGCTTGGCTTGTTTCTTGCCAACTTCCTTAACTTTAAATTATCCCATCTTCCTTTTGCCTCTGGGCTTTTCCCTTTTCTTCTGGATATCTTATTTTCACTCTTACTCTGTGGCTGGCTGTGTGGCTGTGTGGCTGTGTGGCTGTGTGGCTGTGTGACTGTGTGGCTGTGTGGCTGTGTGGTTGTGTGGTTGTGTGGCTGTGTGGCTGTGTGGTTGTGTGGTTGTGTGGTTGTGTGGCTGTGTGGCTGTGTGGCTGTGTGGCTGGCTGTGTGGCTGTGTGGCTGGCCCCTAGTGTCTTCCTCTCCTTGTTCTTTTGTTTGTTCTTCTTTTTTCCCTCCCAGATTTCTCCTCCTATTTATTCTCTCTTCCTGTCAGCCCCGCCCATCCTTTCTCCTGCTCTGCTATTGGCTGTTCAGCTCTTTATTTGACCATCAGATGTTTTAGACAGGCACAGCAACACAGCTTCACAGAGTTAAACAAATGCAACAAGCAACTGATACTCCAGGGTTGCTGCATAGAGTGGACAGGACTACGTCTGTCATCCAGCTGTCGCTGTGCTACCAGCTTATTCTCCTCCTGTTTCCTGGTCAATAGTTTCTCAAAGGACTTGTGGGAAATGGCTTCATTAAGCACAATAAACACATGAGCACCCACCCCTACTTAAGGTTAATGTTTTACTCTATTAAGTATTTTCTACTAGGAGTGTATTAAAGATCTTGTCATTCTCAATAATAATGTAGTCTAACATTGAAATAATCTGTTTGGGAAAGTCTTTCTTAAAAGACAGAAATTGCTGTCATCCTTCTTGTGTTAGAACACGTTGCCTGTAGCATGAATTGTTAGAAGGCTTATTAATAAAATCAAACCCGGAGCCAGGTATTGGGGTGAATGCTGGAAGATCAGAGAAGCAGAACAAGCTACAGCTTCCTTACCTCGCCAACTTCTCAGCTGATCCTATTTCTTCAGACTGGAAGCCTCTGAGTCCTCATCCAGAATGAATCTCAGCTGAAATGTTGCTAGAAGCCTAAAAGCTTAACCAGGCTAAAAGCTTCTAGTTTCTGGTTTTCATGCCTTATATACCTTTCCGCTTTCTGCCATCACTTCCTGGGATTAAAGGCATGAGTCACCATGCCTGGCTGTTTCCAGTGTGGCTTTAAACTCACAGAGATCTGGATGATCTCTGCCTCCCAAGTCATAGGATTAAAGGCATGTATGCCACCATTTTCTGGCCTCTGTATCTAGTGGCTGTTCTGTTCTCTGACCCCAGATAAGTTTATTAGGGTGCACAATATTTTGGGGAACACAATACCACCACAGTTGCCACATTGCTTTTTCCAGCAGAGTACTTGGTATATAATTACAGATTGCTGTATAACTGTAAAAAATATATATATTGGCCTGAACTTCTTAAGGCAAAACCCAAGCCAATATGATACCTTATTTGGTCCATAACTAAGCACTGTGTCTAAGATATGATCAAATATCAATAAACAAGTGAAGAATTTAATTAAACATAAACAATTTAAAATAGTTCAGTGTAATTTTCTAACATTTATCTTTATTTTAATTAATTAAATTATTTTAGGTTTTTCAAGACAGGGTTTCTCTGTGTAGCTTTAAAGCCTCCCTGGAACTTGTTCTATAGACCAGGCTGGCCTCAAACTCACAGAGATCCGCCTGGCTCTGCCTCCCGAATGCTGGGATTAAAGGCATGTGCCACCATCGCCTGGCTATCTTTATTCTTTTAATTAAAACTTTTTTTTTATTCATGTGTATATGTGTCTATATGTGAGCACACATGGAGACCAGAGAAGGGTGTTGGATCCTGTGGGGCTGGAGGTACAAGCGGTTGTGAGCCACTTGATGTGGGTGCTGGAGTTGAACTTATGACCTCTGGAAGAGCAGTCAGTGCTCTTAACCACAGAGCCATTTCTCCAGCCCCCATTTTTATTCTTACTGGCAAACAATAAACATGCTTATGGGGTACAGTGTGGTATTAAATGTCTAAGCTAATTAATGTCACTATTGCCTGATTTACTTATTATTTCTTTGTGGGGAGAACATTTAAAGTCTAGTCTTAGCCTTTTGAAGTACACAGAACATTAGACACCATCACATACAGTCAGGATACTGTGCCTAAACTGGGACTTATTTTTCTTGTCTAACTGAAAGTGTGTAACCTTTCCTGATTATTTCTTGTGTATTCCTCTAGAATTATGATTGGGAAGAGCAAATACCAACACCGGGCTTTATTTAGGAGAGAGAAGTAGAGAGGAAGTTCTGAGAGAGGCTGCTTGCTCCTGGTTTTTATGAATTTAATTGATACTGAACCTGTTGTCATCCACAGAGAAAGAAAATTAGGCTAAAGAGGTTAAATGACATAACCAGGGTCAGCTAGGAACCCAGCATGGATCTGTGGGGCCTCTTCCTCCCACTGCGACAACGGAAGCCAGGTTTAAAGAAGGGCAGAAAGGAGTGAGAGGTCAGAATGGACTTGTTCAGGCTGCTCAGGAAACAGCCGTGTCACACTCACTGTGCGCTCAGAGTCAGCCGGACACTTGCTCCAACGTATCAGGGAACAGCTCACACAGGTGCCCTGAAAGAATGGCGGCAGTCAGCACGGCATCCCCCTGACGGCCCCAGGGAGACAGCCTTCAGGAGGTCAGGCTCCCCTCCCTGTGAAGGGGGCTCTTTGGACTCTCCCACTGTCCTTCCAGTTCCTCCCAGGGTGTGGGAGTGAAGCCAGTGCCGGACAAGAGTTGGGGAAGTTGAGCATGCCCCAAGCACCCCTTCTCTCTCTGGACAGAGCAGCCAGCAAACAGGCTGGAGCCTTCTGATCTCTCTGATGGAGAAGCACCTGCCCCTGAGGGGACCTTTCAGTCATTCCGGGGACTCAGAGGAGGCAATGGCAGCAGAGCTAATGCCACCATTCCCATTAGCTCAGCGGCAATAAAGCTGAACAATAAAACTTGCCTTCTTGTTCTTGCCTTTGCCTCCAATGGTTCTTAATTTGGGAAGGAAGAGACAAGATGGATGTCCTCGGATTGGTCCACATCTGTTCCCTGACATCTCTGTATGGCTTGGTGACCATTTTCCAGCTGGTTTTGGTCAACTGGAGACACCAGCAGGTGTTTGTTGCAGGAAGAGAGCAAACCAAGGATCTCCTCCTTACCTCCACGCTGGTTGGCACACTGTTCCTACAGCTCTGGACAAGTTTGCACACTGACCCACAGCCCTCCATGTCTTCTTTGGCTTTTCCTACTCTCACAGGCAGCCCAGTACCTCACTCCAGCCCTTTGGTTGTGGGTGGGATGGCTGCTGTGGTTGTTTATCCCTGCTTACGCAGCATCCACATGTTGGTGCTGTTTTGAACCATCTGGGATAGGTTTGGTTTCCTGCAGGAACTTGACTTTAAAAAGTGTTTTTTATTAAGCATCTAAAGTCCAAACATACCATGTCCAAAGGCTGCCATGCTCTGAGTGTGTCTAAAAAGGAAATTTTAGGAAGTTCCAACTATTTCTACTCTTTCTTGGCCTGAATACATATTTTCCAGAGGATTCATTCAGACTCTGAAGATAGATATCCAACCCAAACCTTCCTGAACTGAGCAGAGCAGGCAGGGCTGGCTTTAAACCTAGAGGAAATAGTTACGTAGTGGAGGAAGGATTTATTCTTAGACAGCTACTGCAAAGTCCTTGTTCCTATGAAACCGCATTTCTTTGGGCTGTAACTGGAGTCCACATCTCGAGTTTGTCCCTTAGATAAAGAACCAGCTTTTGAACAGCCAGAAACAGAGCATGGCCAGCAGTGTCCCTGTCCTGCAAGCTTCTTTCTCTAACAGAGATGCCTGTGGTAGAGGGCTCTGAAGAACTCATTCAATGACTGAATCCTATTATCTTCCTCCGTTTTGCAGGTCCCAATTTTCCTAATAGTTTCACATCTGGGTTAGGAGGGATGCTACTCTCTCTCTGGCTTAAGCCAGGCAACGTACCCGTGGTGATTATTTCCAAAAAAGGAACCAAACAGGTTGCTGCCAGGGGCTGGCTAGGAGAGTAAATGTTTCTTAAGAGTAAACCTTTCTTAAGAAGGCTGATCAGAGTGGCATAATGTTCCCCAGATGGCATCTGGCTTTCAGAAGTTAGCTCGATAGCCTAAACAAGCCAGTCATGGTATCAGTCAAGAGCTCTGGGACCATTCTAAGAAGATTCTTGGATATTTTTAGCCTCCAACAGGGGAGGACAGGAAGGAGGTATCCTGGCACATGCCTGGAATCCCAGCACTTGGCAGCTGACTCAGGAAGATTGTGGATTCAAGGCCAGACTGGGCTCCATATTGAGACCCTGTTTCAAAAAGAAGAGGAGAAGAGAAGGAAGAGGAGAAAGAGGAGGAGCAGGAGGAGAAGGAGGAGGTGGAGGTGGAGAAAGATTAAAAAGTAAAATTAGGTGTTTTTTCCCTTGTTCAGTGCCTGTGTTGCAAAGATACTGTGAGATCAATCATTATGACTGAAGTTCCTTGCAAAGAAAGATCCAGACCTTTTACCACTGCAATTTGGGATTTATAGTTCATAGTAAGTTAGAGATTGCCCATGGAGCAATATCGATATTAACAGTGCTTTGATTAAAACTGGCTGAGCCAAAACGGTTGATCCTGAGTTAGCAAAGGTCATTAGAGGGCACAGAAGCTCATGAAGAAACAGAAAATCAGGTATTGGGAAAAAATTACAGGAAGACGTAGAAAGATGAGTGATTCTCTATGTCAGGGCAAAGAAGAGTTTATCTTCTGTTCCCCCAGAGAGAGTAAAGCTGTGGCCTTGGGCAGGGTCTCCAGGTGACAGGGGCAGAGGAAGAAAAAGAAAGGAGACCGTTCCTGACACCCCCCTGGGGGGGGCTCTGCTCAGTTTGAGTAGGCAGAATAGCAACTCTCTTCAAGTTCATGTCCCTCCAAACCTCAGGATGTGACTTGTTTGGAAATAGAGTCTACAGCTGTATTTGGGCTAGGGAGTCCCTAAATCCAGTGGCAGTTGTACTTACAAATACAAGAGAAGGGGTTTGGAGATTTAGCTCAGTGGTAGAGTGCTTACCTAGCAAGCTCAAGGCCCTGGGTTTGGTCCTCAGCTCCAGGAAAAAAATACAAGAGAAGACACGTGGGCAAAAAAGCCACAAGAAGTGAGGGTAGAGATGGGAGTGAGGAGCTGAGCCAAAGAGCACCCAGGGCTTCTGGGAATTGTCAGAAGCTTGGGAATTAGTGAAGTGGCCTGTGTTTATGTTCTTGGCTATGTAGGAGGCAGAGGCAGGGGGATCTGTAGAGAACACAAATTTGAAGTCATCTTGGGGAATATTGAGAGCCCCTATTCAAAGAATAAAGGAGTCCTGGGATTTCAGAACTCCCAAGGACAGCATGGCCTTGCTGATAATTTGATTTCAGATTTCTAGCATCCATAAATGTGATAGAATAAATGACTGACATCTATGGTAATTTGTTATGGCCACACCAAGAACCCTGCACAACTTCAGGCCATCTCTGGTAGAAATTCCAGCAGAACCTTGGTTCATGGCTGATAGGACCACATACCTTCTCATAGAGATGCACCCTTAGGGGGTGGTTTCAGCCTTCTCAGAGTGCTGCCTGCTTTCAATGGCTGTGCCAGCCCCAGTTTCCCAAATTCCCCAGGTTCCCTTACCAATTTCATTTCTCTCTTTGTCTCATCACATCGATGGGGAAGAACTGGGATGATGGAGGGAGGGATGAGAACCCCGTTCAGTGTGTAAATTCGGCCATTTTGGGCAATGACCTCGGTTTCTTCCACGGCCACGTCATTTGCCAGAATCTGTCCCTGAAATAAGCATGGACATCTTCCATTCTGATGGCAGGAGCTGGAGCAGACCCCAGGCAGATGTGCCCAGTAACAGCATCTCTAGAACCCCTCAATGTTACTTGGTTTCTCCCTGGAGGGAAGGTGGTGGCTTTCCGTCAGGAAATGATTGGCTGTGACCTGAATCCCTTCCTGGACAAGGATGTCCCTGAGCATGCACAGGTGGGACAGAGGTCTGTCTACTTCCATTTCACACAGCACTTGCTTATTTTACCTCTTAGTTCTCAAATGAAGATCCATCTATTCAATACATTTATTGATAAACTCTACTTTAAGCCCTGTGGATACATCAGACAACGAAACAGACATACTGCTGCTTAGCAGCTAGTGGAGGGAACAAAAAAATGAATGAACTTGCCAAGATTTCTGAGTTCTACCTTTCCCACACCTGCTCAATGGCAACTTCATTCTTGCTGCCCAAGTCAAAAGCCTCAGAGTCATCCTTGGCTTTCTCAGTCCTTATCACCCATCAAATATTTTGGCAAGGCACTCAGGAGGCAGAAGTGGTTGGATCTTTGTGAGTTTGAGGTCAGCCTGATTTACATATTGAGTTCCAGGACAGCCAGGGCTGCATAGTGAGACCCTGTCTCAACAAAACAACACACACACACACACACACACACACACACACACACACACAGACACAGACACAGACAGACACACACACACACAGACACAGTCACAGACACAGACACACACACAGACAGACAGACAGACAGACACACACACACACACACACACACACACACACACACACACGTGCACATTAAGTGCATGCATCAGCAAATTTTGTTGGATTTATCTTCAAAATACATTTATAATTCAACTACTTACCATGTCCCCGGCCATACTTGTATAAGACACCATCATTATTCATTTTTTTTTTGTGTGTGTACATATATGTACAATGGAGGCTTGAGGCCAGTCTTGAGTATTGTTCCTTAAATACTGTTTATCTTTTTTTTTTTTTTTTAAATACATGGTCTCTCAATGGCCTAGAACTCATTAAGTAGGAAAGACTGAATGGCCAATGAGCCCCAGGGACCCATTTATCTCCCTCCCCATGACTGGGATTTTAAGTGTGTGCTACCACACTTGGGGTTTTTAATGTGGGTTCTGGGTCCTCAAGTTTGAATGACACATGCTTTACCAACTGAGTTATCTCCTCAGTCCTGATTGCCATTTTCACTGGATTATTATAACCAAGTCTCTTGATCTGTCTCCCAAATTGTGTCTCATCAGATTGTCTGCTCTCACAATCCTCCAGGGCCTTCTAGGCTCACTCAGGCATGTGGGACCCAGCCTACGTCTCCATCCCTTTGGTGTATAACTGTTTTCCATCACCTCTTCCTGCTCCCGCCTCTGGCTGGCCACACTGTCTTCTCATCCCCCAACTAGCTCAGCTTGTTCCTTGCTGTGTACATTTGTTCTTGGCTGTTTCTCTCTCTCGAAACTTCTCTGTCCAGAGAGTCTCAAGCTGAGACCGCTATTTCCTTCAAGTCGTTGTTCAGATACTTTCTTCTTTGTGAGGACTTCTTGGAGCTTTATCTAAAATGCTAGTCCCCTGAAGGCAGAAGGGTGGCTAAGAGTTGGGGGAAGAGTTCTGAAGATGGGGGGTGAGAGGGGATAGTAGGGGTACCGAGTAGGACAAAACATGGATGATTTTTTTTCATATACAGAATCTAGGTTTGGGTATATCTGAATACACACATACATATACATGCATTTGTGATGTAAAGACATAAGAGGAGAGGAAGGGAACTATTGAGGGACTAGAGGATAGTAGGAGGATATATACACAAAGTACAGTGATACACACATATGTGTAAAAATGAAATGTTACAGTGCATCCATTATTTTCTACACTAACAAATAAATGTAAAATCCCCTTCTGTCTTCTTAGTCCCATCTCCTGATTTGCATTTTTTCTCTCATTGCTTCCTATGGTAAGCTTTTTTCCCCTTAGCATCTTTATTGACTACCTTCCTACTTACTAGAATGGAAGTTCCATGCAACCAGAAACTTTTCTCTGTTTGCGTTTGTGTTCTTCAGGACCTAGGACAGTGCCCAACACATCCTGATACTCAGTAGATGTCTGCTGAATGGGTCAGGTCATCATCATCACCACCAACAACGGATGGTGTTGAATCAACAGGGGACAATTCTCTCTGCTCCCAGACTTATCTACCCCAGTGAGCTTTTTTGAGTTTCTTAAGTAAACCATGATACTCCCTTCACCTCAGGTCTTCTCACATGCTCTCCTTGCACCCCAAACTCTCTTTTATTCATCTTGACAAACTCATTCTCCTCACCCTTCAAGTCGTGACCACCTGCCTTTCCTGGACTCCTCCTTTATGTGCTCTCACAGCTTCTGTGACTGATACTCATTGCAATAGCAACTCATTGACCATTTAATGGACGGTTCAATTCTGTTTTCTCTGCTGGCATGTAAGCCTTGCTTTTCTTCTTCTTGCTTCAACCCAGACTGTTACTGATGTAGGTTCTCAGCTGCTATTTGCTGAAAGAACTGAGCAAAGAGTGGACCAGCTGTAAAGACATGGGAACTGTGAAATAGGGGAGAGAGCTCAGTTGGTAAAGTGCTTGGCTTTTCGTAGGAGGACATGATCCCTAGAACCGTGCTTTAAAAAGTTAGACACAGAAGCATGCACTTGTAATTCTAACACCGGGGAAGTGAAGATGAGGATTTCTGGGGCTCACTGGACAGCCAGCCTAGCCTATTTGGTGAACTGTAGGCCAATGAGAGACCTTGTCTCAAAGGGGAGGAAGGCTATGGAATGACACCTACGTGGTCCTCTGTCATCCATGTGTACACACATGTACCTGCATTCACAGGGACATTCCCACAGATGTTACCTACCAAGAAAAGGCTTCATGTCTGTGAGTTAGTGTAGAGGCATCAGAGTAAACATGCATGAGTCAGTACCAGCCACAGGCTTCTCACTTACATTGCGGGTTACACTAAACTGTATGATCTGATTGGCCATGCTCCTGATGCGAGCCATCGAAATGAGAGTGGTCACTTCCAGCTGCAGTGGAAAGAAATCAGGGAGTCATCTGCAGCAAGGCACAGAGTCCCCATTTCTTACAGTCCTTGCTTCAAGAAAGTACTTAACTATTGATGAAATAATGGGAGCTTGATGTCATGAGCATTTGTGGCTTTAAGGATTTCTCTGTTAATAATATCACAGACAATAGTTATAGACTGAAGGTTGCTCAGAGCTAATAAATGTCACAAATAATTCTCTAGCCCCAACATATTGGAACTCAAGATTAGGATCTGGTACTTGAAAAGGAAGGATAAAGTAACAGTAGGAAGAATAGAGCCAACCTGGGTAAATGAGACAATGTGGTATCTGACGAGTTCCAGAAGTTTCCGAGAGCCCTGCAAAGGAAACAATATCCTATGTCAATCAATGAAGAAAACTCTACATGCTTCTTTTTTTGAGGGCCCTTCACATGAATGACTTTGGATATTAATCATAAAAGACAATAACCTAACCTCTTTACTAGGAAACTGAAGATAAGAAAAATTCCATGTTCAAATGGCTGACATTCATCAAATCTCTTGGCTGTTCCAAGAACATAGCACACACATTTCATGTAACCGCAACATCCCTGGGAGTAGAGCTTACCATTAACCCATTTTATGTATGCTAACACTGAGGCTCAAAACACACCCAAGTCACACAGCTTCCTCAGGATAGGAACCACACTTTCAGCCACTCTGCTCATTCATTCCACTTCATGTCTTAGGTTACATTTTGGAATTTTTATAACATCCCTCTATTTATGGTTTTCATTTGCTCCATAAATCACGTTGGCTTATCAGGCTACATACTGATATTTTAGGGGTGTTCAGTTGTAAGAACCTTTATCACTCATACTCTCAAAAGAAGTCACCCTTCTTCTAAGACACTGCCAAGATTTCCTCTTGCATCAAAACACTGGACCAACAATGGAAGAAGTCAACCAATCAAACCAAACCATGGCAGCACAACCCTGCTGCTACCACAGCTAGGGTCCAGGCACGCTCAGGGAGAACTGCAGGCAGGTGCCCGAATCTGCAGAATGGAGGAGCACAGGTTCACACTCCCTGCGGCAGAAGGCAGTGGCAGTGGTATCTTCCCCTGCACTGACTCAGCTGGTCATCAGAAGCTTCCCAGTCCTCAAGTTCTCCTGGGTCTGTAGCACAGCTTGGGCAGGCGAAGATCACAGACCAAGAGCCTAACAACTACCAGAAGGTTGTCCTTTTTGGGGACATGTTCTCCCACCATCAAGGCTCAGGCTGAACTCGAGGTTCTCCCTCCCACCCCACTCCCTCATTCAGAAGCCTCTTGGCATTTGACTATGATCATGATCTGTAAGTAATGACCACATATCTCAGTTTGTCTGATCCACTTCTATCTTACACCTATTATCTGGCTGCTCTGTTCATTTTCAAAAACATCCGGTGAGGATGATGAATGATTAAGTTGCCATAGCAACAAGCTGGTAGTATGATGCATGGAGCTGTGCTACAGAAAGAATGCTGAGTTTGCTGCCAGCTACCAGCTCTGTAAGAAATGCTTTGTGGCCTTTTGGGTGGGTCACCATGGAACCTTGAAAAAATCAGCCTCTGGGTCTCAGCTACTCCATTGTTCCAAGAAATTGAGACTTGTAGGAGATAGAAGTAGTGCTACAGGCTTCAGTGCATGACACCAGAGAAGATGATACAGAGAGAACATTGCTGAGACATGTCCAACCAGACTAGGCAGTCAGTTTCTGAATGACGGGACCATGTATGTCCATATTGAGCTATTATCACTTTGTGCTCAGACAGAACAGAATGGGGACATAATAGTCACTTTCCAAGCATTTGTGCTAATAAATAAAAATAAAGAAGGTGTGCTAAGAAGAGCACTTAGCTTGAGTTTAGAAGCCTGGGTAGCATATCAGTTTAGCTTCTGTGTGACCTTGAATGAGTCACTTATCTGTTAAGGCTTGGTTTTCCTAAAAAATAAAGGGATTGGGATGAATCTCTTCTATAGCTTTGCTTCTATTGGAAAGAATCTATCAATGGGAGACTCCCCTTCTAAAGTCGAGTTAGTGTTGGGTCCATGACATAAGGCAGAAAAGAGTAGAAGGAACATAGGAATCAACCAGAGGGTCACTGTGTGCTGTAGCCTTGTCTGTGAAGGGTCATTGGTGCCACCCAGCATATTGATGGAATGTGCTTCATGTGAGCTGTCCAGGGGCTTTCACAACCTCTTGCCCTCTCTTAGGAGCACTCTCACTTCCTGTGATTCGTGTTGATTGTCAGTGTGACCGAATCTAGAATCACTGGGGAATGCCTGTGGAGGATTGTCTTGACTGGTTAACTAATGTGAGAAGCCTCATCTTAATTGTGAATGGGACTACTCCTTGGGCTTTGGGTCCTGGATTGAATGAAATGGAGAAGGGGAGCTGTCTTTCTGTTGGTACTAGGATGTGAATTTTAGTCCTTTGCATGATCAGTGTGTGTGTGTGTGTGTGTGTGTGTGTGTGTGTGTGTGTGTGTCTTCTCCCCTTTAGCATTTTTAGATTGCAAGATGTCCTTGTTGGTACCCGAAGGTATTGTAGCAAGGACTACATCCACAAATCTATAAACCAAAAAGGAAACAGGATTTAGGGTTGCCACAGCTGCCTGGTTGAGGCTGCCTGTGTCAGAGTGGATGTGTGTTCCGTTTTGTTCCGCAGGTCTGCCCATCAATCTCACTGTACTGCCACTAGTCACAATGCTTGGGACCAGGCCCTAGAACTCGCTTGCTTGATAAGCTTCACAGGTGATTCCTGACCACAGTGGAGTCTGGGAATCACTGCTTTTAAAGAACTGGGCAGTTCCCACTTCTTGTGTTCTGTGTCATCAGTACCCATCCTTGGTAGCCTTGCCCCATTGCTGAAATGACAGTGTGGTTTCTGGAAAGCCACAGAACAAATCTAGAACCATCAGACTGCCCCATTTGTTTGTCATTTTAGTGAAAAAATTCCATAGCCAGCTCTTTATCTCTTCAGATTTTGTTTGTTAGGCCTGAGGGATGATTTCAATCATTTAAACCTTGATCTTGATATAAAGGAAACTACAATCTCTTAAGGGGGACAATGGCTGCGCTGAAGAACTGAGGTAGACAAGGGAAGGGTCACTGCAGAGAAAAGGGAGATCAAAAGAAAAGGAGAGGCTGGAGCATCTAACAGCGACGACTGGTTCTTTGAAAGTTTAGTCCAGGCCTGGCCCTAAATGGCCAACTGAAGTTTAATTCTCTGGGTGACTTTAGTGTTGTAAGGAACTGAAAACATTTGCTTGTTTGTTTATTTACTTATTTTTAGTCCAGAGAATGTCAGCATGGACAGAGTGAGGTGCATCAGGAAGTGGATACTCTACCTCTGGAGAAAGGAGGTAATCCATGGTGCCCGCCTTCATGTTATCCAATGCTTTGTTACTTGGAACGAAAATGGTGAATGGGCCATCAACACCACCTTCGTCTAGGGCCTGTCCGACATTGGTTGCCTGTATTTGAGAAATCAAATTTTTTATTTTCATTCAGTGGCCAGAAAATATGTAAAGCTGGCATTTCTGCTGATTTTTATAAAGGACTTAACCAGTGTTTTTCTGAAATGTATGAAATGGCATACCTCTAACAAAGATCTGAACTTGCTGTATCTTGGTTGTAGCATTTTCATTATGGTTTGCTGAAAAGAGAGATTTTGCTGAAAAGTCAGTAAGAAAATGGTAAAATGATTTGGGGAATATGAACGTTAACATTAAGAGACATGGCAGAGTTAGTGTGAAAGTGTGGGCATGTATAAAGGACTTTATATAATGCTATGCATTATGCAACTACTTTGATTTGACCAGTCATCCAAATCTGTGCATTCTACTGCAGTCTCTGGCCACAGCATGCAGGTCAGGAAGAAGAAATTCATTACGACTCTGACTGCTCTTCTTGGAGCACAGGTGTGAACTTGCATGACACAGAGCACCAGGCTGAGTTGTCCCATATGGCCATAAGTGAGGTTAGGAAAAAGTGTCATGAAAACACTCCCAGCATGGCTTCCTTTCTCTCTGCAGAAACACTAAGAAGTCTACTGAAAATTGACAAGTCATCCTGTCTTTTCTTAGCTTGAGACCATCCTTGAAGGCTAAGTGCTGGCAAACACTTTCTTCTTGGATGTGGGTTTACAGGCAGAAAAGAAGGTGGGCATGGGCTGACTTCACCGATGCTTTACTTGTCTCACCTCAGGGTTGCTCTTAAGTGTGGCCTCTGTCTTGTCCATGGCTCTGTCGAGGATGTGTATAAGCCCATTTGAAGCTATGATGTTCCCTTGGATTATTTTAACTTTTTTGCCTCCATGAAGTTGGAGCTTTAGTTGATTGTCCTAAAATATCAAAGAAAGAAAAAGTAAATAAAATTAATATGGCATTCTGGAAAGAAAACAATTAGAAGTCCGAGGTTTGTGGCTGTGAGACTTTGAATAAATCACATGATCTTACATGAGGATGAAGATGTCTGCCTGACCCACCATTCATTGTTTCCATTAAGTTCCAATGAGATAGTGTATGACATCACTGATGAGTTTCACATGCAAAACTTTGGGCAAGTCAGTGTAGGCTTTCCTCCTATTAGCTGCAAGTTCCACTAGGGTGCAACAATCCAATTGATTGTATTGCATCTCTCGATTTAATACAGTGGTTTTCAACCTGTGGTTTGTGACCCCTTTGGGAGTCAAACAACCCTTTCATAGGGGTCACATATCAGATATTCTATATATCAGATATGTACTACAATTCACAACAATAGCAAAATTACAGTTATGAGGTAGCAGCAAAATAATTTTATGGTTGGGGTAGCCACAACATGAGGAACTATATTTAAAGGTTGCAGCATTAGGAAGGTTGAGAACTATTGCTTGAATATATTACACAAAGAAGGTGCACAATGCATGCATTTGCTGAATGAGTAACTGGAGCTAATTGCTTGTTCCTCTTATGTGACTCTTAAGAATTACAGACAATAAATATCAATGAATGAATACAAGAATATATGCATGACCCATGTCATATACACACTCTATCCTGTTCTCACATCATACATTCTCTCACACATAGCGTAGCAGTTGGTGTCAGTTAGATTTACATTTGAATTCTGGCTCAGATATTTTCTGTGTGACCTCTCCACTGTCCCATAGGAAAATAAGGATCCTCAACACTCTCTTTCCAGAGTTATTTTACATAATACAAATAAAGATTTACACCTCTACTTAGCATGGAAAGAACACTCAACAGTCTGACAACTATTGATACTAGGTGAAATACAACAGCCTAGGACATAGCACACACACCTGTTAATCATGGGCTTAGTAGTAACACAAACAATTTGTGAGGGGAAGTGAGGTAGTTTTATTAAAAATAGAAAACAAGCAGAATGAACGAAGACAATGGATCAACACCAGCAACCCTAACCAGACACACTCCATTCATTTCCTTCCCTAAGAGGAATGCTGGTGGTTTGGGGCCAGGGCTTCCAGGAAGCAGGCTCACAACACCATGAACTTCATGTTGGTGGTAAACCAGCCTGCTTCCCTCTTAGGCTTGAAAGACATCTTATAGTAAAGACAAAGTAGGTTCATTCCTATTTTTGGTTAAATTGATTTCTCTAGGATTGGGCTATGCCCCACCTATAACCTTAACTACAAATGGTTCTGTACTGCCTGTTCCAGGAAACAGAAACCATGTCTTAGTTTCAAAGGGTTGTTATGACCACCTGTTGTTATGACTACCTTGTTATGACCACCTTGTTATGACCACTTTGCAACCATGTCTTTGTTTCAGGAGGTTGTTATGACCAACTTGTTATGCTTATGTTCTACTTCTGTAATCCTGCCTATTTTCTTGCTAAATCCCCCATTTGGAACCCACCCCTACTCCAGAACTATAAAAACCCTTATCTCACCCATGCCCAATACTGATCTCCTGAACCTCACCTTTAGGGAGAGATAGCCCATGTACACGAAAAATAAAAAGCTTGCTTTGATTAATTGCTTGCTTTAATAATTTGGCCATGATAATGGGTCAGTAGTCTTTCTCCTCACATCTGTGGGATTAACAGTGGCAGCTGAATGATGGTTGCCTTGAAAGCTAACTCAAGCCAGACCCAAGTCAAACACTATAGTCCCCCTTTTTTTGTAACAATTTTACAGACTCCTCTGGCCCCCTTGTTGCTCTGGTGTGTCATGGCAGTGAAATTCAGAGAAATTCTGACCTCATCCTTGTTGAAGATTTCCCCTGACTTTCCAGTCAATGTATAGAAGATGTCTGTGTTGTTCATCTGCTCTGTGCTCATCTGCCCAGCAATGATGTGGAGCTTCACAAAGTACCGAGCAACCTCGCTGCCCATCAAAAGCTCCTTTACCTAAGAAAAGAGAGCCAGCTGGGATGATGTTGGAAGGAAATGGGTGTTATAATCCATTCCACGCCTCATTCATCATCAAAGACACCGAGGCTGGAGTGCCCTATGGGTCTCTGGCAGACAGAGATGATGCTTCAGATGAGCCCCGGCCTTGAAGGGGGTGGAAATCAGAGTCAGAGTTGATGGCCAGTGCACTGGCAGACACCGGGGGATGCCGCCCTGGCACTGACATGGTACCTAGAGCAGAGCAATGGCCACAAGGGGGAGAAAGAGGGTACCAGGCCAAAGGATCTAGGAGGGGGACCAGAAGGAAAGCTCTCAAGGTTGTTGTTGTTGTTTTTTTTAATGAAAAGAGAAGGTAACCTGAGTGCCGGAGTGTGTACCACCCCAGGCTTTTAAAAGGTGCACTTACTTAACACAGTTAAAGAGCAGACCGCCAAAAAGAAAAAGCAGGTAGAATGGAATGGTGATGCTTTTGAATAGCAAACTTACGGGACCAAATCTGCATTTTTGTTATTACTCCATAGCCAACAATCAACAGATACTTTTAAAATGAATTCTATAAAAACATCATATATTAAAGAGGAGGATCCCTCCCACCCAAAGTGCCTAGGATGAATGCTTGTGACATTGTCCTTTTGGCACAGCAGAAGAGACACAGGAGGTTTCAAGGCTTATGCCAGGCCCAGTCCCCCCCCCCCCCCCGCCTGCTGCCTATGGGTCAGGATGCAAGCCCCTAGCTACTGCTCCATCACCATGCCTCTCTGTCACCATGGCCCCCTCCATGATAATCATGGAGTCACCCTCTAAAACTGTAAGCAAGCCCCCAGTTAGATGCTTTCTTCTGTAAGCTGCCTTGGTCATGGAGTCTCTACACAGCAATAGAACAATAACTAAGACACCCAGCATCCTTATCTTGAGTGTAATAGAGGTTTCTCACTTTAAATAAGACACTGACTGCTCAGGCATTTATAATGGCCCCTTGGATGGGGTTGTTTTATTTATATACTCACGTCGAATCCTTTTAGCGCCGTGTCTGAGGGCAGGAGCACAGTGAAGGGTCCTAGGTTGCTCAGTGGCCAGGCATAGGTTCTGTCTTAAGAGTCCAAACACACAGTGAAAGAAAATGTCATGTGGGTCAGAGGTGCACGGAAGTGAAAGTGTTCGGTGGGTCTTGTGTCGGGCTGGTCTGTTCTCGTTGCTCTGTGGTGTTGTTGGTAAACTGAGACTCTCTAAGAGCAGACAGTGCTGTGATGTGCTGGCCTTACATATTCCTGAAACTCTCTAAGACTTAGCTGTGGCTTCTAGATGCTCTGCCATGAAAGGGCAGGGTGTGACAAGGTCTTTGGACACTGACCATGGCTGGCTGAGCTGCTGGTCTCCACATGCAGTCCTTGGTCCCCTCAAGGGCAGCTCAGAGAAGCCCACCATAGACCTACTGTTCCATGGGCACCCTCTTGAAAAGCAGAATATTTGAACAAAGGACCTTGCTTTTGCATTCTGCTCTGAGCCTTGCAGGTTACATAGTTAGCGGGTTTCCATCACCCAGGAGATGCTGGGAGATTACACCAGGCTCTGTGCTCCCACATAGGAGCAAGATGCCTGGAGGTGAAAGGTAAACCGAGCTCTGCCTGGCAAATGTTTGTGTGTGGCATCTATTTTTCAAAGGACACTCTGCACTTCCTGTTTTCAGGTAGTGTCCTGGGAGTTCTTAGCCGAAGGTTAAAATTGTTGCAAGGTTCTTCTCAAGCCCAAGCCACGTCTTTAGTGCCTGATTCTCCCTAGGAGGCCTTGCCAAGAGTGGAACACCACACAGGAGCGACAGTAAAAACTATTCAGAGAACACAGCATTGGCCTGCAAGGACAGTGACTTCTTTACTGTGTCCTTTCTTGGAAACTGTTTTAGCACCCTCAGCCAGTTCTCACATCAATGCTGCCATTTTAAGGTTTGTTTGGTCAGGTCTGTGTTCTATATTTTTGCTGATTGGCCAAATCCGTGCTTGGCTGAGGTCTTACCCAGTGCTCTGATGAGCTGTGATGTTCTGTCCTTCAGAGGATGGGGTAATAGTTTGTGGAAGGCATTTGTGGATGCATGAGCATGCTATCATGCCCAGGGCTCCAAGAATATCTGTTGCCACTACGGGTTAATTAGTAGCCTTCAGCTAAGGGTGAACACAAGCAAGATTTGTCCAAAATTCAAATGACACCTTCCCCACTGAACTTGGATACGACCATGGAGCTTTAGTGACTCTATCCTCTGTGTTCTCTGCCAACGTTTATTCATCCTTGAGAAACACAGGAAGTTTAGGGAAAAAGGGACAATCTCTTACATCAGTGGCTGTCCCTCTTGCTCTTGCTGCTAGTCTGTTAATCTGTGGTGATGTCATGACCCTGGCCTCAGTCTCTGCCTGGCAAACAGCTGTCTCCTTGGAAACAGCCATCTCTACTCTTCCTCATCCCCTGCATGGCCTTTCCCTATAAGGGTGAGCCCCAATGCACCAGCTTTGTCTGTCCCTTCTGCCTGCTGGTGCCTTGCAGAGAGAGGGCTGCCCTTGAGGAGGAACTCAACATACCCAGGATCGAGATGAAAGAGGTCAGCCTTCCTTGCCACACTCCTCTGGGTTCAGTGTTTAATTCTCTGAGTCTCTCCATGATGCTTCCATAGCAGGTCAGGCCGTCGCCCATGTAACCTTTCTGGCAAGTGCATCTGGAGAGAGGGCAGAACCACATTCTCAGGGCCTTGGGGCCATCGAGCTGAGAGTACACAGCCCAATGCTTCATTTCCCAGGCTTCCCAGGCGAGGAGAACCATATGATGGACAGGACTGGAGGCCAAGAGAGGCCCAGACTTAGCCGTCAGTGCAGAACCTGGTTTGTCTTTCCAGCAGGGGTTTAGAGAATATAACACACACACACACACATACACACACACACACACACACACACACACGCACACACACACACGCACAAGCACACTTATAAACACCAGATAGCTCTGTATGTTCTCAGTAGAAGTAATTTCCAGTGCAGTCCAGACACCATCCACATAAGAATCACTTGTGATGTTAGCTACAAATGTAGACTCAAGGACCTCCATACACAACAAGCTACCCAGGAGGGTTAAAATTGACTGACAACTTGGTCGGCTGTAGAGCCACCTTGGAGGAAATCTATGGACATGCCTTAGTGAGATTATCTGGATTAGGTTCATGGAGGAGGGTAAACCCACTTTAATTGTGGGTGGCACCACTCACTGGACTGGGATCCTGGACTGAACAAAAGGGGGAAGGACTAGGCACAAGCACTCATCACTCTGCTTCCCGATCACAAGTGTCCTCTCTGCTTCCTGACTGCAGATGCCACTGTCTCCAGCTCCTGGTGCTGTGACTCTCCCAGCACGGTGCCCCGGAGCTCGCCCCCACTCTGGGTCAGTTCTTCTTGCACGTCCTCTCACTGTGCTGTGGAGCCTCTGGTCAGTCCAGTTATGTGAAAAATATCTACTTCCCTCTCTGTGAGAGCAAAGGCTTTGGGTGTCTTTGGTCACTGTGGTCACTCCAGAATGTAGAACAGGGCCAGGTCTTTAAGACATTCCTAATCAATTGTCACCCACTCACCCACTAAGTAGGAATTAAGTCAAATATATATATATATATATATATATATATATATATATATATATATATATATATATATTTGAGGAGCCAGAGAAACCATAGAAATTTAATGCAATAGTGTAGTCTCATAAGAAAAGGAGGTGAAGATGTGTTAGCTGTGGCATGCTGGCCAATGTCTAACTGGCTCTCAAGGAGCAGGCGGGAAAGCATTGCCTGACAGCATTTGGCAATCTCAGTGGTTTATCAGTGACCTCAGCTAATTTCAGACCACTAACATGGTGTCAAGAAGTCTGGGACATTCCTGAAAATGTAGCACTTGGCTCTGAGTCAGGAGGCACTGGCAGCCGCCTGCCACTTTTCAGAAGACTTCACAGCTGAAACTGAGATAGTATGCAGGAAGGTGAGATTGACTAGGATGGGAAACAAATGAGGGACCAAGGGGGAGGAAGGGGAAGAACTTTCCAGAGAGTAGAGCTAAGGGAGCTGCAGAGGTCCTGCTAGGCTCCCACCAAGCACAGAGGTGATACGTTTGGGGCTGTATCCCAGGGAACAGCTACACTCTCACAAACCCATCTGTGCTCTTGGGAAACAGATCTATCTTCAAGTCCATGGGACAAACGTTTCAGTGGGACAAACGTTTCAGAACCCCATTGCCTGGACTGCAGCCGAGGCCTTTTAACTGGACATTCTGCATTTCTTGTTCTGTTCTCCAATCTACCCTTCACTGAAACTCAAAGTGATTTCCTCCAAAGAGAAACCTGTTACCACATGTCCCAACCCACCTGACTCCCTTTCCTTACAGAATATATACAAGAATTGGGCCCACCATAAGCCCCAGAAGCGCTAAACTGGTACATGTTTTAAATAGGATCTCACTATGTAGTCCAGGCTAGCCTCCAATTCTCAACCCTCCTGCTCAGCTTCCCAAATTCTTCGACACAGTTGTACAACACCACACTTGCTTTTGTTTTCTTTTCTTTTTTTAAGATTTATTTATTTATTATGTATACAATATTCTGCCTGCATGTGTCCCTGCAGGCCAGAAGAGGGCACCAGATCTCATTACAAGTGGTTGTGAGCCAACATATGGTTGCTGGGAATTGAACTCAGGACCTCTGGAAGAGCAGTCGGTGCTCTAAACCACGGAGCCATCTCTCCAGCCCCTGGTTTTCTTTTAAAAGCTGTTATGTTCTTTCTCTGACTGCCTCTCCTACAGGCAGTACTGACCCTTCATCTGACTGTTAAGTACCACACTACACTAATTAAGGATTACAGCTCTGTGAACCATGGAGATTTAGTCTCAGTACAAGCCACACGGGCTGCATCTGAAGACAATTGCCAGGACACCATGTGGAACTCTTGCCAGCTCCTAAGGATCTTTCTTTCTGCCAGTCCTTATGAGGCCAACGGCCTGTTTTATGGGTGGTGAGAATCCTGTCTTAATGGCCTCAGCATTGAGGAATGTAGGAGGCATAACTAGTTTTAATTTTTACTTTAAACCTCAGACCAAAGTCCAAGCCTTTGGGATTGTTTTCTGACTTGAATATTCTCAGTTTTTCTGTGGTGCAAAAGAATTGGAACCTATTGCCTCTTTGGTGAAGAGTTTTTTTTTTTTTTTTTTTTTTTTTTTTTTAAATTGAGTATAAATATCTTCCATGGTCTTAAGGCTTTAAAAACACCCACAGCCATTTGCATTTTAGGTTGTATGTCGGCATTAGTAACTCTGGATGCTGTGTAAGTTGAGTTAGTGTAGTTATTCCAGAGATCTTAGATCAATTGCTTCCTTCATTTCTTTTATTCCTCTCCCTCGGGAGATTTCAACAGGAGGATTTAGGGAGTGATAGGTTAGGAGCTGGGAACATGCTGGGTCATCGAGGTGGAGCCTCCCAATGGGATTAACACTCTTAGGAAAGGGACTTGGAGCACTCACCAGCCCCCTTTCTACTGGATGTAATGAACAAAAAGGACCTGACTGCTGATCCAGAGCATCACTAATGCTCACCACGGTTGCACTTTGGTGTGGTTGGAATGTGAAGCCTGCTGTTTTCAAGCTGTCTTTTCAGCCTGGCTCAGTCTGGCTCGGCTTCCTTTCAGCCAAGATGAATTCCATCCATGGAAGCTCCTCTCCTCTCCCTATTGCCCCTCATTTCCTACCCTTACTGATAAGTAGAATGGGGAGTGATGCCCATCACAAGAATGGCACCATCTTCTCTTTTTAGCAATAGTAAATGTAGAGTTCAGAGAACAAATGTAGCCAGCTCTTCATGGGAAAAGGTGGTCTCTTGCTCTCTCCTGAGGTAAGGAGATTGTGTTTAGAGTTTAGACTTCGTCAAGATGACCCTAGTGGTGAATGGTGGAGTTTACATTTGAGCCCCTTCTTCCTGATTGGTGACCTCCTATGACTAATGGTATGGGTTTGAGATTCTGCAGAAACTTGCTGTGTTGAGACATAACTTAACAAATCCTTTAATCCAGATCAACTATTGTACATTGCTTAAGGGACAATAGCTTCTCCTTTTACCAATCTCGTCCAGTCAGACTTTCTATCTTGACCTCTTTAAGGTGAAGATGATTTGTTTTCCTGAGGATGAGGAGGTAGGAAGGCTGACAAGTGGCATACACAGTTCTGAAATTCATTGTTAGTTCAACCGAACATCCTTAACATAGGTTTGGTTGAAGCTCACACTGTTCCGTTTTCATTTTTCTATTTCTGTCTTTCTGAACATGAAGAGAGAGATCGTATTAGGTAGTCTGCTTAGACTTTCTATCAGGGAGATAAAACGAGCGTGTTGGTTTACTTATCTTTCCACTTCCCTAGACTCGGAGGAAGAGGTGTACCCATGTGTTCATGTGTATCTTGAGGGCCAGTGTACTTCAATGCATGGCTGTGGTTTGTTGGTGTGTGTAAGGCTCTGCTCAAGGCAAGACGAAGGTAATTTCATATGGTCCTCATCACAGTCCTGATAGGAGATACAGTTCTCCCAACTGGCTTAAGAACCACCAGTTCATGGAGGTTAAGTGGCAGAGTTGTAATGTAAGCACAGGGGTCCTGATACCCAAGCCTCCATCCACATCTAGTGGTGAAAACACAGCATGTCTTCTTGGAGTTTGTACAACAGCATTTCCTCATGTCACTGTCCCTCAGCTCTAGGGAGTAGACATCACTTTTGTGTACACAGGCATGTGGTGCCCCTTTCCAAGGGTGTGCACTGGGGAGGTACCAAAGCCATGATTTAACCTCAAATTTCTTCCTTCCTTCCTTCCTTCCTTTTTTCTTTCTTTCTTTCTTTCTTTCTTTCTTTCTTTCTTTCTTTCTTTCTTTCTTTCTTTCTTTCTTTCTTTCTTTCTTTCTTTCTTTCTGCCACCATGCTCAGCTTAATCTTTGGTCTTTAAACTCCCCTCACCATTCCCTCCCACAATGAAAGTTGCCCCTGCCTTGGGAATTTGCATACAAATGTTTTCCCTCATGGTAAACTTGCTCTAAAACTTGGTTCCAGGAAATAACCTCTCATGCTTATTCACTTTTCCCAGTCTTATTCTGTATCATTCACAAGCACTGTCCCAGGAATGTTGAAACAGGAGTATATGTTAGTGGTCTAACTACTGCAATCCCAACAGCCATTTGTTTCCCCAGGTATGGCAGTTTCTTTTTGGGTTCTGTTCCCTTAAGCCCAAATATTGGGCTAAGTCAATGCTCAGAGTATTCTCACAGTCATCAGGAAGGAAATAACTATTGACTGACCCACAAATTAAACAGATCTAAGGAAATACTTAACTATGCCCCTTACTACTTGGGATGGAGTGGATATAGGGCTGATTAAGAAATGCTTCCTCTCCTTCAAGGAACTTACCACATTGACTGGTTTCCACTTTCACCATCTGGGACAGATCTAGTGAGATGGAGAAGACTTACTGGGTTTGGCCTGGTGCAATGGTGCTGCAGTTTGCATTCTTATGACATGGGTTGTTTGATTCACAGACGTTGGTCATACTGCACCCCACTCCTGGTACAAAATCACGGTAATGCTCTTTACACTCGCAGTGAGACTTTTAGAGATGGAGAGAGAAAAACAAGTTGGACTCCAGCTGGTCTCATCAGCTGCTATTCTTTAATCTATATGTATATTCTCCCACAAACACTAACAGTAAACAGGACTGAAGTGGGGGCTTACACAAAACACTTGTCAAAATTTCCAGAAATAGAAATCATGGTTGTATATCCTTCCTGTTAGAAAGCTCATATCCCTTGTTTGTAAAGTTTGGATTTTTAGTTTTATTGTTTTCTGAACCTTAACCCCACACATCAATCCCTTTAGACAGCTTATAGGTCAATAGAAATTGTCATTCAGATGGGAGGTACTATTCCTCTAGAATACTGGTTTTCAGTGGAAGAGAAGACCTGGACAATATCTAGAGAAACTTTTCACTGTTACAAGAAGAGAATGGAGATGAAGGATGCTGTAACATTTTACCCAACAAAAAATGATGCAATTCAAAATATGCACAACAGGATTAAAAGTCCTGAGGTGATGCAATATGTTGCTTCTACGTGAAAAACAGAGGCTCCCTAAGCTCTCAAAGTCCGCCTTTGGGCTCATTTTTAAAGAGACAAAATCTTATCTTAGGTCTCATTTCCAAGCTCTGGCATTCATGGCATAACATGGGTTTTCCTATAGAAGCCTGTATATTGAGAAAGAGAACTTTGAGTACTTTGAGTTTTTTTTAATGCAAACCTGGCTCAGAAATTGGTATGGAGAATGCTCAGAGGGGAGAGAGAACAGATTATCTGCAGAATTTGAGAACATTCCCATCAGGGGTACCCTGTGCTTGGGTTGCCCACTGAGCTTTTTCTTCATCTTGTGTAGCAATTCTCCACGTGGACATGGTGTGTAGTCAAGGCCACAATTAGCATCCACTAAGTACTTGATAGACAAGTCTTACAGGGAACAGAGCTCTTTCGACTGTTCTCCTCAGTAAAGTCCAGGGCAACTTTTTAATCACTCAAGGTCATAACATAATTCAGAGGGTCTTGCCCACAATACCCTCAGTCCCTACAACCTGTCAGTGTTGCTGGCTTTTTGCTAAGTTTCCATCCTTTTGGGCTCTTAGGATCTCCCTTAATCTAAAATGACATTCCTGAGATCAGAGAATTGAAGGTGGACATAGACTGCATTCATTTGATTTTGGACAAACTAATCCAGTCTAATTTTGAATTCTGTCTGTATTTTGTTGGTCTCCACATGGGATGAGGTTTGGAGAGAACATCGCATGGCTAAGTCTTGACTTGGGGTGGGGGCCTGGGAATGTGGAGTTTGGAGGATAGATAGCTTAGGGAAGCCCTGTGATCCAAACACTATGAAGACTGCCTAGAGAGGAACATCAAACTGAGCATGGGGAACCAGAACAGGAAGGCCCAAAGGACACAGGTGCCCAGGGTCTGTATTCCTAAAGCTCCTGTTTCTACTTCTGGACATATCAGTTCCATGTGTCTTAGCTCACCTGTCCAGGCCCATCATATTTGCACACTGTAGACTTTGTAGGGCAGTTTCCAAAGTTTGTTTGGCAGGGGTCTACTGGAAGACACACTTGACCATCGCCGACGTAGCCTTTTTGGCATGAGCAACTGTGCCGATTTGGTCCCAGGTAGGAACAACTCGCGTGAGGGTGGCAGATGTTTTTTAAACATGGGTTGACGGCTTGAGAGACAGTGCAACAATGAGAGATGGTTAGCACTCTCAGAGATGGAGGAGAGAGAAACGCGATGCCAGGGGACTGTGGCTCAAATGAACTGCAGGCACAAAGGCAGTTGGGCAGTGTTTAAGAGGAAATAGATCCTTTCATCCCATTTGACCACCCCGTTCTACCAATCAGATTCACACAGGAACATCAGGAACTGTAATTGTGATGCTGTGTTGACATGGTCTCTTCATGTGCTTGACTACAGAAGGGGAATCTGCCATGCTTTGAAGACCACCAAGCTTTCGGCTGGAGCTTTGTGTATCTCTCAAGGAACTACACAGAAACACACACAGGGTGGGGTTCTACTCACGCTTGCAGTGTTGGCCATCACCTTCGTAACCGGGCAGGCATTTGCATTTGAGTTGGGTTTCATCTTTGCTGGAAGGTGAGCATCTGGAGTTTTCTGGGCAGAGCAAGGCAGCACACTCAGGGATGGCTGCACAGGAAGACGATGGAAGGACTCCCTTAGTAGGATAAGTGTGTTTGTTTGGAGACAGGACCTCTTGTAACTTAGGCTGGCTTTAAACTTGCTGAGTAGTCATAGTCCTTTGAAACAGGGTCTCTCACTGAAGCTGGAGTTAGGCTTGTAGCCAGTAAGCCCCAACTATCCCCCTGTCTTTGGGTCCTGCGATGCTGAAGTTCTATGTGTGCAAGCCACACCCAGCTCTGGTGTTTAAACTCAGGTCCTCATGCTTCCACAGCAAGTTCTCTAATCCACAGAGTCGCCGCCCCAGCTCTGGGACTTACTTTTAACCATAACAACCACTTAAACGGGCAACTGAGCAAAGATACCATGTCATGGAAAAAATGTTCAGTTATCTGTGGAATTGTGAACTAACCCAGCCTAGAAGGTCTTATGGCCTGGGTGAGGTGCATATCTCCACTCCCTATGTTTCTCTCATCAATTTAAATAATCCAAAAGTAGCTCATGGCTTTGATGATGCTCTAATAAATGGCTTGAGAACCATAATGTTAAACCCTTGAAGTTTTTTTTGTGTTTACTTCATATAGAAGTTGGCATTAACTTAACTAGCTTAGGATGTACCAAAATTTATTCATCCAAGGTCAAAATTCAGGCTATTTCCAGCTTGCTTCTTCTTACAAATGCTATGCCCTGGATTTATTGGTTCATGTGTTTTTATCTACCCATTCCAGCCCTCTCCCTTTTCAGGGTAAATCCCGACAAGTAGGGCCTCAGCATTTCCCCCTTCGCTGGTGGGAATCCACACCTTCACCGCCATCCCTCTTTGCCCATGGACAGTCATAATCCATCTGCAAACTGAGGAACAGAATGGGCAAGAAATCAAAACTGAACAAAATCACCCTCCAGAGTTGTCATCTGACTTCAGTCTGGTGTCATGTGTGTTAGCGCAGTTACTTGTGGGTTTCTCGCCCTGTGGTTTTTGCTGCTTCTCATGTCTGATTTTGAGCATTAGCTGCTCCTAGGTCTATTTTTAAAACTCAGCCATGGTCTTTACATTAATAAAAGTGTACCTGCCATGTGGATTACAAATATTTTTTTTGTCCCAGTCTTTTGTGTATCTTTCGATTTGACAAAAATTATTTTTCACTTGGAAGTGAGTTGGACAGTGTTCTTCTTTGGGAAGCTTTATGGTCTGTCATGCTGAGAAGGCATCTGTTCATAGGTCCACTGGGCAGTGATGGGTGGGGGTTGGAAGGAGGCTGGTTGAGATCACAGAGGTCATCCGGCCCACCTGGGGCTCCTGTGAATGGACAGTTTGCAGGGCGGTCTCCTTTGCCGAGGAGACGGGCTGGTTCATGGACTTACCCCTTCCACAGTACATACACAGCTCGGGCTTTCAAGAAAAGGAGTTTCTCCTCTGAGGAATTCCAAACTTTTCTAACCTTTCTTATTTTATAGGAGGCTAAAATCCAGATGATAAGTTGACTGAACCTAGTGCCACAGGTGAAATATGACCAAGATGTTGTGTTTTAAATACCTCAGTTTCCAATTCACCTAGTGGAAACTGCTGTCATGGCTGAGCTGGGACTGAGTAGGGGTGTGAAAGGATGCTTGCTTCTCCTGCCTAGAGAGAATTAAGTCTTAACAGTAGAGGGCGCTGGCAGGGCAGTGTAACAGGCGGGAGCGGCTCTGGGATGCAGCACAGAGATACAGTGACCCTGCTGCATTTGCTGTTGCTGCTGCTACACAGGTCTCAGTGGGATGTCTGCCCAGGCTGTACACCCAGAGTGCACTGTCCCTCCATAATGCTGCATTCTTGGCCTGGACCCAGTGCTCACTTTCCTACAGTCCTTTCCACAGAGACACTGAACACTCTAGGTTAACCTGTCCCCTGCATCCTGGCTTACCAGCCTCACTCACCAGGTCCCTCAGGACTGCCACGTGACTGTGGTTCAATGCTAGCCTGGGGAATTTCTCGACTTTCCAGTGGGCTGCCATCATGACCATGTCTAACAAGGCATGGGGATGGCTACCTCCTTCCAGGTTAAGCCCTTCCTGAGTACTCCATGTCCCCTAGAGTTCT
The DNA here is from genome assembly GCF_903995425.1 of Onychomys torridus. Classification (NCBI taxonomy): domain Eukaryota; kingdom Metazoa; phylum Chordata; class Mammalia; order Rodentia; family Cricetidae; genus Onychomys; species Onychomys torridus. Next base: position 7,445,731 of record NC_050462.1, read on the forward strand.
CTGCGGTTTCCAGCCACTCTTCTACAGCGTCCTCATCTTCTACTGCCCCACTTTGTCTAACTCACCCCTACTCTTCATCTTCAACCTGGACTTCAACCTGTAATAGACTGTTGAAATGATTTCCCAGGGACCCAATGCTTTGAACCCCATTTCTGTTTGTCATTCCTGTGCCCTTGGGTAAGTCACAAAGCTTTGGAGACTCTTCTGTTGTCTGTGGTTGTTGATGTGTTTCTGTAACTCAGAGCATGCTTTGTCTCCGTTATGGACTAACTTACGGCGATGGCCCCTCTCGGTCTCCCAGCCTGAATCCTTCCCTCTGTGCCCCCTCCCTTCACGCTGCCTCCTGCTCAGCCTCCCTATAGCACAGCTCTGGCTGTGCCACCCACTGCTCTACCCACCTCTCCCCTTTCTTAACTCTTTAGCTGTTTTTTTTTTTTTTTTTTTTTTTACCGTGCTTACTTAATCTTTGGCCTCCTTTTACAAAACATTTGGCAACCCATCACTCCCCTTCCCCCCAGGTGGAGCCCCAGTAACAAATGGAGAAGAGAAACACATCTCTGCATCTCTTTGGTCTGTTGTAGCCGGGAGGAACCACAGTCACTTACGCTTGTCACACCTGGGGCCCCTGTACGCGGAGAAGCACTCGCAGGTTCCATCACCGTTGAGTCCGCTGTTGCACACACCATGGGCACAGTTGCACACTGCAGGCAGAAAACGTGGGAGGGGTCATTATCTCACAGAGATTGCTCCTAAAGACCCTGGAGGGGTCACAGCCTCAGACAGCCCTTCTGAGACTCTCTGCACAATGAGGTGGGGGAGACTCCCAGAGAGACCAGCTTGAATCTTGGCTTCATGTTTCTTTTATTTGAGTTGGGGTTTTCAGTGTGTAAGGCAGACAATGGTGCCTATGTCTGGCACATCGTGGGCACTGGGGTTCTCTTCCCTACTGAGCTGTTTGCTTCACCTTTGGATAGCCTGGCAGTAGGACTGATTTAGTGTCTTCCTATGAAGAGAAGAGCTCCCTGTGACCCCGTCCCTGTTGGTGGCTGACATCTCTGTAAACAAATCTTACTTCTTGAATGACGAGGGCAGTGCAAAGATCAGAAAAGAAAAGGAACCCACTAGGGCCCGGAATGACTCTATCCTGTTGTCTGCTCAAAATAGATGGCTTCTCCGTCTAGTGATGGGTCATGGACGGCAAATGAAGGGCCATTGATATGAGTGGTCAATGCTTCAGCACCCAGCTGGTGGCTCATCTGCTACAGTTTACTCTCAAGCCAGCCCCCAGCATACTGAAGCCAAGACTCCCACAAAGCACGCTGTGTGAGGTTTCTGTTGCCACTGTGACAAGCCATCCTAAAGAGGAGCCTGAAACAGTGCAAGTCCATTCGACGGTTCTGGAGGACAGAAGTACAAACGTTGCATCAGATCAAAATCAAAGCTGCAGAAAGGTTGCGTTTCCTCTGGAATCTCTTCTATCACCTTTCCAGATTCTGGGAAGATCCCATGTTTCCAGGCTTATGACCCCTTTCTCCACTTTCAGATGAGCTACCAAGTCCTTCTCACACTGCTGTCTCTATGGTTACCTCCTCACCACGCTGCACCCACCTGGGCAATCAGAGCAATCTCTTTATACCGAACTGACTAGTTAGTAGCCCTGATCCCACCACAACCTTAACTACCCCCTGTCATGTAACCTAATATGCTCATGGCTTCCAGGGTTAGTAGGACATGGCTCTTTGTGAGGTAGGGGGCATTGTTCTGCCTACCAGACACACTTTTCATGCTGTGAGTACATTTCATATAAGCTCAAATGAGTCCCAATTACAAAGAGGTACTTGCTTAACAACAACAACAACAAAACATTAGAAACTCATGGGTTACTAAGTTTAAAGTTTTCTAAACACCTGAAATTGCACCAAACCCTTAGTATTCTTCGTCTGCCTCTCCTTCCTTGACATCCTGCTCACTGTCTTACTGGTCCTCATCCAGGTCCTTGCCAAGCTTTGTCTGGACTGCGGCAATGGCGTTGTATTGCACTGTCTCCAGTTTGTGCCAGCCCATCCACTGGTTTACACACTCGATTTCTAAGTGTCCAGGATGAATCCGCTTTGTTCCCTTCCATTTTCGTGATTAGCCAGCAAACAACCATGCTCAGAATACTGTGCTCGACCAGTCTCCATCCTCAAAGGGTCCACAGTGCAATGGAAGAAGGAAATAACCAATCATAGCACAGTGTGACACACACGACTACCCAATCCACCAAAGGGAGTTGGCTAGGAAGAGGTGAGAGGGGGGCAGGCTCTGTGAAGACCACACTAGGGGTAAGTAGCAGGTGCATCCTGTACTTATGCACCCTGTGTCCCCCACACCCATGCACCCTGTGTGTCCTGCACCCATGCACCCTGTGTGTCCTGCACCCATGCACCCTGTGTGTCCCGCACCCATGCACCCTGTGTGTCCTGCACCCATGCACCCTGTGTCTCCCATACCCATGCACCCTGTGTGTCCTGCACCCATGCACCCTGTGTCCCCCACACCCATGCACCCTGTGTGTCCTGCACCCATGCATCCTGTGTCTCCCATACCCATGCACCCTGTGTGTCCTGCACCCATGCACCCTGTGTGTCCTGTACCCTGTGTGTGGCTTCTGTTACATCCCTTTGGTGGGACAGCCCACTTCTGTAGTGCCATCCCGGGAGTCCCAAAACAGATCTTTTGCTCCTTTGGGCTCCAGCAGGGATGGAGAAAAATGTTAGAAGGAGTAAACTCTGCCAGTACTGTGATTCAGAACATGTTGCTCAGTTTGAACTGCTTTGTTACATTGGCCCGAAGAAGCTTATATGATAATTATCTTGATTGGGTTATTTCGTTTCTTGATACATTTTGCCTCTGAGGCATATCGCTCCCTTACCGTCCTGAGGCCTGGACCTGTGCTAGCCTTTACTGGTCACTCATGTTCTCTCAGGCATTTTTAGTTAGGGTGACACAAGGCAGGTGACATTATTACTCTCGATTTACCGATGAAAAAATGGGAGCTAACTAGTAAGTGCTCTCTCAAGGACCGGAAACATTTGGATTCGTCACTGTCTTCTTTATGTCCTGGTCATCTTTGTTTCTGTCTCAGTAAGATGCATCGATGCCCATGCATGGCTGCAGGTTTGGGAAGAGGCAAACCCTGGGGGAAAACTCAAGTTGATTATAGAGATGAGTGAGGAGAGCTCTCAACAGAAAGGATTCTTACATAGAATTTAATAGACAAGTCAATTCAATTAAACAATCATCACCCAGTTTCTGCCTATTGGCAGATGTGGCATTAAACACAAGGCATGCAAACACAGGTGACTAGCATCTCACTTAAAGGAGATGACAGAGTAGCAGAGAATGCAGAACTCTGAGACGAGGTGACAACTAAGTGTTCTTATTTCCACACAGCCAGTGGAAGATGGTGGCGGCTTGGGGGTGGGGAGAGTGAATGGTCACATGTTAACAGCAAACACTCTCCTTGTTATGAGATTGCTCTCCCAGCTGTGTGCTATGAGCCCCGGCAGCTCTGGCTTCTCCCTGTGTCCCATCATCTTCCAGCACTGTCTCTGCACTGGGTGACTGGCAGGCACAGACAGCCTCTGAAGCTTGTGACACTGTACTGTGGGCCTGTCAGTCACTGCCAAGAAATTGTCCTTGGGAAGGAGAAGTGAGGAGCTGAGGGCTTCCCAGATGCTCTCCTAAAGCCCTTGATGCATCGCGAACTGGTCTCAGCAAATCTCTAGACAGTGGTTCTCAACCTTCCTAATGATGCAGCCCTTTAATACATGTTGTAGTGAAGCCCAACCATAAAATCATTTTCGTTGCTACTTCATAACTGCAATTTTGCTACTGTTTTGAATCATAACTTAACTATCTGTGCTTTCTGACAGTCTTTCAATAGTCTTAGGTGACCCCTGTGAAAGTTCACAACCCACTGGTCTAGAGGCATGTGAAACTTGGATGGTGTGACTTTCAAAGTAGCCCAAAGCTTGGCCATTTCAGTCAGAGGGCGGTCCCCACAGTATCCTGCATAGGCCACGCGCAGCACATCATTATTACTGACACTTCCAGCTCCCTGGGAGCAGCAGCTCATTGAACATTTCGTGTCTAATGCATGGTGCATGCTCCCGTGGCCAGAACAGTGCGGTGCTGGGGGATCAGAGAACCCAGACAGACACCTGGGTCAAATCTTCTGCCCCCTTAATGGTCACATGGCCTTCCATCACCTCCCTGCTCCTTTACCCAGTTAGCTTCAAGAGGTGTACCGAGGACTAGAGGAGATTGTGGGTGGCAAAACTCTTTCTACACTGCCAGGCACACAGGAAGGCATTACATAGAGAATGTGGGTTTTGCATTAGGCTTCTGACAAGAACAAGACACTGAGTGGCTCTGGTGCTGGTAGCAGAGATGAAAGTCACTGGCTGATGTAGCTCTGAATCATCTTCCACCAATAAACAGCCTGGTAAGGGTGTGTCCTGGCAGTGGGAAAAGTCAGCATTAAAAATAGATGGTGCCGAGTAGAGCTGCCCCACTTTCGGGCAGGAGCTCCACCTCCAGGGACCAAGACTCCAGTGGTTGAGACAATACCTGCACCCACTGGTGCCTGCCTGAAAGATTTCTTTGGGCCTTGCTCTTGGGGAATGACCAGCTGCCACGATTTACTCATTCCGCCTCCCATTTAACATGTGCCTCCATGGACACAGGAGGAGTCTGGCTGTGTTGTCACCCCCAGGGGATACACAACAATCCTGTTTCCTGGCACAAGTTACACAGAGCCTAGGTTAGTTCGAGACTCAGACCAGTCTGGATTCATGGGCTGCTCTTCTATCTATGATGTATGATGTTCTTTCCACCATGAGGCCCACTGGCCACATTTGGCTATTTCTATTTAAGTTTGGTAGTACATCCTAAAAATTCAAAGTTGTTCCTCGGTTGTTTTAGCCCCATTTCAGGAGCTCAGGGGCCACATGTGGCCTGTGGCTTCTAGGCTGGACAGTGTACCTGTGAAAATATCTCAGGAAGTTCTACTGAAACCTACAACTTGGAAAGCTTTCCCCTAGATCTCTTTTTAGGCTTAATTCTCTTAACACTTTAGGGGTTGGGGCCAGCAAGATGGCTCAGCAGGTTAAGGTGCTTGATGCCAAGCCTGATGGCCTGAGTTCAAATCCCCAGAACTCACGTGGTAAAAAGAAAGAACTGTGGCCTATAGTTTGTCCTCTGACCTGCACACATGTACCATGGCGTGCACACACATGAACACACACACACTTAATTTTTAAAATGTAATAAAAATAAATAACACAAATAAATTCTCATTTTTTAAGAATAGTTAGGGACCAAACCATTTTCATCCTTTTGGCCTTTGCTTCCTGGGTGGCACAAACATGAGGCATATTCTCTTTCTCTGGGAAATGTTTGGAATTTCCATCATGTTTGTGTTTATCAGCAATCAATGCCTGGTGTCGAGGAGCTTACATGGCTCATCTTTATTCTAACTTTTCATCTACAAATAACTGCTCAGCTTCCTGGGGTGCTGAGTGCTCACTTCCTCCTTCCCACCTCAGGATTTATTTAGCTTATATAATTTAAATTCTAGTTGATTGTGTAGGGAAGGAGCCACATAGAAGGAGATATGGACATGTCATTTCTAATCAGTTGGTTATATTTTAGTTGCTAGCCTTTAAAACAATGTAAATGCTGAAAACACACAGACATGGTTTCAGTTTGCTTTTGCTAGTACTCTATCAGATACTCTTTACAGAGCCAGGAGTGAAGAAATATGTAAGATTAGGAGGAGCTAGATAACACCACCAATAATAACAGTGACAGCTAACAGCTTTCATGCTCTGTCTCATGAACTACTCCCTAAAGATGGTGGTATTCCTTCCTTCCTTCCTTCCTTCCTTCCTTCCTTCCTTCCTTCCTTCCTTCCTCCCTCCCTCCCTCCCTCCCTCCCTCCCTCCCTCCCTTCTCTCTCTCTCTCTCTCTCTCTCTCTCTCTCTCTTTCTTTCTTTCTTTCGGTAAGAAACTCACTCAGAAAACACGTTCTAGGCGTATATCTAGTTGCTGAGTTGGCAGCCCTGGAGCCAAAGCTCCACCAGGGTCTAAGCCATGGCTCTAACCTTTCATCTGTTATCTCTTGAAATTATGCTCTGGGTCAGAATAGTATTCCTGGCATCATTCACACATTTTTCACACACTTATCTGTTCATTTGGCTAACAACAGCTGTGTTTCCCATGCAGTCAACATCATAGAAGCTACTGGAGAGAAAAGTACAATGGAGTCTTGCCTTCAACAAGCCCATGGATTAGAATGAGGAAGCCTTCCCTCTACTGCAAATGAAATGTATTATGGAATATGCCAAAGAACTTATGGGGCTGAAGGTATATATGTGTTTATAGATTTTCTTGCAAAAAAATGTTTGCTAGATGTATCATATAACCCAGCTATGCCACTCCTGGGTACATTCCCAAAGGACTCCATATCCTAGCAGAGAGACACTGTCCATCTGTGTTTATTGCAGCTCTACTCTCCTAGCAAGGAGGTGGGACCAACGTAGCTGTCCATCAACACACGAATGCATAAAGGAAATGTGGTGCATATGCACTTTCTCTTTCCCAGACTGTGAGCTGCATCAACCTTCTCTCTCCACTAAAGCTCCAGTTTCATGTTCTTTGTTACAGCAATGGAAAGCTAAGACACTCAGTATCTTACAATAACACAAATCCATATATTTCTGGAGACCAGAAATCTAAAACCACCATTAAAAACTGAAGTAACCATCTCTGGAGACTTTAAATCCTCACAGTGCATTAAATGAACATGAATCAGACTTACCTGCTGAACAATTGGGCCCAAAAACATTGTCAGCAGCACAGGTTTCACAGGCTGTTCCGCTAAAGCCCGCCTGCAAAACACAGGTGGATGACATCAGCCCTGAGGGTATCCTGAGGCACTCCTGTGTTATCCAGAAAGCCCCTGGACACCCCGTTGATGGTCTGGCCAGCCTTTGCTTCTCTAATATGTCTTTCCCCTGGGCCTTTCTTCCTTCAGGCCACTTGAAGTCTTTGTGTATGAATCTCTGTTTTTGTTTTAGTGTTTTTTTAAAATTTTTAAATTTTTTTATTTTTAAATTTTCTTTTGGTAAAGGTCTAAGCCCTAGAGAAGAAAACCATCAGCCCAATAATATAAGTAGACAGTAGGTGTTGGCAGTTCCCCTCACTGTCTTACCCAAGGGTGAAAAGAAAACACTTCGAGGTCTGTTCTGAAGGGAGCTGAACTCAATCCCCTTGAGAAGGATTTGTGTTTAATTCTTCCACACTTTGAAATTCACAAGAGTTACTTTTGTTAGACAAAGAAATTCTTCAATGGCCACATGCCTGTGGTTGGCCCAGGGTAGTCTAGTAGCAGGGGAGATTACTAACAGTAGCAAGAAGTGACAGCTTTATACCCTTGTACAGATTCATAATGTAGCTTTGCATATGTGTTCTCATTTTATGTCTTCCAAGAGGGCTACTCCATAGGTCTTTTCTCGGGTTTTATAGGTGGATAGAAAGATGAGAGGTCATTTTATTGCATATCACAAATTCAATTTATTAATGCTGTTCATCTTAGAGACTTCTCCTAGTGTAGGGCTGTAATTAAGGCAGAGGAACTGGCTGGAAGGGAGGAAGGGGGAGGCAGCATTTCAGGGGTGGAGCAGCTCTGTGAACTTACTCGGCAGGAGCAGCTTCCAGTGCCTTCCATGCCATCATCACAAATGCCTCTGCCACTGCACGGTGACTCTGCTCCTCCTGGGCATTCTGGAATAAGCAAACAGACTAGATTTATTCATTCATTCTAGATTGAGTAAATAAATGCATGCTGCAAAGATGCAGTTGGCACCTACAGTGTGCCACTTAGTGTGTTAGTTGCCAGGGACAAAAAACCAAAACAAAACAAAAAACAAAAGCAACAAACAAACAAGCAGGAAACAATTGAAGATTCTGTTGGTCTGATCTTAAGCTAGAGACCATAGTGAGTTCGAGGCCATCATGAATCACATAGAAAGACCCTGTCTCGAAAAGCTAAGGGCTGAAGGAGTAGCTTTTGGGTAGAGCTGTTACAGAGGTGAGGGGACTTCAGGGACAGAGATTTGGACTCTGGAGCAGCAGTGATGGGCTGATGAGGCAGTGAGTTGGCTTGAGCCATTCCGTGATGTACTTATGAAGGAGAGCAAAGGAAATTGGATTTCACCCAGGGCTGGTTGCAAACCAGCATGCATTTTAAACTCCTGCTGACTGGATCTATGATCAACCTTCACTAAAGGGTTTTCCAATCAGTCACCAACACTCTACAAAACATTACATGCACACTGAGGCTGAGGGACACTGATCAAAGAAGCTAGTTAGTGCAACAACCAATTAGACAGAATTTTAAATGGTGCTAAGTGGTAGAAGTTAAGGTATGACTGCCCCAAGGATCCTCTTCTATTGTGTGTCACTTGATTTACATTGTGTGTGTGTGTGTGTGTGTGTGTGTGTGTGTGTGTGTGTGTGCCTGCTATGTTGACTAATGGGTCTAATGGAAACTATGGAGGTCCTGCTCCTCCAAAGTCCCTTCCTAGGGTCTGGGAAGAATCTACAATGAGCTGATAATTAATCTTTGATGATAGGAAATGAACACGAAACTCCTTAGTGATAGAGAATTACATGTCCACACGGTTGGGGTTGCCCGGCGGACCACCTAACTATTTCCAGTTCAGAATAGCCATCTCCAGGTCAGACATCTCGCGGGACCAGGACTCTGTGGCTTTACATGGTTGCGTAAAGCACGCATGCAGCCATGTAACCTATGCGCATGCGTGGAGTACCCACAGGAGTTCCTGTACACATGTGCGGCCCAACCTTTAAAAAGCCGGTGCCATCTTGCATGAGTCTCTCTCTCTACCCCCCCCCATCTCCTTACCCACGTGTGTTTCACACAGGCCTGTCACCTCTATCCTCTATCCTATATTAATAAATAGCTCTTCTGTGGATTTGTCGTGTTCAGAACGTGTTCCTCGCAGATAAAAGAGCGCCTAAATAACTAAATAAGAGCGCCAAACTAAATACTAACATTGGTGCCGTGCAGAAAAGGGCACTTCCGGGCACTCTGTGCCTGGAAACCTGGGAACAAGGACAGAAACTGTGCTACACACACTGGGAACTCTGCTCCGTTCGGGACAGATCACTCTCCATTAGCCTGGTTGCACAAATCCACATGCAACACCGCTACTGATTGGTGAGTTTTCCCCTTTTCTTTACTGGCTATGGCTGGCCCCCATTGTGGGCCTGGATTTCCAGCCACCTCCCACGTCTGCAGCTTGAGATATTTCTGAAAGGGACTACCACTGTCAGGTGCGTCCTGGGGGCTGTGTGAAGCCGGCATGTTCTTCGCACCTGACGGGGTGGCTGAGCATTAAGGGCTCTGGGGAGTCCTTGCTTCACACAGCGCCCCCCCCCCCCTTATGGGCTGACGAGCTGATAAGGCGGCTTGTGCCCAAGATCTGTCCAGACCTCCGGGAGGTCTTGGCTCCGGATCATGTTTGTTTTTCGTTTTTTGCCTCTCCACTGCAGACATGGGAAATAAGGCTTCCAACTCGATCAGCCCTACTTAAAGATTCCTAAGCGTATCTGTCTCTGTACTGCGAGATGGCCCACGTATGCTTTAAAAAATAACAAAAAATCCCAATCTTTTACGGGAGTTATCTAATTCTGGCCAGCGAACAGGCAAATGGAAAGAGTTGCTCTTTATCTTAGCTTTCTCTCTCTCTAAAAGCTCTAAAAAGGTAACCATGGCTTGTGATTCTTCCGCCAACCAGCACACACCTCCAGCTGGCCGCCGCAGGTGGTGGCCAGCCATGAGAAGCGCAGCTTTCCACTATTGATACCGCCATGATATTTTACAGTGAGTCTGCTGTTCTAATGGCTGAAATCTGAGCTATATGTTTGCAAGGGACAATCCCGGGGGTTGTCCAGGCTGTGCTGGCAAGGCAGGCCCATTTTTGCTCGGAGCAAAAAACGTCTGGGGTCTACCGGGTGGACCCACGGCAGCACAGTCGCAGCTCCTCCCATCCCTTGACGAAAGGTGGGGGGGGACTTGAGCTGATCTTAGATCTTACTTCATTCTCAGGATGCCTGAGTTGAAGTCTGATCCCTGTTTGTTATTTTAATTTTTTTATTTTCACTCAGTTACAGCCATGGGACAGAGGGCAGATACCACCCACTTACATTGGCGGATGGGGCGGGTACCGGTAAACCTGACCACATAACAGTGTGGCAGGTACTTCAGCCAGCAAACGGGAAAATAAGAGTTGTTTCATCTCCAGGCTTTCTGCTAAAGCTCTAAACCCTTTCTTTCCTTTCCCACTAAGGCGTCTGCAATGTGTAACCTTTTCTGTCTGACTTCCGCGCTGGTGGTGGGCGGGCTCAAATGTGCGGGCTTGGGCGGTTTCTAAGACTCACCCTAACTCACCTTAACTCCACCCACTCATTCTCAAACTGCCTTGAGAACCACAGACTGGTCTAAAAGCAACTGAGATCTAAACAATTAAGTTTACAATAATCAGGATGGCTCCTAAGCCAAAAGAAATCAGCTTATAGCCTCAGGCAAGTCTTCCAAAAGGATCGGTTTACAGTCTGCCTACTGGCAGATCTTCCAAAAGCTGTCCTTAAGCCACCAATCGTCAGGAAAAATTCAGGACATAGAGTAAAATCCATCTCTTGTTCCCGGCTAAAAGTTAAGTATCTGGAGAACAAGGCTCCTGACCCCACGGGCAAAAGAGTCATCTGTGGCGGTTAAGGTGTGCCAGGAAAGAAAAGCCCGAAAACGAAATTGCCAAATGCTGGCACTTGCTGACTCCCAAAAGCTGTTGGGTCCCCGTTTTAAATGAAAAAGGCTACTGGCTAGCGAATGCCCTGCCCATCAACAGCCTTGTCCTTGTGCTGCCTAGAAAGACAACCAGTCAGCTGACTGCCCCCAGGCGCCAAGACGCATGGGTACAGCAAGCTAAGACCTCCAGCAAACCTAGGCTTGGCTACAGACACAGCAGGGAACCCAGAACTCAGCAGGGAAGCGATCAGTTTCTTTGCTTCTGGACACCAGAGCCATTGACTCAGTCCTGGGAGTTTTAGGATGTCACTCCTCCTTTCTATTGTCGGGAACAGAGGACAGCCTTACTTACCTCACCAGATTTAATTGTACTTTCAGAGTTACTTAAGGAGAAGGATTTCCAACTAAGATAAGAGCTCATTGTCTCATTTCAAAGTTACCACCTGTGTTTCTCATGTGCATACAGACAGGGCCATGATCTTTGCCTTGTCCCTAATTCAAAAAAATAAGTTCTCTTCCACTCTCAAGCTCCAGAGGACACCAGGATCCACTGCCTTGTCACCAATTCCAGAGGAATAAGGTATCGCCCCTTTCCCAACTAGGGCCACATAGAGCCAGAGGCAAAAGGGACCATCAAAATATCCAGGCGGTAAGGATATAACAATCTATCACTGTTCAGTACTCAACAACTGATCACCTGTATATCCCAAATGCTAAAATAACAAAACAAACAGGTGCCTTAAATAAACCACCTTGAATAAGGCTTGTCTCAGGTCAAAAATTAAGCAGAGTACTAAAACATCACAGCCACTTTTAACATGTCTCCAACCAGACAGGCCAGATCTACCTCAGATAAATGTCAACTCCAAAAACAAAATAATAATGAGTCTTTTCTCTAAGCTTTTTATGTCACCAGTGTTTTGTCAGATAGAAGGTTCCCAGCCACACCATGGAGGATGGACAGCTGCAGGACTGCATCCTAGGACCAGCCATACCATGAAGGATGAACACAGCTACTGGACTTTATCTCAGGACTTCAGGCAGCTTCCCCATCTCCCCCAAGAAACAATCAACATCCAACATTCAGCCTGAAGCAGTCTTTGAGAGAAACGGCATCCCATACCCATCTATCCACATTTTTCTTTCTTTTTTAAAACATAAAAGTCGGGAATGATAGAGAATTACATGTCCACATGGTTGGGCTTGCCCGGCGGACCGCCTAACTATTTCCGGTTCAGAATAGCCATCTCCGGGTCAGACATCTCATGGGACCAGGACTCTGTGGCTTTATGTGGTTGCGTAAAGCGCACATCCAGCCATGTAATCTTTGCGCATGTATAGAGTACCCACAGGAGTTCCTGTATGCATGCATGGCCCAACCTTTAAAAAGCCGGTGCCATCTTGCATGAGTCTCTCTCTCTCCCCCCCTTATCTCCTTACCCACGTGTGTTTCACACAGGCCTGTCACCTCTATCCTCTTTAATAAAAACTCTTCTATGGATTTGTCGTGTTCTGAACGTCTTCCTCACGGGGTAAGAGCGCCGCTAAATACTAACACTTAGTCCATACACTTTATTCTTCTGAGTCAGGTTTTTCTCTACAGTGCTTCTTCTATTCTGCTGTCATGCCTAGCTCCTTTCTTGCTTGATTTCTCTCTGCCTCTCTGCTGTTCCCTCTATGTTCTGTCTTAATTCTTTCATTTTAGTTCTGCCCCATCCTGGTCTTTCTCATCTCGTTCTTCCCCATCTGGCTCTTCCTCATCTTGCATCTTGTCCTCAAATTCTCTCCTCTAAGTCTCCTTATCCCTCTCAGATGTCTCCACGTCTCTGAGGTATTCAGTTATGAACCTTAAGCAATAGCAGTCCTCTGGCAAAGCAAGGTCACCAGGCTGGAATTCTCACAGGGTAGTAAAGGCAGACAAGAGATTTCCTCAGGCAGTGACCGTCAGGCTTTCCTTTACAACCCAAAAGGGGAGTGGTAAAGGAGGAGGTCAACTGAGAGCTAACATTGGTTAGTATATCCAAAAGGGAATTTGTGTGCTCAATCTACATTCCTAGAAGTGGTTAGGTAAAAATGTTAGGAATCTATAATGTTAGTAAGGCTGTATAAGAAAGGAAGATCTCAGATTAAATTGTACAAGAAATAAAGCTATCTGCCTGACCTAGGAGACAGACGTTGTTTCCATAATCTCCTTAGTTCAGGAGATTGTTTGGCCTTGGATGTTTGATAGGTATTTTAGATAAATACACTGTTAGGAGTTCTTGGAAGCACACATAGCATACAAGAAAATTACTGTAGGAACCAGCTAATATATATACAAAAGCTAAAATATTGTCCAGACTTCTTAAGCCATGTTTGACCTTCGGAAAGGACCTTGACCTTTTCAAGTAGTAGCTTTTGTCATAGTGGCTGGATTCCATACATTTTCCTGTGGCCTGCAGCATGGGTCTAATGTCAACTTGGGTGAGCTGTCACCATTTGTCCTCAGAAGGGACTGCTGGGTATGTCTGGTTAGAACCCTGGTTTATTCTTCCAAGAGGTTGCTATAAAAGCTGGGACTGGCCCCAGGCTTCTGCTCTCTATGTGATCTCTTTTTCCCATGTGAGTTCCTTCCACTCTGCAACACAGCTAAGATGGCCTTCACCAGAGCTGAGCACCTGCCAGTCTGTACCTCAGCTCCAGATCTGTCAGCTAAATAAGCTTCTCTTTTTTATACAGTCAGGCTGCCTCAGGTGATCTGTTATAGTAACAAAACCAGATGGCCACATAGGGCCAGGACATAAATATGCAGACCACAGAAGCAGTTCTTAGATAAAGTGACATCTAAACACAGAGAAAGGCTGTTCTCTGAAAGACGCTAGTGGCTTTCCCAGTAAGTTGGTCCTTTAACAGATGGTTGGCCATTTACAGGTACTGTGGAGGAAACATGAGTTGTCCAAAGTGAAGCTGATGTTTCCTCTGGCTCCTCCTATTCAAAATATAAGAGGCTGACATACTTGTGTGTTTTGTTGTTTTTTTTTCCAAGACGGGATCTCATTGTGTATCTCTGGCTATTGTGGAACTCACTGTTTAGACTAGGCTGGATGAAGGGGCTCTAGCAGATCTGAACACAGGCTAGAGCCTGGCAGGCGCAGGCCGAGGCCTGGCAGGCACAGGCTGGTGCTCGGCAAACATTGCACACAGGTTTTGCCCCTTTACTAAGAACTATTACCATTTCTAAAACAGCCCCTTATTTCACCTCTGACTCATTCCTGAGACAAAACACCAAGGTCCAACAATCAAAATTCATTATGTGGCTAATATAGCCAATCAAGATTTACCAACTCACCCTAGGCAGACCCCACCCCTCCCTTAAAAACCCACTCCTGCAGAGACACCCTCTCTTGCTTGCTTGTTGCTGCTGCTGCCTTTGTACACCATCACCCCCACCTCAATTCCGCTTGCCCCTCCAGGGTAGTAAATCTCCTTTGTGCTGAGAATTTGGTGTTTGGGTATGCCCTGTATTGATCCGGGTTGGGGGTGTGTGCCCTCCCTTACACTGGCCTTGGACATACAGAGCCTGTCTCTGTCTCCTAAGTGCTGGGATTGGAGGTGTGCATATTTTAAATCTAGATTTTCCACAATAGCAGCAAAGCCAGTCCCCAAAGGCCTGAAGATACTCTAGGGGTCTGTTGCCCTGCGTGTTACTGTGATGGACCCTCACCAAGCAACCAGACAGGCTAGGACCACAACACAGGTGACAGACACGTTTGTACAATGAGGGGAGAAGATGCCATCTGATTCTGGCTATATTAACAGTCACTTTTGAAATGAGGTATTGGTATGAAAACATCCAGAATGGAACTCATTTTGGTACCACTAATGTTGCCTCTATGCAAGGAAGGAAGGAAGGGAAGGAGAGAGAGAGAGAGAGAGAGAGAGAGAGAGAGAGAGAGAGAGAGAAAGACAGAGACAGAGACAGACAGAGAGACAGAGACAGAGAAAGACTTGGTCTGGGCTGTTAAGCAACTAGCGATGTGATGTGAAGGATTGTTAGAAAGACCCTGGGCCTGGCAATTGGAATCTTCTGAATTTGAATCCCAGCCTGGACTTTGCTGTCTGTGTCCCTCAGCACAGCTCATGTCTGGCCCTGAGGTTCAGTTGCGTCCTGTCCCCTTGGCAAGGTGTTCTTGGGCTGGAAAGCTAGGTGATAGTAAAGGCAAATTGCTACAGCTCCGAGCGGAGATTCTGGTAGTTTCTCTCTTTAGGATTGGCATGATAACAGTCAACGACACTCAGGAAAAAAATTGAGGAAAGAAAAAATGGGTGAGGAGGGCGCAGACGTGTCTCTGTCAGGAGGAGAGGGCTGGGCCTGAGCCAGCAGAGGATGGTGCTCTCTACAAGTCAACTGAGGCCTGGTTGCAAGAAGCCCAGGGCCCACAGCTCCTCCTACTGGATATTTTCAGAATTTATGCCACATAGCCCAATTTTGAGAGGACAGATTGTTTTCCACTGGACGGGGAGGCCAGGTCATAAATGGAGGCCTTGCTAAAGCTTTTAACCTTTGCCTGAAGAAGACCAGCTGATGGTGAAGATGGAGGGGTGAGAGGGGCAGAGATTCTTAAGCTGGGGCCAGGAAAGCCCTTGGGGCATGTGTGTCTGTGCACATCAGGCCTTTCCTAATTTGCATAGTCTCTGGTCTGGGATAAGTCCACGTCCCCATGACATGGCTAAGGATGCAAGGCTTCATCAGAGGCAAAGCCTGCAAAGAAAACTTAAGAAATACAAGTATAGCGCCTGGTGGAGTGCTTGCCGCCAAGTCCAAGGGCCTGAGTTTGATTCCTGGAACCTACGTGGTGGAGGGAGAAACTGATTCCTGAAAGTTGTTCTTTGAGCCCCACATGCTTACTGTGGCTCACCACACACACACACACACACACACACACACACACACACACACGCACACGCACACGCACACGCACACGCACATGCGCACACACACACTTACAAACCCACACACATATACACACATGTATACACACATACACACATTCACACACACACTCTCATGTACACATACATATATCCCCCACAATACACATATACACCCCCCCACACAGACACATACACACATATACATACACACACACACACCCCTAAGAAATGTAAAAGATACAAGTTTATCAAACACCAAACCCAGGTAAAATTTACAATATCTGAAGTCAATAAAAACTAGGCATGAATAATGAAGAGAAAAACTAGTTAATTAAAACCAACAGAAAGGACACATATGTCAGACAAAGACTGACAATGTTACAATTCTGTCCCATATGTTCAATAGAGCAGAAAGGGAAAGTGTGTTAGGGAGAGATGTGAATGACACCCAAGCCTAATGTTTACAGATGAAAACACTACATTGGAGTCAAATCACACTGTCTCCAATTAATGACTGCTCAAATACTGACACCAAAATGTCCAGCCTGCAGACCAGCAGTAAAGAGAAAATGAAAACCGAGAAAACACTGGACACATCAATAGAACATGAGTGAACTGTGGGACAATGTCCAGGGAAAGGAGAAAAGACGTTGAATTTTTAAAGTCAAGGTTTCCCAAACTTGATGGAGATGCTAAACATCCAGTTCCCAGCATGCAAAGAACCCTGAACAAAGCAATGTGATGAAAATCTCACACCATTATAAAACTCCTTAAAATTGATGACAAGGAGAACATCTTACAAGCAGGCAAAGCCAACACGTTGATAAGAGAGTCACGTTACCATGACAACAGCTCCAGGGTTGGACTCAATTCCACCTAGAGGACAGTGGAGCATTTATCTTTAAAGTACTAGAACAGAAACACCATTGCCAATCTAAAAAAACCCACCTAAAGCAACAATATCTGTAAAGAACAAAGGCATGATGAATACTCTTTTCAGATATACAAAAGCTGAAAGAGAAATGTAATTAATTGTCCAGGAAGATACAAAATGACAGCAGAGAGAGATCTAGAGGCACAGGAAGGGATGGAAATGCCAGACGTTGTCATAATGAGCTTAAGTGTAAAATCACCTCCCTGTATTCTAAACCATTTGAAGCATGTTTGGTCAAGGCCAAATTGCTAGTGCTTTGTCAAGGAGCTTCCAGCATGCTGCAGTAAGGTGCAGAGAACCAGAGCGGTATGCCTGGGATGTAGAGATGGAAGTTGTGACGCCGTGGATGCCTGCGTGTGGCGTGGTGCAATACGGCCTGAAGGCAGACTGTAGAAAGTGAAAGGTGTTCTTATACACCTAAAAGCAGATGCTTAACTCCTTTAAATAAACAGGGCAGCAAGAAAGTCAATAAAGAAGGTGAGGCAGGATTGGAGAAGATAATGCATAGGGAGGTGAAGAAGGAGACGGAGCAACAGAGCAGTTGCACACAGTGGAAAGCCCACAGAGCTGTGGATGTGAGCCTGCTGTATTCTCTATAAATATCTCAACACCTTAACCAAAGGGTGTGGGTTATCACACTAGATGGAAAGTTAAGAACTGAACCTGGGAGTTGGCTCAGTGGAAATGCACTTGCTTTGCAGAGTGAGGACTGGAGTTCGGATCCCTTGAACCCACATAAGTGCCAGACAGAGGCAGGGATATCAGGGCAAGCCAGCTAGCTAGACTAGCTGCATCGGTGATGTCCGGATTAACTGAGAGGCTCTACCTCAATGGTGGAAGGCAACTGAGGAAGCCTCCCAACATCTACCTCCAGTTTCCATACACATGTGCTCACCAGCCTCTATATACATGTGCTCACTAGCCTCCATACACATGTGCTCATACATTCATACACCAGTGCAGACCACACACACATATACATACAAGAAATGTTAAGAACTAACCATATTCTGTGATAAAAGATTCACTTTTTTTCTTTCTTATTTTTTGAGGCATGGTCTCACTGTGTTGCCCTGGCTGGTGTCAATTTGGTGTTTTGGAAAGGATTAGGAGGTGTGGCCTCTTTGGAGGAGATATGTCACTGGAGGTGGGTTTGGGGTTTCAAAAGCTCATGTCAGCCCAGGCTCTGTCTCCCTCCTCTCCCGCTTCCAGCTTATGAATAAGATGTAAGCTCTCAGCTACTGCTCCAGCACAATGCCTGCCTGCCTACCACCATGCTTCCTGCCATGATGGTTATGAGCTCACCCTCTGAAACTGTAAGGAAGCACCAATTAAATACTTTCTTTTGTAGGTTACCTTGGTCATGGCTTTTTTTTTTTTTTTTTTTTTTTTTTTGAGACAGGGTTTCTCTGTGTAGCTTTGTGACTTTCCAGGAACTCACTCTGTAGTCCAGGCTGGCCTTGAACTCACAGAGATCTGCCCGGCTCTGCCTCCCAAGTGCTGGGATTAAAGGCGTGTGCCACCACCGCCTGGCTCATGGCTTCTTCTTCTCCTTCTCCTTCTTCTTCTTCTTCTTCTTCTTCTTCTTCTTCTTCTTCTTCTTCTTCTTCTTCTTCTTCTTCTTCTTCTTTTACAGCAATAGAAAAGTATTAAGATACCACCAATCACAAGAAAGCTGGGGTGGGTGGAATTCATCAGACAAGTTCATTCAGAATGGGACATTTTTTCTAAACCAGGGATTAGAAAGAAGATTTCATAATGTTATGATACCAGCTCATCAAAAGGATATAAATAATAGTTTAATGAACATGGCAATAGTCACAGTACATGAAACAAAATTCCATAAAACCTCAAGAAGAAACATTTAAATCCACAGAGTCACAGACTGCAACACCTTTCTTTCAATAATTGATGTAATAAGTGATCATCAAATTTTTCACACTAGAGAAGCCCTGAACAGCTCTGTCAATCAACTCCACTTAACTGACATTAATAGCGCATTGCCTAAGGGCTGCAGATCACGCCCTTTTTATAATAGAACATGGAACATTTTCCAAGATGAGTGATATTTTGGAATTTTTAGTCTCTACAGATTCAGAGACTGAAATCATACAAAGGTTGCTTTCTGACCGCAATGGGATTAAATGATGTATAGAGGCAAGATGACATCAATTAAACCCTAATACAATGTTACGGTAGAAATTAATAACCAGACACTGGGTGAAAAGGCAAAGATTCTAGAGTAACCAGACTGACTTAGAGAGAGTCCAAGTTTGATGACATGCACTATTTAGCCAGGTAAGTTGATAGAGCATGGTACT
Organism: Onychomys torridus; assembly: GCF_903995425.1. Classification (NCBI taxonomy): domain Eukaryota; kingdom Metazoa; phylum Chordata; class Mammalia; order Rodentia; family Cricetidae; genus Onychomys; species Onychomys torridus. The sequence goes on from NC_050462.1 coordinate 7,464,779, forward strand.
GCCAGCCATGCAGAACTGAGCCCACATGAGAAGCACAACACAGTTAACTGTTTTCTAGACAGTACTGAGGCATTGAAGAACGTGGAGAATCTTCTGAAGAAATGTAGTTGGAGCTGGGTGTGCTAGCACATGTATCAGAGGTCGAGTTAGAAAACCAAGAGTTCCAGGTGATTCTCAGCTACATACTGAGTTTGAAGCCAGCCTGGGTTACATGCTATCTGTCACACAAGCACACACGCATGCATGCACACACGCATGCATGCACACATGCATGCATGCACACACAAGCACACATGCACGCATGCACACACAAGCACAGAGCCCAAACTTAAAAGCAACAACAACACCTCCCACAAATGTTGCTGGAATTATTGGAAATAATTGGAAATGGGCTTTGATCCTTATCTTTACTCAGACAAAAAGGCTAACATGGCCTAAATATAAAACCTACAATTGTGAAGCTTCTAGAAGAGAACCTATGAGATGCTAGGTGAGATTCCTAGACATGATAGAAAGAACACTATTTAAGAACACATGATACAGACAAAACCTCTGCTGGCCTTATCATGATGGAGAAGGTTTTCCTTTCAAAGGTGTTGTTAGGAGAGCACAAAGATGAGACGTGGACTGTGGGAAAGTATTTGTAAGTCACAAATTCAATCAGCCCTCTGTATCTAATATATTTAAAGAACTCTCCAAATTTAATAAGAGAAAAACTGAACCCAGAGGTCTCTCTGTAATGAACCTTGGCACATGTGTTCACTGAGTGGGAACATTTTGATTTATTTTATTTAAAACTGTCTGAATAAATGGGAATATTATAAAAAGAAATAAGCACACTAAAAACATAAATTAAAATTAATTATAAAAATGTTTATTCAATACTTACTAAAATGGCTAAAGCAATAAAAATATGACTATATCAGTTTTAATCAAGGATCTCCAACACATAAGGCTCTATGTCTGATCCTCAGCGTGTATGCACACGCGCGCACACACACACACACACACACACACACACACACATACACACAGGAGGAAGAGAAGGGAAAGAAAATTTTTTTTAAAAGATTAAGTGAATACACCCTACTAGGGAATTATAATTATGACTAAAGAATACATGAGAAAAATATCCCTTAGAACTGGTGAGTGTGTCAATGTCAGGTTGGAAAGAGGTAGCCAGTGTTCCCGTAAGTGACTGATCTTTCTTCTATGAACACAGTGTCTTTCCCTATAGTTTATACCACTGGCATGAAAACAATTCTAAGAGTCAGAAGTGTGTGTTTATTTATTTGTTGTAGAGCATAGGATCAACCCCAGGGGCCTGTTCATGATGGACACACACTCTACCACCTAAGCTACATTCCTGTCCACACATGTGTATATTTAAACATTTCCTACCTTTGGTCTCTGTATACATGCTAAATGCTGTGGTACCATTGTAACTTACTGTGAATGTCCAGGAAGAATTTGTTCAGTGTTTAAACAACCATTTAGCAAATCAGAGCTGTACCAGCCAGGGGCCAAATGTTGTCTTTTAAAAGTTTTTTTTATTCATTTGTTTCTATTTGATGATGCCCCTGATATCTATTCTCTACCTATCACTATCTATTTATCAATGTATATATCATCTACCTATCTATCTATCTATCTATCTATCTATCTATCTATCTATCTATCTATCCATCCATCCATCCATCCATCCATCCATCCATCCATCTATCTATCTATCTATCTATCTATCTATCTATCTATCATCTATCATCTATCTATGTATCTTCTTGGCACTGAGGTGACCATGTCTCTGACACTGATACACATTCTCAGTTCTTGCCTTTTGTTTTTATTATTATTGTTGTTGTTGTTGTTCTTATTTTCTTTCTAGATCCTGAACAGAATCCCCCACAGACTCCATTGAGTGGTTATTCTTATTATTTTACCTAAGGAAATGGAAGCACAGAGAGGTCAGATAATGAAGTCACACATCCGTGAGCCTCAGAGGATTCTCGTCAGCTCTGACTTCAGTCTGTGACTGTTTCTGTGCATTGTTGCGTATATTTCCCTAGGTTTTTTCCCCTGGTGTACAGGTTTTCACCAATCACTGACTTAGCCGATTGATTCATTTAATGCTTGCTGCGTGCATAGTGTTGCTTTCTGAGCTGGCAATGGTTTCTCTTTGTGTTTTCAAGAGAAAGTAAAATAATATCTAGCCAGGACAGAAGAGACTGGCAAGGCTTATTTCTAAAGAGGAGACTCAATGAATGTCAGTCTTTAATGAGTGGCCTTCTATAGGCTCACAGCCACCCGCCATTGGGATGTTTGCCTACAGCTATGCTAAGAATGAAGGCCTGGGGGACATGTTTGTCTCCTAGGGGTTTTCCTAAAGCCCCAGCATCAAACACTATGTAGGAAATGGGACAATTTTCTCTGTAGGAATGACTTTATCCTGGTGCAGCTTACAACTGGTTAGTGTGAAATTTTATTGTTAGGTAATGTGTCGCCCACACATCGCTGTGTCAAATCCCTGACTCCAGTGTGACCATGCCAGGGGTGGGGCCTTTTGGAAGTGATTAGGCAGGCAACAGGGCAAGTGATAGTCTCTTCAAAGTCATGGCATCCTCACCTGGCATCATTGTACAACTGGTTTCTCACACATTTATGTCAGTCTCTCTTACTTGTCTGTGACATACAGGGTCATAGATTATGGCATATGTGACTAGAGGAAAGGCTTAATCTATACGTGATTATGTGCAGCACATCATAGGTGATCAATAAATGCTTTCTTTTTATGGGCTGGCCAGCCCTGGAAGGAGCTTTGGGAAAAAGATAGCATGAGTATGGGGATAGAAAGAATCCTCATTTTATAGTCCAAGTGGGGTCTTTTAATAACACATGAAAACTACTTATTAAAGCAAAAAGTGAACATTTCTTTCCTGCATCTGAAATCATTCTGTGTCACCTCAGGGACCCCACTAAGAATGTGGACAACAAGCTGGGCGGTGGTGGCGCATACCTTCAATCCCAGCACTTGGGAGGCAGAGCCAGGCAGATCTCTGTGAGTTCGAGGCCAGCCTAGTCTACAGAGAGAGCCCCAGGACAGGCACCAAAACTACACAGAGAAACCCTGTCTCGAAAAAAACCAAAAAAAAAAAAAAAAAAAAAGAAAGAAAAAAAGAAAAAAAAAGTGGGGATAGCAAAATTGGCATTCTCAGCAACCCCGCTTGAAACAGCAATCATAGAATTTGCTTCAGGGGCACATTTGTGATGCCTTGTGGGGGCTGAAGCAGCTGATGAGACAATTTGAGGTCATTATCACAGTTCCCTTAGGTCACTACTGGTGGGTGGCCTCTGTGTCAAGGTTTTTCTCATGTATCAGGAGCTGTCAGCAAACTACCAGCTGGCCTGTTGTCTTAAAATAAGACAATGCATTTCCTGCCAGCTAGAGTTAGGGGCCTTCCTGGAGCCTTATCTTTTAAGAGTCTGCCTAGCCCAGGCAACTTGAGCTCACTGCACGCATTAGTCAAAAACATATCCTGATATTCCAGTCATCATTCGTTGAAACTGTCTGCCTGGGAAACAGATCCCAGCTAAGTTCCTCGTGTGAACTCTGAAGAATTTATCCCTCAAAGCTCATACAAATTGGCAGATCAGGATGGCTCTTGATCCATAGATTCATTATGTATTTGTGAAATGTGTGGTGCCTAGTAAGCTGTATAAAGTGGGAAGGGAGAGCTAGGAAATGTAAACAACATAGCACAAAATATACCACTGAAAACAGCATTGAATGTAGCAACATCGAGCTGGGAAAAAAAAAAAGCAGACCATTTCTCCTTTAGGGGCTGAAGAGATGGCTTCGTGGCTAAGAGAGCTGACTGCTCCTGAGGAGGAACTGGGTTCTGTTCCCAGAACCCATATTTGGTGGCTCCAGTCCCAGGGGGTATATGACACCCTCTTCTGGCCTCTGTGGACACTACATGCATGTGGTGTGCATAAATTCTAACAAACATATACACATACAACTAACTAAATCTTAAGAAGGCAATTTCTCTTTGAAATGGATTACTGGGCTCACAGCTGAGCTTAAGTGTGTGTGACTCCTTTGCACACGTTCAGACTCTGTTACTTGAGTTGTACAAAACCTTTGCATTCACAACTAAAGAAAAAGAAAAAGGATGAGTAAATGAAAAACAGTGGGTTTCATCTCAAGCAGGGTGTTGGTACTCAGTGCCAAACGTGGTGGAGCATGTCTGTAACATGACCAATCTGGTGGCTGAGGCAAGAAGATTGCCTGGGCTTCAAGGCCAGCCTAGGCTACATAGTGAGGTCTGGGACAGCCTGTGCTGCAGAGCAAAATTCTATTCAAATGTGATTAAGTTGCTTAGTTAAAAATAAGTTTCTCTATATGCATGTTTGAAAAAGAGGCAGTAATTTTAATTAGAGTGAGTCAGATTAAATTGAAGTAAAAACATCTTTCTTCTGTTAGGAAGCTATTTTTCCCTCAGTGAGAATGCATGCCTTATTCTTATTTTTAGAAGATTATGGGTAGTTTGTTTTTTTTTTTCATTTTGCTTTTGACATTTTCTGAGTTTTCAGGATTGATCTGCTATCTCCAGAATCAGACGTTACAGAAGTACTTCTCACAATGAGCCAGAGATGCTGCAGATGGATGTGTTTGTTGTCATACCGTAAAGGAAGCTAGTACCCCATCTGTCTCCAATGCGAGGTCATAGGGAGGATGGGAATGTGCTTCCTCAGAATAGAGGGATGGACCCATGTCAGCAGTCCTCAGCTGGCCTTGTCCTTGCGGAAATGTAAAGGGATAGTCAAGACCAGACTTGTTATGGCCACAAAGTGGGCACAGTAAGGCAGGCAGCCAGGAAGGGTTTATCTTCTTCCTGAGCTGAAGGAAGGAAGCTTGGAATGTTTGTAGCATGAAGATAAAGGGAAGCACCCTTTGACCTCACTAGCAAACAACAGAATTGATGTCAGGCATCCATTTTCACGTTTCTTCCTCTCTGACCATGGGCCTGCTCTGAGAGGAAATGGCTGAGTATTAAAAAAAAAAAATCCTTTTTAGCACTGATGATCCCAGGGGAGAACCTTGCCATATTTGCTAGCACACGGCATAGCGGGGTGATGATGACTGCTAAGGATTTGAGTCCTGTTTGCAGCTCATGTTTTAGATGATGTCCATGGCTAATAAAAGGCTCAGAGAAACAAGCTCTCACATAGCCTGCATGTGGTCTGCCGTTCTTTCTGTTGGACACACTAACTTTCCTAATACAGCTCAGAAAAAAGCTTGTTCTTGTCTATGCTGTGTCAGGCCAATAACTGCATCATTTTAGGCTTTTTATGAGATAGAAAAATAAAAGCAAATGTAAACACTCTTTCTAGTCTATCGGGAAGGCTATGAGAAGCGGTTGCAGTCATGGATATGCTTGGCGCCCAAAGCCAGCCGTCCTTGAACTCTGAAAGCACTGGAACTACAGTAAAGATGGCTGACTTCAGCACTTGGGTCTGGTACACTGGAGTCCCAGAAGTATGCAGTACTGCAGGCAGGTGTGATGTTTAGCTATAATTGCAACTTGACACAACCATAACAGAATCACCTGGGAAGAGAGCATCAGTGGGGGATTGTCCACATTAGCTTGGCCTTTGGAGTTGTCTGTGGTGGTGGGAGGATCATCTTAAGTTAATCAAAGACCCGGCACAATGTGGGGGACACGATTCCCTAGGCAGGGGATTATGAACTGTCTAAGAGGGAGGAGATCAAGCTGAGCATAAGTAAGCAAGCAAGGGAACGTGCACATATTTCCTCCTTTCTGCTCTCGACTGTGTATTTGATCAACTCTGTGAAGTTCCTGCCTTGACTTCCCCCACAGTGATGGATGTAATCAGAAATTATAAGATGAAGTAAGTCACTTTCTCCCCCAAGTTGCTTTTTGTTGGAATATTTTGTCATGGAAACAGAAATGAAACCAGAATACAGAGTAAGGCTGGAATAGAGCAATGACCAGAATGGTCAGGATGTCTAAATACCAAAGCTTGATCTTCCCAGGGCAAGAAACATACTCCAGGCCTTGGCTAGGGAAGGTGAAGACACACCAAGAAAGGAGTCAGAGACATTGCAGCTTCCTCTGCCCTCCTCTTTCCTTGACAAGCTCTGCTCTAGTTAGAGGACAGGACAGAAATACAGTAGCCTTTGGTGCCTGCTGCATCACTTAGCACACCACAGGGGGACTGGGAAGACATGCTCTTCAAATACCCGATTCTTCCTAGTCAGATGGGAATATTCAGAATTCTCATTAGGTGATGAACAGCCAAGGGCATCCCTATGCCTAATGCCAATAATGTGGACTGAGTGGAAACCATTATTCATTTAGTCATTAGTTGTGGGAAAACAAACAGAAGACACAGTTTTGTGTATAAAATATAAAATGTGTGTTTAGAAGGTGGATAGAAAAACATCAAGATCAAAATTAACCTGGACACTTAGAGTCTCTGCGTGCCAGTATGTGAGTTGCTGTCTTTCCCCTTCTCTGGCTTTGGAAAGGCCTTTCTGAACTTCAGACAGGCAGAAACAAAGCAGAGGAGAACATGCCTCCTTGTGGGTCCGAGGGGGATATTTCCATACTGTCTTAGAAGCGAGGGAACAAGAAGCTAATCCATGAATTAAGATTTTCAGATTTTTGACCACCCCCAGTGGGGAGGGGCTCATATAATTTGCATACCACAGAAAAGGTCCAGTCAATATTTGGGTATTGACAGCTATCATCAGTTTTAGCCAGCAAATGTTGTGGTGGATCACAGAAGCCTGGGTTTATCGTTGACTAGGACTTCCTCCAGTGGAAGCTGGCTGCAGTTAATTTTTATGCATATATGCTGTGGTAGCTAGCTCTCTAGTGCTGTGATGAACATAGCACAAAGCAAATTGGCAAAAGGAAGGGGTTATTTGGTTTACACTTCCGTGTCACAGCCCATCACTAAAGGAAGTGAGGGCAGGAACCTGGAGGAAGGAACTGAAGCAGAGAGCATGGAAGAATGCTGCCTGCTGCCTGCTTTTCTGTACCCCCAGTATCGCCTGTCCAGAGCAGCACTGCCCACAGTAGGCTGGACCCTCTCACATACATTCTCAATCAAGAAAATTCCCCATAGACTTGCCTATAAATAGGCCAATCTGTTGAAGGCCTTTTCTCAATTGAGATTCACTTTTTCCAGGTAGCTCTAGCTCTGATCAAGCTTATGAATGAAATCAACCAACAAACCAACCAACTGACTGACAAACCACCAAGCAAACAACCAATTGACCAACCAACCAACCAACCAACCAACCAACCAACCAACCAACCAAGTTACTCCAACAGCATGCATACGATTTCATATAACCTCACATACCATTACCTTTACACAGTTTCTTACAGTATGTCTTTTAAGGTCAACATTATAGTTTTTGACATATAAAATCTTTAGATGTAAAATTTTAAAATGCTTCATGGTTCTTTTTGATGTGGATAAAGACAATAACAACCATCTTTGAGAATTTGTGATAAGAAAAGTTATTTTGGTGTTACAAATGTCCAATGTTCTTTCTTTGGACATTACCTTTATACACACACACACACACACACACACACACACACACACACACACACACACATACATATATGTCATATATACACATAAACATATGATCTCCATTATACACATGTGTATGATATATGTGTATTCTCCCAATTGTATATTTTTATGACTTACAAAAGGTCTTTTTTTCTTTTGTTCTTTCATCCTCTCCTTTTTTCTTTGGAGACAGGGTCTTGCTATATATCCTAGGTTGGTCTAAAATTTGCTTTGCAACCCAGGTTGGCCTTGAAATCATGATTCTCCTGCCTCAGCCTCCCAAGTACTAGAGCTATAGGAATAGGCTTGGTTCCAAGGAAATCTTTTGAAGAGAGATCACTAACTGTAGCAAGCAGATTGCTATATAAAAGTTGTTGGGGAAAGAGAGATTTTCTACATATAGATGAAATGCCAACTTCTCGAAAATCATACTCACATTCTTCTTTCACTGGGCTTCCTTCCTATCATGGTTCTGTGAACTGGAAAAGCAAGTTTCAAAATCCAAAAATTGTGTCACTTACCCATGCAGTCTGGGCCCCAGTGGCCTGGACAACATTGAGGTTGTAGGTAGTCCTTTCTACATATATGGCGGCATCCAGGGACAGACAGGGAGTATGTTCTGATTTCAATCGAGTACCTTGGAGAACAAAGAGAGGATGTGAACTCATGACCATAAGAGCAGAGTTAACTCTAGGTGGTGGGGTTGTCCTATATTTTATTCGATTTATTTGTTGTTATATGTATATAGATTTTGTGTGTGTGTGTGTGTGTGTGTGTGTGTGTGTGTGTGTGTGTGTGTGTGTGTATTTGCTAGAGCATGAATGCATGTGGAGGTCAGAGGATGACTTTGTGGAATTGGTTCTTTCCTTCCACCTTTATACAGGTTCTGAGGGTCAGACTCAGACCATCAGGTTTGTATGGCAAGTGCTTTTATTCATGGAACTATCTTATCCATGCTAAGCCCTAGATTTTAATTTAGGTTTTTAATACACACACACACACACACACACACACACAATTTAGCTTGCTAGGTAGAATAAGCTTAATCATGAATTATTCTTAATTGTTATAGATGACCAAATAAAATTAAGAAACAATGAAAATGAAGGGTGTTCTAGTTTGCTTTTGCTAGTTGGTTTATCGATTGCTATGTAGTTTGTTTATTTATTGCTATGATAAACAACATGATCCAAAGCATCTCGGGGGAGTAAAGGGGTCTATTTGGCTGACACACTTCTCAGTCCACCACTAAGGCAAATCAGGGCAGAAACTGAAGCAGAGACCATGGAGGAATGCTGCTTACTGGCTTGCTCAGTCTGATTTCTTATATAACTCAGGACCACTGGCCCAGGGGTGGTACTACCTACAAGGGGCTGGGTACTACATCATCAATCATCAATCAAGAAAATGCACCATAGACATGTCCATAGGCCAACCTGATGGAGGAAATTTCTCAGCTGAGGTCTTCTCCTTCAAGGTGACTCTAGTTTGTGTCGTGTTGACAAAAAAAAAAAAAAAAAAAAAAAAAAAAGAACCAGCACACAGGAAGTATATACACTGTTATCAGAAGTTATTAAATAAAATGAATGATGATAATAAGCCTTGGAAGAGTCTAGAAGTGGCCCTCAATCTGTTGCTGAGCTTTCTATCAGCCTGTGCAAGAAGGGAAGGATAACGAGTTATATGATACACAAGGGTCTGCAGATTAAACATAAACTTCTTTCTTAAGACTAGCACATTCATTGCAGATACCATTTCTGAAAAGAAATTCTACCGCTGAGATGCTACAGTGTAGTTAGTGATGTGTACTCCACCTCTGTGCAGGAGATACTCTAGTACATCCCTTAGAACAATTTCTAGCAGCAAATGAGCTACCACTCTAGACTACAACTCTATGGAACCTGACAGCTACCTTCTGTTTATGGGAGTCCCTGGGGTCTGGCTCATTCTAGGATAAGACTTCAGAGTGGAGACCATCTTTGATGAATATGGTCTCTTTCATCTTTCAACTGTGCTGTTGTTGAGAATAGTGTGTGTGTGTGTGTGTGTGTGTGTGTGTGTGTGTGTGTGTGTGTGTTGGAATGTTAACTCAGCAGTTAAAAGCACTTGTTGCTCTTCCAGAGGACCCAGGTTAAGTTCCTAGCACCAACAATATGGCTCACAATCATCTGTAATTCCAGTTCCAGGGGATCCCTGACACTGTCTTCTGGCCTTTGGAGGTGGTATTGTAAGCACATGGTGCACAGACATCCATGCCAGCAAGAACCCCATACACATAATAAAATAATACAAATACAAATACAAAAAATTAAATAAAAACAAATACAAAAAGATCAGGGTGGGAGCAAGTTTTTCCAGAGCAGTTCCTAAAATGCAGCTGACCAACAAACAACAAACAGCAGACATCTGCTGCGTGCATAGTTAAGTCAGGGATGGTACTGACATTCTCTGAAACGTTGACTATACCAGCAGGGGTATCTCTACAGCAAGGGGACAGAGGGAACTCACAGCAGAGATGGAGGCCTTAACTTCTCAGAGGACAAAAATGGAGCCCATGAATGTATGAACATGTATCTGTAACCCAGAAGACTCTTTCTGAAAGCACAATGAATGTGATCTCACACCCATTAGGTGAGTTTTGTCTAAGGCCCTCTAGTACAAATATTGGTGGATATGGAGAAAAGAGAATTGTTCAGTGTTGATATGTACATCAGTCAGTGCAGCCACTGTATAAAACAGCTCTTCAAAATATTAAAAAAAAATAGCTGTCATATGACTTATCCATCCTACATCTGAGAACACAGTCAGGGAAATGATATGAAGATCACACACACATACATATGTGTGTGTTTGTACATATATAGTTTGTATTTCCATCTTAATTATAGCATTATTTACAATAGCCACAAAATTCTAAGCTTTCGCTGATAGATGAATGGATAAAGAAAAAACATGCATATGTCACAGAGAATATTGAACATTGCATATGCAGTGGAATATTAGTTAGCCTTAAGATAGGAGATCATGCAATTTGCTTTTTAAAATTTTGTCTTTTTTTTTTTTTTATTTGTGTGAGTGTTTTGCACTATGTGTGTACAGTGCCCATGGAGGCCAGAAGAAGACATCAGATCTTTCGGGACAGGAATTACATACAGTTGTGAACCATCACATGGGTGCTAGGAGTTAAACCTAGTCCCTCTGGGAGAGCAGTCGGTGCTCTTGACTGTGGAACCATCTCTCCAGCTCTGAGATTATGCCATTCGTAAGCAATGTGGATTAACTTGATGGTAGCATACTAAAAGAAAAAGGCCAACCACAGAAAGGCAAATACTACATGATCCTACTGACACAAGGAAGCTCAGATGGGTAAATGGATAGCAGCAGAGCATGGAGTGGTTGTTGGGGGTTAAACGAGGGAGAAGTGAGGTATTTGTCAAAGGGTACAAATCTCTGGTTATGGAAGTTCTAGAAGTCTATTGTGAAGTCTATGCCTATAGCTAACACTCATGTTAACTTGAAGCTGTATGTTTACTGTTTGCAAAGATGGGGAATTGTGGGTTAGTGGTCTTGTCACAGAGAAAGAGAGGACGCAGTGAAACAGATGGGAACCATGGGTATGTTGACGGGGAACTAGTGGTCATGGTGTTGCAGGTGTCCTGATCTCTAAGTGCATTGAATTGTATGCATTAAACAGGTTCAGCCTTTTATGTTAGTCATACCTTTATAATTCAATTTCTTGAAACATCAAAAATACACAGTAAAATAAAACAAAAGAACCAGTCAGGTTTTGTTTTTGCTTATTTGTTTTAGCATAAATGAATGATAGACAAGTCTTCCATTCTAAAACGAGCAGTCTCCATGAGAAATTTTAGTGTGTGTGTGTGTGTGTGTGTGTGTGTAGTAATAGCAATAGTATTAGTATTAGTATTAGAAGAGGTAGTGGTAATAGTACCTGGGGTACATAGAACCAAGTGCTCATCTTGACCCTTATCAAAAGAATACAAAACATTCTTAGTAAGAAGTCATATAAGTTTAACCTTTAACCTTGATATGATCTTAACTGAAAACGAGAGCCACAGCAAATGTATTCTCACTCAGTAATTCATTGGTTAACTGATGCATGTACTTGCTAATTCTAGACCAGTTAATATTGAGAAACTTTGGTTCATAATATGATGTGATCATACTAGGCAATTGTGAAGATAAAATAATTGTTATAAAACAATGCTAAGGTTTCATTTCATTCATGTTAAAAATAGTAATTTGTCATTCTTGAATTAAAAATGAACTCATTTAGGCGGGGAGATGGCTCAGTTGGTAAAGTGTCTGCTGTGCAAGTGTGAGGACCTGAGTCTGGGTGCCCAGTACCCACATAAAAAGCTGGGCATCGTTGGTGCCCTCCGGTAGCCGTAGCCTGGAGGAACAGAGACCAGAGGCTTCCTGGTGCTCTCTGGACAGCTCTTCCAGCTTCAGAGAGAGACCTTGTCTCAACAGGTAAGATGGACAGTGTTTGAGGAACATACCCATTGCCAACCTCTGTCCTCACATGTGAATGAAACACACACACACACACACACACACACACACACACACACACACACACACCAAAAAAAAAAATCCAAACCACATAAATACCCACAAACATGTACACATCTATACATAAATTAAAACTTAACTCATTGCACAATGCCCAATTTCTAAATTGGTTAGCTGAATAAATAACAAATTGTGTTTGCCTTTGAGCCTACACCTGTTAGTAGGAGTGCAGGCCCACTTGTCCCCTTTAGAGAGGACCAGCCTTGAATTATGGGAGCTCTGGATCAGAAACGACCTTTAAGAACATAGTACAGGCAATCCAACAATGCTAAAATTTTTCTATGCTACATCTTTGGACTCTAATTAATATCAGGTTCCACAGCTTATTAGCAAAATAAATACCAAACCCAAGGCTTAGCAAATTTATTTTGCTTTTGAGACAGAATCTTAAAATATAGTCAAGGCAACCTACAGTTTTTTTTTTTTTTAAGCATGTTCAAATTAGAACCCTATCCTTTCTTTCTTTCTTTCTTTCTTTCTTTCTTTCTTTCTTTCTTTCTTTCTTTCTTTCTTTCTTTCTCTTTCCTTCCTTCCTTCTATCTATCTATCTAAATCCATCCATCTATCTATCTATCTATCTATCTATCTATCTATCTATCTGTCTATCTATCTATGGTGTGTGTGTGTGTGTGTGTGTGTGTGTGTGTGTGTGTGTGTGTGTGTGTATTGTGTGTATATGAGTGAGCAGGTATGTATGCTTATGCTCATGGATAGAAGCCAGGGCAGGATTTCACTTGTTTTCCTCTGCCACTTTCCACCTTGTCTCCTTGAGAGAAGGTCTCTCACTGACCTGGAAATTTACCATTTGGACTAGGCTGGCAGATCAGTCCAGGGACCCTTCTTTCTCTAGCTCTCAATGCTGGGTCACAGGCATCTGGAGCTCCACGTGTTTTCTTAAGTGGGTGCTGGGGATCTGACCTCAGGCTCTCATACGCACATACCCACTGAGCCATCTCCCCAGGTCTAGAACCGTTTTCAAATGAAACAAGACTCCAGTTGAAAAAAATAGAAAGTCAAGAGGAAGGAGAGTGTTTATGTACAACAGAAGTTTGGATTTAACGTGAGTCAACAGTCAGAAAGATTTAGACTCAAGTCTATAGATTGTGAGTTACCTAAGTTGGGCTCAGTATAGTCTCAGAGTAAGAGATAAATCCTGGAACTACTTTGCAATGTTTGAAGCAGGATGTTCCAATTTGGAGTCACAGTTCTCAGCACCAAAACATGGACACATTCATCTTCTCATAATCAGTACCTGCAATCTCGAACTCCAAAAGAGTCATTGGTAATCCTGGTGTAACCGTCTGGACACTTGGCTGCAATATTAACCGAGCAGGCTTGGCACTCCGTCCTGATCATCAGCAAAGACTTCTTGTCACACCTTTTTGCCTGTGCAAATACAGCAAAGAACACCCATTCCTGTTATCAGAGCCTTGAAAGTATCTGCTAGGATGACTTGTCTCCCTGCTTCATTTCACTAGTCAGGAATGGCGATGAGGTTGATTGCTATCAACTGGCTTTTCAGCGAGAGACCCCTCCCACTCCGAGCACTGCACCTGGCTTGAATTCCAGAGTGTTAGCGCTTCGGCTTTGGACTGCCTTTTGTGATTGCTACCTTTTGTTTGAAACGTTGGATTCTTATCTGAGTTCTTCCAGGTTTCAGAGCCTTTGCTTAGTTTGTTTAACGAAAGGACTTGGAAGACCGAGATGTCGCTTGCTAAGAATTGCTTGGGTAAGTGGTTTCCTTTAAATAACCAGTTAAGAGGTTTTGATATGGGAAAACTGACTTGCTTAGATGTACAAATTGTGAACAATAACTCTATCTATATCTATATCTCTATATAAAGAAACAGGCAGTTAGTTCATCAGAAGCTGACTCCTCTGCTATTGGGCTAAATCTGAAATTCATCCAGGCATGACCATTTTCTTCCATAGTCCAGTGCAAAACAGAACACTCTAGAAGTAATATCCAAGGGCACATTTGCTCTCTATTTAAGAATTCCAGGCAGTACAGGGCCATGTCTCATATTTCTTTGTCATGCTAGCAGCCCAGCACTGGTTAGGTGTGATGGAAACATCATCATCACCTCTGAGTTCACCAGGACGAGTAGGTCTGCAGAGGAGGACACCTTCTATTCACAGAACACCGTACAGCTCTGCTGACTCCCAAAGGTGTCATTCTCTTTGCTTCAGAGAGTAGGGCAAGGGTCACAGCTCTTGTTACAGAGGTGGTGGAGTTGAGGACTGAAACTAATTTGGAATATGCAGTGACTTGCCCAAAGTCACATATGAGCTATCAGCCTCTTGATTCCTTAATTAGCCCTTTCTATAAGCCCCCAAGTGGCGCAGAGAAGAACAACCTCTGCTTTTACTAGACTCTTTCACTTGGTGATCATTGTGAGCCAGTGCGCCCTTGGACATTACTTGTAGAATACTGCAGCACTCCCTTTAACTGTTGTGGCATGATTCAAGTGTTCTAAGAGCAGCGTTTCATTTACATTGGGGTTTCTTTTTGGATAGATGGATAAATTGATGTCATGTTGATTTTCCTTCTTAATATGCCCAATTTAACTCTCTTTTAAAGAAATTCTTTGGGCTGGGGATGTGGCTCAGTTCATAGAGTACTTGCCCAGCATGCACAGAGCCCCTGGTTAAATCCCCAGTACTGCATAACATCATGAGTTTGTGGTGCTAAAATTCTATCACTCAGGAGGTAAAGGCAAGAAGATCAAGGTCATCCTCAGCTACATAGCAAGTTTACATGACTGTATATATTTGTCCGACTTTCAGATTGCCGTCTTCAAATGGAATGACTCATTTTATAAGCTTGAGCCTACCGAAGAACAAACACAGCTTTGAACAGTGCTCAAGGCCGAGTGCCCACCCAGAAGCAAGTCCTCCTTGCTGAAGTTAGTGGTGACAGCAATCCCTACAATTTGCTGATCCCTGTCTTGGGAGCAATGGGAGCTTGGAGGGTTTAACTCACTTGCTTAACGCTAGTGTCATGACAGCCCTGTAGCCCCGCCTCTGAAACACTGCGCCATCGCAGATCAAATGTATCCCTCACCAGTGTCTGGAGAGGTACCCATCGTGGTATCTGCCATGTTCTCAGGAAAGTGCCCTGAGAGCACAGCTGTCTGCTGCTGAGACCAGACACTCCAAATCCATCTTAAATCACCTGAGATTGCTGCTCATTGAGATTCAACCTCAACCTGCGATGGGCCTGGGTGAGCTTCTCAGGGGTCCTTATACTGATGCAGTGAATGAGGCCCAAAGAAAGGTCACCATGGTCCTCCACTACAGCCTGAGGAAGGCAGGAATCCTGTGTGAGGGCCTGACGGGTTTTGGAAATGTTTCTGATGCTTGCTTTCATTAACAAGGCATCATCAATGTACCCTGGAATTCCCCTGGTCATCTTCCCACAGGCTTGCTTGGTTTCTACATTTGGGAAGATGCGATGGTAGGTACTCACAGGGATCAGACAATCCAGACAAAACCCAGAACATGCAGCTCTGCCAGGAAAGAGAAATGTCAGCGGTAGAGTCAGCACAGCGAGCAAGAAATGGCCAAGTCAGCCCACTCCACAAGGACAGCATCTCAAGTTAGGATCTTATTCTCGTAAAGTTTCCCTGATTTTTTATGAAGTCCAGGCATGGCTTTTCACCCAAGATTATGTGGGAAAACAAAGACATCTAGAGAACATTGTGAAAGTTAGCAAGAAAAAACAGGAAAATTGATCTTACCAGTCCTGCAGCTTCAGCAGGGAACAAGGTGTTTTGCATAACCAGCCCCAGGAAGAGAGGGATTAAAGTCGGTAGCATGCTGAGGAAACGCTTGCTCCTTCCTATGCCAGGTGATTTAGCTATTTTAACTTGCTTTGATGAGTGCCTCAGTAATTCTTTCTCATGTCTGTGTCTACTTTTAAATCCTTTCTTTTCCCTGGTTAGAAAGGGAAGGTGGATAAGGCCTGGCTGACTATACGCAGGGCAGGCGCTTGGTGGGATGGGCCACTCTGAGCTGTATATAAGTCCTGGCTGAGTGACAGGATTTCCTGGCGGGCCCGAGGGAGAGACCTGACTGGGATTTCTGAGAGATGGATGGTTTCCCTTCCTATGGCTGTGCCCGCTGCCTGCTGCTGCCCTTTCCATACCACGCTGTGGGTCATTCTGGGCCTGTCTTTCTAACATAAAGGTTCAGATTTTCTGTAGGGAGCATTTATGGGAGTGCCCATCACGGTGCATAGTCCCAAGCATGTAGAGAATGTTCCAGAAGCCTGGTTCCTGCCTTGGAAGATGGTGATGTCCTCATCCGCCTGTGGCTGTCAGAATTCAACAGCTGGGTTTTCAACTGCCTTTTTTTTTTTTTCTCTTCAAGGTTATTCAAGCAATGAGTGAGTGACTGAGCCTGTTTGTCTAATCAAGTCATCTAAGGCTGAATCTAATGCTGCCTCTTCCAGGAAGACTTTCTTTCCTATTCCTTCTGAATTTCGTGCACCTTGTCACAAAAGCCCAGTCACACATGTTACATTCCACCTGTCTGTCTCTCTCCTATGCTGTTGTGAATATCTTGAGGGCAGTGGGACGGTGATCCTTCTTTCTGTACCCCATGAAGCCTGGAGCAGAAACCCAGGCCTGAACAGAATCAAATAGCAACAACGAACATACTGAAAGCCACCACCTGTTAGTCCCTGTTTCCTCTCAGTGAACTGGCTTGCTCGATTCTCTTGATACGTGGTGAAATATTAAGGGTGTTCCCCTAGGTTTACAGATACAGAAACTGAGGCAGAGAACTGAGGCTATGCTAGTTAAGCCCCGCCCCCCCCCCCCCCCAACTTGACACATGCTAGAGTCATATGGGAACTGAGAACATGGCTCCAACCGATTGGCCTGTAGGCAAGTCTGTGAGCATTTTCTATGACTGATGTTGGGTGAGCTTGGTCCACTGTGGGCAGTGGCAGCCCTGGGCAAGTGGTCCTGGGTTCTACAAGAAAGCAGGCTGAGAAAGCCAGAAAGAACAAGCCAGTGAGCAGCGGTCCTCCATGGCCTCTGCATCAGCTCCTGCTTCCAGGTTCCTGCCCTGACAGCCTTTTATGGCGGAGTGTAAGCTATAATTAAGCCTTTTCTTCTCAAAGCTGCTCTGGTCACGGTGTTCTGACAGCCTCTGTCTTGACTCTGTACCTTGGATGGCTAACCTGGCCCCGGAATCCTGTTCCAGAGTCAATGCCGTCCCACTGCTTTCTGCTGCTCGCCCCAAGCTTGGCCTATTCCACCAAGCACCTGCAATAGATTTGGTTATATGACCTTTCCCTGAGCTTTTAAAATGTCATATTGAGCTTCAGTCACTGGAACTTTCTAGTATAGGCCCTTTGGAGCTAAATACAGGTCCAAATGGTAAGAAGTGGGGAGTCATATTATCTGTGTGTCTCAGTGAGTCTCCACTTGACTGCTCATTAGAATTTCCAGGGGGAACCTTAAAAACTCCTAATGTCCAGGGCTACCTCAGAGAAGCCATCTCTGAACTCCTGGGAGAAAAGAATAGGTCAGGACTGCCTGAGGTTTTCCAGTTGATTTCCTTTGCACTGGACTGTTACTTGAGGAGAAACTGATTCCAGTGAGATTCTGAAGGTCACCTGCTGTGGCAGCCAGGTTCCTTCTGCTGCTATACCAGAGAGATCTGCTGGCAGTCTCTTTCTGATGTTATTTCTTTCGGAAGGGTGTGAAGAACACATCTGAGGCTTGGAATGGGCTCTGTCCCAGGACAAATCGTGAATCGAGCTGCATTATCATTTCTAGACACTGTTCAGTTCTGGGAGATGCTATAGGCATGCTGGAGAAAATCGCCCTCACCAGGTGACCTGGGGAAGTCTTCCTCCTGGATTGACTACTTGATAGCACGTAAGGATTTAAGTCCTACAACAGAGCAGCACCAGGAACAAAGCAGAAGCAGTTCAACTTTGAGGAAGTTCAGAAACTTTGAGACCGAGGGATTTTTTGGTTTTGTCATAATTCTGTCAGCAACCCCTAGACCGGATGCTCTCAGGGTCTATCTTAGGGACAAATGCTGCTAGACTTTATCAGGGAGACGTGTTTACTTTTTAAGCTATCAGGAAGTAGAGTTAGCCTGTTTAGGACATATGTACAGACTTCAGCAGCCAGAGGCATTGAAAAACGCTGCCCACATGGCGTTGTGCAGTAACTACCTGCATAGCTGTGTGGTTTAATTTTGTTTTTGATGGGCTCTTTTGAGAACTATTAACATCAGTTCTTCAACTTGTTTCAAATCCCTGTCACTTTGTTCTCCAAGATGCCTGGAACTCACAAGCAGCTTAGAGGGCTCCACGCACATGGTGGGTAACTCTCCAGCACCGATTGCACAACATTTAGTATCTCAGAGCCCGCCCAGTCTCCACTCTGCCTGGGGTTGCCGCTCTGAGGGGCCTGGGGTTCCCCTTGCACAGGCTCAGTCCTGTTCTGCTGATCTGTGCTTCCCCTCCCGGGAGGAGTGTTGATATTTTTCTTACTGCACTTCCTATCCACGTTTGCAGACTGTTATACTCTCTGTCTCTTTGGTTTTGAAATAGAAGCCTTTAATCCACACATTTCATCTCTCTCCTTGCTGGTGAAGTGCTGTTCATAGCCTCTTTTTAGACCTGGAACTGGCTTCCTTCCCCTAAGGGACTCTACTGTTGTTCCTTGGGACTTTCTTGATGGGGACTTACCTCCTCTGCCCCCCACAGCCTGTTGTTTGCAGTGGTTAAAAAAAAAAAGCAAGAGGGCATAGTTTTATCTTAGGTGACAGGTGGAATCTCCTCTTGACATACTGGGAAAGGGAAAAAGAGTAGTATGTGACAGTGGGGACCAGGATGTTGGCCTGGAAGCTTCCTGGGTAATGATGTTGAGTGTCTGTGTTGTTGATGTTCAGCTGTTAGCACTGTTAGCATTTAGGTGTCCTTGTAGCATGTTTATTACTGAGTTTTAGTGTGTAGTCATCTTGGGCAGTGAAGTGATTTACTTGTGTGAGTATGAGTGAAGGAAACGGAATTATCACTATGATCATTACCACCACCACCACCATCATCATGATTACCATTATCATCACCATCACCTAGTATCATCACCATTATCACCACCACCACCATCATCACCATCATCATCGGGGTAAACTCACTCATAGCTTTCATCATGTGCTAGTACTGTTCTATCTGTGAACTCATTAACTTAGCTCATCTTCCAAATGAGCTTAATCTAATTTTTAATTTAATACATTTAGGTATTTACTTAAGCACAAGTAACTTAATTTAACTTACTGAATATTCACGATAAGCTTAATGTATAGTATTCCTATTAGTGCCATTTTGCAGATGAGAGACTGGGACAGAGCTAAGCTGTATACCTTTTTTGGGGTCACTATGGTGAGGGGTGGATAGGGCTCTGAATCTGGGCAGTATGGACTCCAAGGTTATACTGAGGAAAACACCCAATTCGCTTTTGTCCATGCATTTGAACCAGTTCCTTCTGGATATTGAGAGATGACCACAGAGCCACATTGTCCACACAGGGAGCTGAAATATCTTTTGCTTTGCAGGGAACACAACCCCACAAATAGAGTCTCTGTGTTTTAATTCTCCTGGCAGCTTTTTGTGAAGCTGAGGACTAAAAGCAGCTGAGAGTAGTAGCCAGATGCTGAAACTTCTTGGACCTCTCTTTAGAAAACTGAAAAACTGGGCTAGCTCCATTGTTAAAGTGCATGCTTTGCAAGCATGAGGACCTGAGTTTCATGCCCAGTACCTATAAAAACAAAAGCTGAGGACAGGGGTAAGTGCTTGTTACCTTAGTGTTGGGGAGACAGAGACTGATGGATACCTGGCCCAATGGGTGAACTCCAGGATGGCACGTGAGGACGTGCACACACACACTCAACACACTAGCAATTAATGTGCATGTGCACACACACACACTTAAGGAAAGAAAATAGAAACGGTCACTTCATCATGTGGTTTCAACAGATCTCCCTGCACCTAGGACATCAGAAGTAACCAGGGCTTGGGGAAGGGCTGCTGTCACAGAAGCCCTAACAACAAGCCCTTAACTTCCCTCAGGGGAAAACACCAGGAATTGTTTGGACATGCTGGCTACCCTAGTGGGACCCTTCTATGACATCTGTGGTCCCTGATAAAATGTCCATTCTGGCCAGGGTCGGATACTCAGAATCCACACATAGTTTTCAGAATCCCAGCTCGTGGTTTCAGGCAGGACTCTCTGCAGGAGGAGGGTATCTTCTCTCTTGATGGCTACTGGCTGGGTGGGCTTTTTCAGGGGGATGTAGTGTTGTTCAACAGCTTGGTGTTAGGGTTAGCTGGGCGATCTTTTTGTCTGCTCCTTACACAGAATTCTTGGCACCGCAGCAGAGTATAAATATTCTTCTCCTTCAAATCTGATTGTAACATTGAAACAAAAGGATGGCTTTTTATGTTTCAAATATAGAATTTATTAAAAAGAAACTCTTATATTTATTTTTAGAAATCTCTCTTTTTGTACTAACCTACTGATTAATATTGCTTTCTTTTTCTCCTTGCCCACCTCTTTCCCAGCTTTGGATGAAAATATCTTGTGTTTTTATAAATCGAAGGACATATCCAGCTAAACTGAGAACAGCACATAGTTTCCATCTTGTTTTGAAATCATCTCTGTTTAAAGATTTCTTCAGGTGAAAATCCAAATAACATTTTATTTGGCTGATGTATGTAGGTGCTGACCTGAGTATCTTCATTTACTCTGATTAGGTAGATGTTTTTAATCCACTTATCAGCAAACATTTATAGAATGTCACACATTCTGCTGCCTTCAGAGAACACGGAACTGGATAAATAATACTGATTTGTTCATTATAGTTTCTAGTACACTTGTGTATATACCATTTCACTTAAATATTATTACAATTTTGCTAAACGGAATGGACAAGGAGTATGATCTTTGTAGGTATGACAATTAAAGTCTAAAGAAGGGGTGGGAGGGGGAGGATATGGGGAATCCATGGCTGATATGTAAAATTAAATTAAATTATAAAATAAAAAAATAAAGTCTAAAGACATTGAGTGATTTATTCAAGGTCAGTAAGGTGGTGTGAAGTTGCAACAGTAATGAATGTTCCGGTTATCTTGCTTTGGCCAGTACTCTGCCAGTTCAGGCGGCCCACCATTCTAGTATCTGATCTTTAAGTTAAGAATGATCTGTGGTTTGTCTAATCCAGTTATCGAAAAGCTTACCCAAACTGGCTGCTGTCTCTTCATTGTTATACTGAGGCATGGCCACAGAGGATCTGTGGTTGATGCTGGACATGAGGCACACTTGTTATCTCGGGCCAGCTTGGTCTACATCAAGAGCTGCTGACCAGCCAAGGCTATACAGTGAGACCCTACCTCAAAACAACTATGGCCAAGGTTCTCATCAGTGCATGTCAGAATTGATAGCCCCTTATCCAGTCTACTGATTTTGTCATTTCAGTATAGCATAACTGATGGGCAAATTGGATCACCTGAGGCTTCAAGCTTTATGTAAAAGGATATAGTGTATAGAGGTGCATCCATCTTGTGACTTATGGCCTGCATGTAGCTGAAGAGAGCTATGAATTCAACTCTACACGAACATGCTGCATAGCTAAGGGTGACCAGGAATTCCTGATCTTCATGCCTCCACCTCCAGAGTAGGTTGGATTGCAGGTGTGTGCCACCCTGCCTGGCTATTATACTGATGTTCCCCCTTCAAGTCATGTGGGATTGATCCAACCCCTCAAAATTACAGTGTCAAAGGAAAAGTATCCTAGCATGTTAAGGCAGGCAAAGTAGTGGGAAGGTACTGAAGCTAAGAATTTCTTGCCATGCTGAGATTTTACTCACAGTGTTTCACCAGCCTGCAGAGGTGGGCTGAA
Organism: Onychomys torridus; assembly: GCF_903995425.1. NCBI lineage: Eukaryota > Metazoa > Chordata > Mammalia > Rodentia > Cricetidae > Onychomys > Onychomys torridus. Next base: position 7,486,916 of record NC_050462.1, read on the forward strand.
CCAAACCAAACAATTATTCTTTAAGGTCAAAGGTCAGCTAAAGCCAACATTTGAACATAGACTCATTTAGCTCCAAATGTTATTAGAAACTATTCCAAAATTTACATCTTCACAGAGAGACAATTTTTTAGTTCATTGCTATTTCTTGGGGGACTTTTTTTTGTTTCCTTTTTAAATTTATTATATTTGTGTTTTAATTTTACACATCAGCTATGGGTTCCCCTGTCCTCCCCCTCCTGCCCCCGCCCCCACCTTCCTCCCAGCCCCTCCCCTCCATTCCCATCTCCTCCAGGGCCAAGACTTCCCTGTGGATTCAATTCAACCTGGTGGATTCAGTACAGGCAGGTCCAGTCCCCTCCTTCCAGGTTGAGTAAAGTGTCCCTGTGTAAGCCCAGGGTTCCAAACATCCAGGTCCTGATCTAGTTGAGGGCTCCACAGCTTTTGGTTCAAATTCATGTGTTTCCATTAGTTTGGCTATTTGGGGGGACTTTTTTTTAAAAAGGAGAATTGATATTATGAGGTATATCATACTAAGCTTCCATAGTCTTCCTGTTTCAGCTGGAATGCTCATGTCTTGGGTAGAATGCACACTGGGGCCAAGGCACTACCTGTGGGTGACGCCTCCTATGATGCATAGAAGGATGAAGGAGCCTTGGACAAAGGTCCTTGCCTGTGCCTGACCCTGTGCTCACCTGTTCCCTCAGCATGGTGCTCCCCTGGTTCCTTAGCATAGTGCTCCCCTAGTTCCTTAGCATAGTGCTCCCCTGGTTCCTCAGCATGATGCTCTGCCCTAGTAAATCAATGCTTCTGGTTGCTATTAGGTGCTGACATGACTGTAGGATTTCCTGAACATTCATCAGATCCTGGGTTTTTGAGGAGTCAGCTTCCCTAAGCAAGGGATGTACCCAACACGTGTATCCTTGCTCTCAAGACCCTTTCCTTTTCCTCTGTTAGTTTAGATCTTTGTATACAGCAAACCTTGGTGTGTGTGTGTGTGTGTGTGTGTGTGTGTGTGTGTGTGTGTGTGTGTGGTTGTGTGATTTTTATTTTTCCTTTTTGTGGAAGCCAGTCGCTGGCCTTGTAGGTAAAATTGTAAAGGAGGCAAAGATTCTTTCAACTCCACCACTCGATGTCCCTTTCTGTGCTTTTCCTCTTCTTGTTCATTCAGTAATTTAATCAATCAGTAGACAGTGGGTATGTGGTCCTTCCTACAACACATTTCTGTGTGCATGTCAACCCATGGCAGTCAGGGATTGTTTATTACAGAGGGATAATGAACGCTTACCACCAGTTGCTCCAGTGTTTGTTTTAAACAAAGTCTCATACATCCAGGAAGGTCTTGCAACCATCCTCTCGCATCCAGCTCCTGGGGATGGGATTACAGGTGTGCACCACCATACCCAAATCAAATCATTTTCATTTGTCTTCTTTTTTTCATCAGGAATACAAGCAGTTGCTACTGAATCTACCATCAACTGGTAGAATCCTGTCATAAATCCAATCACTTCTTTCGGTCTCCACCACCTCTCATTGGATGAGACCATCATGTTTGCTTGCCTATGTTATTGTAATAGCATCCTACGTTCTCTCTCTCCACTCTCCACAAGCCTTCTGCAAATAGTACTCACTCAGAGATCTCTTTTACAGATACAAGTAAACCAAGTGAAAACTCTTCAGTGGTTTGGAGAGAAGTGCTGGCTGTAGCCTGAGTCTCCCCTCAGCTGTCCCTGGTCTTCTCTCAGGTCTCATCCTGAAGCATCAGGAATTCACTCTATTGCATCACCCCCTCTCCCATGTATTCAACACTCTAGTTCAGTCCCAGCAATCTCCAGCATTTTCCTTAGCTGTGTCCTCTACTTGAAATATTCCCTCTTGCCTCTGATTGGTGACTGATGGACTCACTCTTCTCTGTCATCGGTTTCCATTTAATTGTCACCTTCATTAGAAAACCTTCACTGAAGCTGGTATGGGCAGGAAGCCACTCCATTGTACTGCTTGCTCCATTTCTGTTCCCAGTACAAAGCCTGTTCCCCGAACTAGTGTCTTGTTGTCACCTGTCTGTCCCCACTGAAGTACCAGGTCTAGGGTGACATCTTTCCACTTGTCCTCTTCAGTGCCCTGCTAGTTAATGCGTTATTGTGAATAAGTGCTATGTGTTCTGTCCTTTACATTGGATTATTTAATACCCTCAAAGTTCTATTATATCTTTATGTTACAAATCAGAAAGCTGAGGGAAGTTGAGATATCCAACTAGGCCAGTCACACAACTGCTGGATCAGTAAAACAGAAGGAAATCTTGTATCTAAATAACAGAGGGCCAGCCAGGCAGTGGTGGCGCATGCCTTTAATCCCAGCACTCAGTAGCCAGAGGCAGGCAGATCTCTGTGATTTTGAGGTCAGCCTGGTCTACAGAGTGAGTTCCAGGACAGGCTCCAAAGTAACACAGAGAAACCCTGTCTTGAAAAACCAAAAACCAAACCAAAACAAAATAAACGAACAACAACAACAAAAACAAGGGCCAGGTTCATTCTAGAAGTCTACCCATTAGAACAAGAAATAAGCCCCTATTATATTAAAGCCACAGATTTTTATTTGATGATTTTTATTATAAAGTGGCCCGATGAAGTATCTATAGGAATATAGTATCAGGCAATCTGGGACTTGGAATGGGGTCATCAGCATAGCTAAGTTAGTGCTAGGAATGAAGGAGATGCTGTGTCCACAGTAAATGATGAGGGCAGATGCTGGAGTGAAGAGCCTCACTCCATATCTCAATCAACAACATCGTCAAGTGTTGATCTTATTGCTGAATCTGTCTTCTGACAACTGGTCAACCACTCCACTGTTCACTCAACCATCTTTTTAGTTTTTAATAGGGTCTTGTTTGTAGCCCTGGAATTCACTAAGGAGCCCAGCCTGGCCTCGGATTTGTGGTGATCCTCTTGTGTCAGCCTCTCAAGTTCTGGGATTACAGCCTGTGCCATCAGACCCAATTCATTCATCTGGTCTTGCTCAAGGATCCTGTGCACTTGACAATGTGCTAAACTCTTGTGGATAGGTGTAGAGATCAAATATAAAGCTAGGCCCACCCCATGGAGGATGACTGAGCACATACTGTTAGAGTAGGAACTCTGAGAGAAATTTCAGCTTACAATTGTGTTAAAATTCAACAGTGCAGTCCATCCTAAATCCCAATCAAATCTCAACCAGCCTTTGTCTAGGTTTTGCTCTCTAAGTGATTATGGTTGATCTCTGAATGCAGAAGTCTGCTTTTTTATTGTACCGAAGAGCTCAGCAGGATGGAGAACCACGTGAACCTGTTTCCTTCACTCTGCAAGAGACAAGTACATCCTTTGGACTTTGACTATTATCTCTCCCCTTTGCTCTCTGCTCCCCACGTGACCTCAATGTAAAATCCAACATACATTCCACAGTTACCAGCTTCCCCTGTCCCTCCCCTGTTTGAATAGAGCATGGAACACTTGGAGCCTACTGGCTGGAACCCAGGATTATTATCTGATTTCCAAGCAATATTTATGTCCCATTCATTCCCAACAATGGCTCAAACTGTTCTCCAGGACAATGACAGAGCTGACACACCAGTTTGAGGTGGTCGTGACTTCATGAAGCCCTGAGGTCAGGGATGACAATCAGTCAACTCTTTCCTGGTTCTTCATTTATTCAGTTACTTTGTTTTTGCAAAAAACAAAATAGCAGCAGCAGCAGCAGCAGCAGCAACAACAACAACAACAACAACAAACCACCCCCAAAACAAAAAACAACTATTTGCTGGTGAATATACTCTGTCACCACAGTAGCATAGTATCAGATGCTGTCTTCAACCAGCTACCTTCTCTTCAGACTTAAGGTCAGCAAACTTTCTCTGTAAAGGACCAGAGGGTAAAAATTGAACTTTATAGGTCGTAAGTGTATCTGGAAGCTACATTATTTTCTTGTAATATGATCAACAACTACAGATAATGTGAAAAGATATGTGGGGTTGTGTTTCAGTAAAACTACAACATGGGTGGAGGGTAGTCTTTCCCATGTGGGCATTAATTTGTTCTCTCCTACTTTATGATTTTTATTATAAAGTGGCCCTACTTTATCTAAATTGTGACCATATTTTATTTCACTCCCACATGAGCTTCATTTTCTTTTTCCTCTTAAAGTTCCATAGCAGTGGCCAGGCATGGAGCCACACAGCTTTAATTCCAGAACTCACAAGGCAGAGACAGGCAGATCTCAATGAGTTTGAGGACAGCCCAGTCTATAAAGAGTTCTAAGCCAGCCAGGACTACATATTGAGACCCTATCTTAATTTAAAAAAAAAAAAAGGCTTTCAGAGCAGAAACATGGGGTAATCAAATAGGCCCAGTTAATTGATTTTTGTCTTCAAAAGTACTATAGTTTATTCATTACTCAGTAATAATAGCAGTGTTATCAACAATAACTGTTACAATAGCTGGAAGTGATGTATCATCTGCTAGTCATTGTTCAAATCACTTTCAGGTTATAATTCATTTTCTCTGAAGTGTCAGGGAAAAGGATGAAAACATGATAAAGAGGGGTTCAGATAACAGGGATAAAAAAGTTATTTTGGATGGTTTTCCAGTACCACATATTCTGATGAAACTAATAACACTAATGTCCCTTGAGCTCACACAAAGTGCTGGGTACAGTACCGAGTCTCTGCCTTGTATTCTTTATTCAGCTTCCTGGTAGTCCTTTCAGGAAGATGTGGTTTTTATACACATTTTGCTGCTGAGAAATTAAAGTTTAAAGTATTTTACAAACTTTCCCCAGCTAGTACATCTGGAGTTGAACCTTGCTTGTGTCTGCAAAGTGGATGTTCTATTTGCCATATCCTTTTGTTGGGACAAGAAGAGAAGGGACAAAGTCCACCTGCCAGTGAAGTGGGCTTTGCTATGACTGTATTTACTTTAAAATAAATATTTTTCACTAATGACTGAGAATTGTTAGATGGCATAACTCAAGAAGTTCAAGGGCCTGCGCGTTGGCATGGTGGTGGCTGTCAGTCACAAACACAGTGTTCTACAGGCCTCATTAAAGCAGCAAACAATAGGATGTGTTGAAACATTAAGTGCAGCTGTACTGCGGAGGAATGTCGTCTGTGGGATGCAGGCCCTGGCCTTTATTGGGCGGTGCTGAGGTGGCTCTGGGCAGAGGGCACATGCTGCCTCCCGTCCCTGGAATGTGGCCGGCAGCTGACAGCCACCCTACTTGTCTGGGAAGGGGTGGCCTTAACCATAGATTAGGTCTTGAAAGCTGCCTCTGTGCATGTCTTTTTGTTGTGTGGCTCAAAAGAGTCGCTCAGCTGGCGCAAGCAATTGCCATCAACAAAAGGAAGCTGTCTTTGAACAGAGGCAGGGCAGGGTTCCCTGGGAGGTGAGGGGTGTGTGTGTGTGTGTGTGTGTGTGTGTGTGTGTGTGTGTGTGTGTGTATTCTGCCAGACTTTGTAAGTGGACTGTACTGGGTCATGCACACAGTTTGAAGAAGTCTCTGTATCGATGCAAAGCACACGTCTTTCTGGTGATGCTTATGTTGAATGTTCACACAATATTCTACATTTTAGCTTTTCCTCTCAAGGTGCTGCAGACACGTCAGCCCCAAGCATCTTCTTTTCTAGATGCTCTAACAAAGACTTACAGAGAAACAGTGTGGGTTTTTATAATCACACTTGAGAAACTCAGAATCTGAGAGTTGATTCTGTTCCATGTAACACTGGATTGGGTGTTTCAACTATTGGAGTCCTGGAGCCCTTGTTTGTTCAATAATGGGGTGGATGGTAGTGAATTCTACATGCTATTTTGGTTCTAAGCTTTCATGATTGCATGTAAATGACCTTTTCATGAAGAAAGAAAGCATCTTCCCTGGGTCTACCAAGACCTATAGGTTAACACTCAGGACAGACATGAGAAAGAAATAAACCCAGTTTGTGTTTGCCACAGACCTGCTATTTTCTTCTTCCTTCCTTCCTTCCTTCCTTCCTTCCTTCCTTCCTTCCTTCCTTCCTTCCTTCCGTCCTTCCTTCCTTGTGTGTGTGTGTGTGTGTGTGTGTGTGTGTGTGTGTGTGTGTAGCTTTGTGTGCATTCTCTTCCCTTCGATTAAAAGTAGTATCAGTTTGCTCTGGGAAGAGTAGACATAGTGAGAAAACATATGCCACACTCAGTTACATTTTCCATTTCAACAACTATGAAAACAGCACATACTTTTTGAAAGTACATCTCATGTAATATTTGGGTCACTCCCACTGGACTTGGAACAGTGAGTGGTAGGCTTCCAGTCCCAGATGTCACTCTGATGAGAACTCAGGCTTGAGAGAAATGCCATGGAGATGAGTGAGGACATCACAGAGGGAGAGGGGTAGCCTTTCTAGGCCTTTATAAGGTCAAGGCCTCCATTTTCAATTAATTGAGCCCAATATCCATTTCCCTGTAGACTCTTCTGAACAATGTCCTCTGCACTCTTCCTGATAGACCTCTCCTGCTTCTGAAGCCTTCTTTCCTGGATCCTTCTCATGGAGAAAGGAAGACATGGGGATGGGCTCGAGCACTGTGGTGCATTCTGGGAACTTCCTGCCTTATTGTGGTTGTTCTCTGAACAGTGAATCACATTCTAGCTGTCCAGGAAGGAAAATGGAGGCTCGGAGACGCAGAGTTGTTTGTTCATGGGCAGCACAGGTTTTATTTGGGTGAACTGAGTGGCCAACAGCGGCCTTTGGTTTAGAATCTGTATAAGAGAGAGGCCAGGGGAATGGGAGTGAGTCAGGAAACAGTGCTCTCCAAGATAAACACTTTGCTGGGGCAAGTGACATCGAATGCACCAAAGAAAGTCTTCAACAGACTGCACGTCTGTCCTCTGCAATGGCCCAATTTGAGTTTTTCTATCTTTGTAGTCTTTGTAGAAACGACAAAGACAAGTGTCAGGGATATAGAGGGACATGACAAGTATCTGACAGGTGTAAGAATGTCGAGGGCTGCAGAGATGCTCAGTGGTTAAGAGCAGTAGCTGCTCTTCCAGAGGACCCGGGTGTGATTCCCAGCACCCACAGGGCTGTTTACAACTGTCTAGCCCCAGGCTCTCTTCTGCCCTCTCTAGGCACCAGGCATGAACACAGGCAAAACATTAATGCACATAGAATAATAATAAGGTTTAAAAAAGAAAAATCTTAAGATTTTTTGCGTTGGTTCATTGAGTGAGTTTGTACGGGCTACTTTTCCCATGGCCATAACAAAACACCAGGTGAAAGCAGCTAATGGAAAGAAAGGTTTATTGTGGTTCATTGTTTGAGGGTATAATTCATTACTGTGAGGAAAAGTGTAGCAGTGAGAGGCCTCTGGCTGTGAAGGCAGGGACTGGAGGCAGCTGGCATACCGTATCCGCACTCAGGAAACACAGAGCGATGAATGCTGGCCTTATGCTTGCTTTCCCTTCTTATTCAGTCAGCGACTCCAGCCCAGGGAATGGTATCAGCCACATTCAGGGTGGGTCTCCCTGGAGTTACGCCTCTCTGAAAACGTCCTAATAGACATACCCTGAAGTGAGCTTCCTAGGTGAGTCTAAATTTCAGTCAGGTTGATAATGAGGATTGGAAAGTTGGTGATACAATCAAAACTTGGAGGAGCTCCTACTTGGGAAACACACACTTCTGGTGGGAACATCTAGAGAATCGGCATTGTTTATCTCCTGCTCTTTACCTCCACTGTGTCCATGTGTGTGGTGGCTACTGGCAAGGTCTCCAGAGGTCAGAACCGGCCCAGGATGGTCACTTCTGGGTCTCAACCGGAAGCAGACTGACTTGAGGCAGGAGTCCCAGAGATGCACTTACAGGTGGGTCACTGCTTTGTGGCCCACAGACACTTATGAAGATTTACTTGTTCAAGGGATCTGGAGAGATTGTGGATACGTATCAGGACACACACCTGGAACATGAGAAACCAAGGATGTCTGTGAATCTTTAGAGGAGATGGTTGAAGTATACCTCCTGATCAATCAATCATTAATCAATCAATCAATCAAATCTGTATTCCTTGCTTTCTGGAGTAAGGTCGCTCCCCCACCCCATAAACAGAGTGTCAGCAGTGACACTGGTTACTATTATTGTTGTGACAAAAATATTTGACAAAAGCCATTTAAGAAGTGTTTGCTAGGTACCACAGTCTCAGGGGAAACAGCACCTTGTGGTGAAGCAGAATGGCAGCAGCATGAGGCAGCTGGTCACATGACATCTGAAACCAGGAAGTAGAAGGTGAATGGAAATGCAAGTGGGCTATAAAATCTCAAGGCCCAGCCCTGGGGACCTACTTCCTTTAATGAGGTGATACATTCTAAAGGTCCCACAACATCCCCAAAGAATGTCATCAGTTGGGGACCAACTATTCAAACATGTGACTCTGTGTTCACATTCAAGCCATGAGAGTATTGTCATACAAGGGAAGGTGTTGTACTGAGGCAACTTATTTGTAATATTTTAGTGGTCTTAGAATGGACACACTTGAGGTGATATATTGTGCACCCCAATAGACTTATCTGGGGATCAGAGGACAGAGCCAGCCACTAGATTAGACACAGAGGCCAGAGAGTGGTGGCACATACCCTTAATCCTATCACTTGGGAGGCAGAGATCTGTCTGGATCTCTGTGAGTTCAAGGCCACACTGGAAACAGAACCAGGTAGTGGTGGCACACACCTTTAATCCCAGCACTTGAGATCTCATGTCTTTGCTTGGGAAGGACACATGCCTTTAATTGCAGGAAGTGATATGGCAGGACACAGAAAGGTATATAAGACATGAGGAAACAGGAACTCACTCTCTTGAGGTTGAGGATTTCAAAGAGGTAGGAACATGGCTGGCTTGTTTTGTTTCTCTGATCTTTCAGCTTTCACCCTGATATCTGGCTCTGGTTTTTTTTTTTTTTTTTTTTTTTTTAATTGATAAGACCTTTTAAGATTCGTGTTACACACACTGGGATATAGTGACATGGATTGATGTATCAGTGAGGTAAGTGTTTGGAAGTGAGTCTTGAAGAGAAAGCTTGGCCATTAAGAGTTCTGAAGAGCACTCCTCACTGTTTTGAGTAGTCAGAGCCCACCATTTAGATGAATGGAGTCTCAGAACATTCTGGAAGCAAGCAGCACAGTTATTTGGATCTTTCATTTTTCTGAAGTAAGTCATGCTGGTGTTGAGTGCGGAGGGAGGGAACCATGTCCCTGAAGAAGTGAACTGTGGAGCTGGGAAGTGTTTCTCTTCCCAGGCCAGAAAACTGCATTCTTATTGCCATGTACTGGAAGCCAAGTGACTTCTTTGTTTGTCTCCTTGTCGCTGTAGGTGGAAGATAACAAAAGCTGCTTTGACAACATTTTGCTGTGAAGACTGAAGGAGACAAGGCGTTGGGCATGCTAACACAGTGCCAGGTGACAGAAGACACCCAGGAAATCGCCAACTTCTAGCTGCCACAAAATCAAATGGTCTAACTATAGCCCAGAGGGCAAAGATTCTGGCTCGTCCAGCTGCTGAAATGAGAACAGAAGGAAAACACAGCAGCCTTAACCTGAGACAGGAGCTCTGTACCAGATAGTGAGGTTTTTTTGGGGGGTGGTGGCAGGTTCTCACGTAGCCCAGATTAGCATCAACCCCCTTATGTAGAAAGGGATGACTTTTAAGGTCTGAAACTCCTGCCTCTGCTTCCCGAGGGCTGGGATTACAGGACTGCACAACCCCATGGAGACTAGGCAAACACTCCGCATTTCTGGCCCTGCAGATGAGTTTCAACAGCTCGGGACATTGGGAGAAGGTGCAAGCATGGGGATTACAATTATGTGTGTGCAGTTCCACAGAAAGGGCCGTGATAGATGAACGGATATTGCACAGCTCAGCTAGAGGTTCTGCTGGTTTGTTTGCCCCCCAAAGAGAAGCACCCGCCGACCCTTCTTGACCTTCTGATGGCCAACACTTCACAACAATGAGCTTCTGTAAGGTACACACGTGTGGTCCTTGTTTCCAGCTATTAGAGGAAAGTATAGCAAAAGATGCAATGCTCTTAAAAGCGTAAATTCAAGTTTATTAGACTGGGATGAAAAATGTGTTAAAGTACAGTTTAATGATTTTTAAAAGTGAAAAGACTCCCAGGACCAAAATGTTTGAAAAGTACAGTCCCAGCAAGAGAGGCAAAGGGTGTGTGTGTGTGTGTGTGTGTGTGTGTGTGTGTGTGTGTGTGTGTCCTTGGGTGGGTACTCATGTGGGTGAACACATGTACATATGTGTAAGGATGTCAGCGGTCAGGCCTATGTGTCTTCCTCTATTTCTCTCCATCTTATTTTTTTGGGACAGGGTCCTTCACTAAACCTGGAGCTTGCTGGTTAGTTAGGCTGGCTTATCCTGTGTTCACCCTGTAGTGGGATTTTAGCAGCATGCTACCATGCTGGACTTTTTAATGTGAGTTCCAAGGATCTGAACTCAGGGCCTCATGCTTGTGTGGTGAGCATTTTATTCACTATCTTATCTCACAGCGTCAAGGTCTAAGCGTCTTAAGTATTCTTAGCGTTGGTGTTTATTTACCCAGGAGAGGGAGCATTCTGGGGTTATAAAGCCTGGGCAGTTTCTAAAACATAGAATGAAACCTGACCAATAAAGGTGGAGGTAAAAATAAGATGACTGAGTCAAGATGTGTTTCAGGTGGGCTTGTGGGAGCTATGGAAGCTCACATTCATGAAGATGGCTCCACATGTGCCTTCATTGGAATTCTCACGTTGAATCTTCTGATGGCAAATCTTGGTTGTCAACTTAACACACCTGGGAAGAGGGATCTCAATTGAGGACTCTTCATCAAATACAGGAGGAGCTGTTGCAGGACATTTGAACAAACTGTGTGAAGATGTGCTGCTGTTTTACCTTGCCTGCCTAAGGCATTTGATTGGTTTACTAAAGAGCTGAATGGCCAATAGCTGGCAGGAGAAAGGATAGGCGGGACTTCTGGGTAGAGAGAGGGACTCTGGGAAGAACAGAGGTAGCAACACCATCTAGATGCAAAACAAGTTGGACGTACAGAATGGAGAAGATGTAAAAAGCCATATAGAGGAATAGGAATGGGTTAATTTAAGTTCTCAGTGTTAGTTAGAAACAAGCCTAAGCTAAGGACAAGCTTTCATAATTAATAAGTCTCTATGTCATTATTTGGGGGCTGGTGGTCCAAAGAAAGTCCGACAAGAAAGACCTGACACAAGGAGATTTAGTAGCTCAAAACTGTAGTCTTCAGCCTTCCACTGATTTGCTGGTGACCTTCAATAAAGCAGTCAAACTTGGAGTTTCTTATCCAGAAAATGCACACAATTAATGACGAGGGTACTTGAGAACTTTGTTTTCCCTGTAGTTACATTTTATAATTGCCACATTACTGTGATAAAATTTGGGGAAATACCTGAAAATTTGGGCTGTTTTTTCTCCTGGCATTTTGACTGCCATGCACATATGAGGTACTGAGCTACAGTAACTAACGGTACTGTACATCACTAATGGCTACATTTGCCATCAGGGTGACACACAAGTTCCAGATTCATCCACTGACTCATTTATTCAGCTCTCTATTTTCTACGTTCATTTGTTTAGCATCAGCGCTTTGGCATCTACAATGTGCCACATGTGGTATTGTATGCTGGTGGCACTGAAAAAGAATGGCTGCTGCCCCCTGGAGGAGCTTCACCCAAATTAAACTCCAGTGTGTTCCCACTTGCTCTTCCACCCTCTCGGGTCCATTGCACGGGTCTGGATGAATTCATATGCTGTCTCAGAACTGAATATCATTTCACTTGCTCTTTGATATTGATTACTTCCCTCAGTCTGTTTGAACAGATTTTTTTTTCTCAAATTTGGGGGCTTAAAAGAACCTCTGAACTCACAGTGTCACTGGGGCTATGATTACCCCAAGGCTTTACTGGGGATCCCTACTCCCTTGCTGAGAGATGTTCCTTGTCTGTGGATGTGTGATATCTGTGTCTGTCTTCCTACATTCCTCTAGCCCAATCTGCCTTTCCAGGTTTGTCTCTTTATGATGACATTTGTAATGGAGTTTACAGCTCATCAGGCTAGGACAAGGCTGCATCTCTCAAAGCTCTTGACTTAGCCACATCCCAAAAGTCTTTATTCAAGTTAAGGCCACATTTGCTGGTTCTGGAGGCCAGGACATGTCCTTGTGGGAGTTGCCATTCAGCCTGTTGTAGGCTCTATAGAATTTCTTAAATCCTATCACATACACACAGACCAGCAGTTCTTCCTTAAATGTAACAAGTGGGAAATTTCCAAGACTGGTCTTGTGTCTTCTACATCACCAGGTTAATCTTGTCAGGCTGTTCTCCAGGACTTTCTCAGAATGATGCTCCAACCTGTAGCTGGCGCTCCTAGACGCTTGCAAGCAGTTGCCACTGACATTTTGCTGACCTAATTTCCTATGTTCTTATCCTGATATTCATTATAACTGAGACCTGATAGTCTGTGAGATTTTATTGCTGAGGGCTTATGCCACAAGAAATTCAAACCCTGGCAGAAATAATCAAATAATAATAATAATAATAATAATAATAATAATAATAATCCTGAGCACTTGCAGTGTTCCGATCAATGAGTAGTCAAGGAAGATATAAATAGTGGTTTTGTTCCCCCCAGAGGAAGGAAGACTCAAACTTTGAAATCTGATGTATCTTCTAACCTCAGATATGTTGACGCCTGCCTGAGTCAGGTTTGAATCCAGGGTCACGTGACCAAAAAGCTTGTGCTTTCCCCACCATTACAGGCTGCATTATACAACGCAGTACAGGGATAGGATCTGCTAGTAGCAGGGCTTGCTGACAACCCAGCCCTGTTCCCGAGCCTTTGCATGAGGTGGTGAGAACGGAATGCCCAAAGCCTCTTCCATGTCTTCTCCAAAGCTGCTGAGTGCTGCTCTGCCATGCACAGGACTCAAGAGATGAGCAGAGGTCAAGTGAGGTGGTGGCTAGGACTAGCAGGAAGCAGGAATAGATCAACCACAGCCCTCCCATATCTTAACTGATGCCTGGAGAGTGAGCACATGACCAGTCTGTCTCTCTGGAGGCAGCATCCCGAGGCATGTGTATGAAGGCTTCTTAAAAAGTCATACATCTATGAACAAATTGTATTTGTTTAAAATACACTTCCGATTGGTAAGTTTATCTTAGTCACTCTTCCATTGCTGTGATAAGAGACCACGGCCAAGCCAACTTATCAGAAGAAAGAGGTTATGGGGTTTATAGTTTGGAATATTGTTATAGTGGGGAAGCAGGCAGGCTGGCGCTGGAGCTGAGAGCTTACTTGATCCACAAGTATGAGGTAGAGAGAGATGTCTGGGAGTGGCGTGGATCTCTGAAACCTCAAAGTCCACCCTCTGTGGCACACTTCCTCCAACAAGGCCACACCTCCTACTCCTTCCCAAATAGTTCTACCAATCAGGGACCAAATATTCAAACATATGAGCCTGTGGGGGCCATCCTCCCATCCTCTTTCAAATGTCCTGTTTAGTGATTGACACGCATGGCAACCAATAGGTCTGGGCTCAAATGGAGTCTGTGGACAGTGAACCTCAAGAGGCTTTCTGCTGTGCAGGGACCATCCCCCACAGCCTTGTAATATTGAAGACATCCTATTATTCATCACCATAAGGCACCACTGTGACTCTTCCCACTTAAATATTTTTTTAAAGATTTATTAAATAAATGATTACTTATGCAGTGCTATGCCTGCATGTATGCCTGCACACCAGAAGAGGGCACCAGATCTCATTGTAGATGGTTGTTGGGAATTTGAACTCAGGACCTCTGGAAGAACAGCCAGTGCTCTTAACCGCAGAGCCATCTCTCTGGGCCCCACTTAAATCTTTAATCCAGTCTGTTAGCGCACGAAACAGGACCTCATTAGCTGTGTTTCTCTGGAGTGTGTCCATGATAGCTCCAGTTCTGCAGCTAAGTTGAACACACTTTGGATATCTTTAATTCGAGCCAAATATACTTTTTGAAATAGAATTCATCAGTCTAGGCTTATATGAAGAAACTTTGATCCAAAATTCATAACATATTTTCTACAGGTTTACATGATAGGAAGAAAGAAGGGGCTAATATATTAACAACATATGAAAGTGGTGGAATACTTAACAAATATTAGAAACATTTTATAATTGAGGTAATTCTTCAAGATTCACTTTAAAAGAAAAAGATATACTACTCAAAACTGCTGAGACTCTATGAGATTTCAAGTATATTTCGATCCCAAAGGAAATAACATATTCTCTTGCTGTTGGCCTACCTACCTGTATGTATAAAACCAGATGTAGAAAGGGACTGAAATCAAAGGGGTGCTTCAGAATATCAGCGTGCATTAACAGTGGGTGAAATGATAGGTGATTTGATTTCCTTTTCATATTTTTTAGTGTTTGTTACAAGTAGATATTTATTCTATAACCAACGGGTAATAATAAAAAGAAAGTTTTGCTATCCCAGAACCATAAAAATTATCAATCAGAATATGTCTAATCTTTGGGACAGGACTGAACTCACTATCCTCCTGCTTCGGCTTCCTGAAAGGTGGAGATACAGGTAAGCATCACCACACCTGGCTTCTATAAGATCATGTGAGATGGGAGTAAAGTCTGTGTGTAATGAAAAACAGGCCTTCAGTACAATTGGAAATAGAAAACAGAAACAAAACAAAACCTCCCAAAATCCAGCCCTGCCGCTGGGCCTCATTAGGTACCCAAAACGCAGTTGTGAGATTTAAGAGCTTTGTAATTTGTATGGAAGTCATTTATATAATAGAGATTAAGATATCAAATGAGGTATTGTGTGATAATTTAGGAAAAAAATCATACTTCAGCTCCGAGTGAAAAGCTGGGTTTCAGCATTGATCTACCACACAGAGAAAATCTAATTTAGCACCACTCTTTTTAATTAAGACATTTTTTATTCATTTTACACACCAACCACAGATCCCCCTCTCATCCCTCCTCCTGCTCCCCACCAGCTTTCCCCCCTCCATCTATGCCTCATCCCCTGCTCCAAAAGGGTAAGGCCTCTCATGGGGAGTCAGCAGAGCCTGGCACATTCAGTTGAGGCAGGTCTAAGCCCCTCCCACAGCATCAAGGTTGAGCAAGGTGTCCCACCATAGGAAATGGACTCCAAAAAGCCAGCTCATGATCCAGGGATGGATTCTGATCCTACCACCAGAGGCCCCTTAAGCAGAACCAGCTACACAACTATCTTGCTTATGCAGAGGGCCTAGTCCAGTCCCGTGGAGACTCCACAGCTGTTGGTCTAAATTTCACGAGTTCCCACCAGCTTGGTTGGATTGTAGGTTTCCCTATCATGATTTCGACCTGCCTTGCTCATAGAATCCCTCTTCCCTCTCTTCGACTGGACTTCCGGATCTCGGCCTGGTTAGCACCACTCTTAGCTATCAATTGTTTTAATTATCGTATTTACACAAGTCTTTCCCTCTCCTCCGCTCATCCTTTTCCCCCTATCCCTCACTGTAAGGAATCGGTTTGCTAAGCATGATGCTAAATCCAAAGACTCCAAGACAACTGAGCACATAAAAACAATCTGCACACGCACAAATATGTTCTCAGACACTGATGATATCTGAATAGATGCGCCTCTTGGGTGGGGTCATGCTTGGACTGCTACTGTCCAAGCCACCAGGGGGCGCTGAGAAGCACGCGGATCCACCCCAACATGTCACACATTTGTGTAGCTATAGAGATAGAAACCAAACCAAACCAAGCCAAACCAGTCCAGCCAGCCAGCCAGGCAACCAACCAACCAACCAACCAACCAACCAACCAACCAACCAATCATTCAACCAACCAACCAACCAACCAACCAACCAGCCAGCCAGCCAGCCAGGCAACCAACCAACCAACCAACCAGCCAACCAACCAACCAGCCAACCAACCAACCAACCAACCAACCAGCCAGCCAGCCAGGCAACCAACCAACCAACCAACCAACCAACCAACCAGCCAACCAACCAGCCAACCAACCAACCAACCAGCCAGCCAGCCAGCCAACCAACCAACCAACCAACCAACCAACCAACCAACCAACCAACCAAACCAAACACCTCACAAAAAACCAACCAAATGAAAAACACCCAGCCTAATAATTACCACAAAAGACAGACAAGTCAGTGTGATAAAAAACAAGAAACGACTGTCTTGTGAGACCTTTACAGTTCTGCATGGAATAAGTGAGGGAAGGAAAGCAGGGTCTGGGGGCTCATAAAATATGCACAGCGATTACCAATCTAGATATTTGAGAATCTGGGGAGGGGGTGGGAGCCAGAGGGGTGTGCGGCTCAGCAATGCTAGGAGGTCATCAACAGGTTACAGAGGAAACAAGAGATCCTCTGAGTTCCTGTGGCCTGAAGGGAATCTGGATTGAGTTGTGAGGCTTTCCACGCACATGGCAGTAGGGGATACGGTCACAAGAACTCAGATTCTTTTATAGTTTGGTTCTTTGATTCTAAAACATTCCTCCTTTCTTTACGCGGGTCCCAGAGGTGTGTATACAGCGTGTTCCCACGAGATGGCAGCAGAGCACAGGCCATCTCTGCCGCAGGCTCTGGGGAGGGTCCCCTGGGCACCCTGTCCTGGAGATTGCCCCAACACCAGAGGTCGGTATAAAGAGGAAGACAATCATTCTGTCAGAGGTCATCACCTCCGTATTTGCGTATTTGCAGTGACGTTCAAAACAAGGAATAGATAAATGTGCTTCAACCGTGTTTTTGATAATTCTATCTTCTTCAGGCTTTCTTAGTTTCCACTCTTCACTATATGACCATGCTTTTTGTTTTAAGATGAGGTTGAAGCCGGGCAGTGGTGGCGCACGCCTGTAATCCCAGCACTCGGGAAGGAACAGGCAGGCGGATCTGTGAGTTCGAGGCCAGCCTGGTCTCCAAAGCAAGTTCCAGGAAAGGCGCAAAGCTACACAGAGAAACCCTGTCTCAAAAAACCAAAAAAAAGAAAAACAAAACAAAACAAAACAAACAAACAAACAAAAGATGAGGTTGGTCTGAACCTGGATCAATACCATTTTCTTGTTTGTAAGTATTAGTCTGAATTATTCCCAATTGCTCATTTTAAATGTAAAAGCAACTAACATCGACAGTTTTGTGTAGTGTAATCTGGAGCTGCTTTGTACGCATTATCATTGGCAGAATTTTTCAAATGGTGTGTCTGGCTTAGAAAATTGGTTATGGAATTAAGACAACCTACATCTACTAACGGGAACCACAACTGTAGCAGTTCACTGAACACTGAAAGGGCTGTGGAACCCCCAACTGTCTCGCTGAGTTTTTGCTCTTGGTGGGTGTTTCCATAAATACTCTGGAAGCAGGCTCCAGATGAGGCCTAGTACCTCTCAGATTAGTAAAACCTCTATTTTCTTCTCATTTTTATTTTCAGGTAAAAAATACAGGTCTTTGAGGTAAGTTTTCTTACCTCACAGGTCAGAGTGTTCATTTCTAGATTGACTAGACCAAGGCCGCTCCATAGGCCCTCCTCCTCTCAGGAGGCGAGAATGGAGTTTCCCCCAACCTTGAACTCTCAGCAGAGAACTCCTGACAGTGTTCTCCATGTCACACTCAAACTGGCAGATTTAGGCTAGAGAAAATGTCGCACATCTTCTTCCAGCCGCAGAGCCACTTCCATGTTTACTTCGGATACTTTGGCAGTGCACAGCATTATAGCAAGGTCTGGTACACACCAGGAATCCTACTGCAGAACCTTCTCCCCAGCCATGGTAGAACCTTCTTGCAACCATTTCTGATTTAAAAAAATCCTTGGGGGCTTGATTCAATGCCTGGCTCTCTGAAGAATGATTTGATAAAATGTTTACTGAGAGGAAACAAAGACAGCCTTCACAGAACATTACATTTGAACACGTACAGGACACTACAGAGGGCTTCTGCTAGTGCCGAGCTCAGTGCAATAGAACGTTCTAGAGAGTGAGACTATGTCCAAGGTGTCTGCTATGCTAACCACTAAGCCACGAGGTCCTTTGAGCATTTAAGATGTTGACGTGAGAGAGATTGCAGCATTTCATTTCTTCTTTAGTTTGACTTAGTTTAAATCAAAAGAGTTGCAGACAGCTAGAGGTTGGCATGCTGGATAGGTTGGGGAGGAAGATCTCTCTTCCTTGCATTTTTCTGAGCTCCTGGCTGGGACCCCGGTAATAAAAGCCAGTTGACCAAAAGATGTGCACACTTTCTCTCTCTCTCTCTCTCTCTCTCTCTCTCTCTCTCTCTCTCTCTCTCTCTCTCTGTCTCTCTCTGTCTCTCTCTCTCTTCTTTTCCTTCCTCTTTCTTTCTTTCTTTCTTTCTTTCTCTCTCTCTCTCTCTCTCTCTCTTTCTTTCTTTCTTTTTTCTTTCTTTTTGTTTTTTGTTTGTTTTTTGAGACAGGGTTTCTCTGTATAGTTTTAGTGCCCATCCTGGATCTCATGCTGTAGACCAGGCTGGCTTCAGACTCACAGAGGTCCGCCTGGCTCTGCCTCCTTAATGCCACCAGTTTTTCATGCAGTTGGAGGTACCGTAAAGAAATAAAGGTCTGAGGAGGGAAGAGCCCCGGCTTTGCACAAGTTCCCGTGGTCAGAGCGCAGAATCGTGGGGGAAGCAGCAGGACCCGGGTGTGGGGGGGGTAAGCAGGAGGGTGTGCAATGACGCCTGTTCACTGCATCCTCTCTCGGGGGTTCTGCAGCCTCAGAGATACTGCAGATATTCCAGGACACCGAGTTAGTTATTTCAGATGGAGCCCTACTTTCAATCTCTCACACGAGGGTTCCATAGTGTGATTCAGGGGAAGACTGTAAGTCTTAGACCTGTTCTCTCAAACGCCTTCAGCTTACACAGTTTACCAAGAGCATAGCTCCAGCTTAGGATTCAACAGGGACAATCTGGACAAGCCGTAGGCCCTAATGCCTTCAGTCTTCAAAGTCCTTCGCTTCACACGACCTCCGTCACAGGGCCTTATCCTTTTGTGTCATGTTACCATCAGCAAGTCCTGCTGTCCCCTACCCTTTCTGTGTCTCTTAAGACCTCCGGGACATTTTTTGGAAATCACTTGTTTGCACTTCTTGCTTACTCAGGTAATATTATTTCCTTCTAGGGTCTCTGAGGTAGTTGAAGACTTTATAGTTATAGTTTTCCTTGTTAACAAATTCAGAAAAGAAACTCACTAAAGATGTATAAAGTGTATAATTTTGAAAGATATTAAAAGATAGTTTTCTGTTGGTAATACAAGTTAGGATAGAAAGTGAATTAGGTACAACATTTGGACTCCCCAAAATAGGACAGATAATGGAATATTTTTTCTGAATTTGTCAAATGTTTATAGACTGGACATTGTTAATGTAATTCTTGACTGTATATATTATATATACTTATTGTACTTCTTATATATAGTTTCTTATATTAGTTATAACTTTTTTATTATTTTAGAAAAAAAGGGGAAATGTGGTGACATTTTGTGTACCCTAATTAAATTTGCCTGAAGGTTAGAGAATGGAGCAAGCTACTAGATTAAACATAGAGACCAGGCAGTGGTGGCACACACCTTTAATGCCAGTATTTAGAAATCACACACCTTTAACCTCAGCATTAGAAAGCATTGAGATAGGAAATTATGGCTGGGCAGTGAAAGGTATATAAGGCATGAGGAGATAGGAGCTGAAGGCTTTTTCAAACCAAGGAGTCATAGAGGTGAGATGTGGCAGTGGTTTGATCCTTTGTCTCTGATCTTTCAGCATTCACTCCAATATCTGGCTCTGGGTTTTTTATTAAAAGATCACTTTAGTAATTCATGTTACATTCAGTTTTCAATGCAAATGGCAAACGTAGTTCTTGCTAAAATTGGAGAAGGTGGGAATCATCATATATAAAGGTTGTTCTGTGGGATATTGTGCAGCAAGTATACAATAAATATGCTGGTCATAAATGAAAAGTGAGCATATCATTGGACACACTAAAACACTAGGAAAATCTTTGACTAAATTTCAAATCCATGAATGCCCAGAGCTACATATATTTGAAAAGAAAGGAAACATGGTACAGATGAACCCAGACTTGGTGATCTGTGCTTGGCTTGCTTCACAGAATGCTGTAAACTGCCGAGGTCAACACTGAAAACTCTGACAACTCAGAACTCCTCAGCCAGTGGGAAGAATGAGTTCTTCAAAACTTTGCCATTGAGATGGGTTCAAGGCCAAGATTCTTGTGGCTATGGAATCCTAGGCAGAAATAGAAATGAGCAGTAGATGTGGACAACCTTTGATTCATTAACTGGATTTGAACTCAAATACATTCAAGCTTGATCCTTGGTGTTCTTTCAATTTAGAAAAATTATGACTCTATGTAGTTTTAAGACACTTGAGTTGACTTTGGTATTAAAGAACACAACTTTTTTTTTCTTTTTTTGAGACAAGGTCTCACTATGTAACCCTAGCTGGCCTGAAACTCCCCCATGTAGGCTAGACCAGACCAATTTCTAACTCACAGAGATATGCCTTCCAAATGCTGTGATTAAAGGCATGTGCCACCAAAAAACAAACAAACAAACAAAAAACAAAAACAAAAAAACCTCCGGGACACACTGTCTCCCTTAAGTGCTGTTCTGATCAAATCAATGCTTTATCAAAACAGCAAAAATTACACACAACTAGAAGAGAAATGATGAGTTAAAAATGGAATGGATCTTTGTCATCTTTGAGGGATGAGGTGTCTTGGGTCTTTCCAGAGGAAGAGATGGCACAGTTATTTGATCATAGACTGAAATTTAATAGGACACCAAATACAGGCCCTTTTTTTTTTTTGGTTTTTTTTTTGAGACAGGGTTTCTCTCTTTTGGTGCCTTTCCTGGAACTCACTATGTAGACTAGGCTGGCCTCAAACTCACAGAGATCCGCCTGCCTCTGCCTCCCGAGTGCTGGGGTTAAAGATGTGCGCCACCACTGCCCGGTGGAGCAGGATCTTCTTTAGAGACAATTGTTTTGGAGAAACTCGTACATGGGGACTGTATTTACATAATTCCACCCTCTCCCCACTCCAACTCCTCTTGTGTCTCCTCCTACTTAAAGTTCATGATCTCTTTCATTATTACAGTTACACACACACACACACACACACACACACACACACACACACACACACACACACACACACACACACACACACACACACACACACAGCCTGCTGAGTTCCTTTAGTGCTGCTCATGTGTATATGTGTTCAGGGATGACCACTTCTCTTTGGAGAAGACTGCTTCTTCCTCTCTCATCAGCCATTAATTGTCTGCAGTGATTCGTTTAGGGGTACGATGTCCCCCACCCACCTTGGCATGTCAACTGGTGTCTCCATTGGGCTGGTTTTTTTTAGGTGACTGTGTTCCTGACCAAGAGCCTATGGTTGGATAGGTGACAGGCCCTGGGAGAGCCTACTAATAGTCTTCTAAACAGACGTTGTATTACAGTTAACACACCTATGGACCAGTGCATCTTTCAACCCTCATACCAAAGCTTCTTTTTTGCAGTATCTGGCAATGAAGGCAGACCCACTCTTCTGGTGGATGATCTACTTCAATTTCCCTCACCCATTTCTTTCCCCAAACCCGCCACTTCGAAGCCCACCAAACACAGCTTGTCCCCCAGAGATGCTCAAGACGCACAGGGTATTTAAGCTGCACCCCAGAAAACAGACACATGATTTTTCAGTCTGTCATCCCTGTCTCCTCTCTGGGGAGCTGGAGAATCACCCGGGAACACTTTACCCATTAAACTAGGGCTTTTCTAATTCAGTCTGATTTGGTCTGATTTGGATTGCTGTGTCAGAAGAGAGGCTTATGGGGTGCAAAAAACTTATCACCCACAGTTGGTGAACTTTCAGAGAACAGGAGACATTGGAGAGGGTGTGTTCTAGACGTCCCCCAAGTCTCAGAGATCATTGTAGAAGAGGAGCAGAAAGAGTGCAAGAGCAGAGGCTGTCCGTGGCTGTCCGGTGGCTGTCCGGTGGCTGTCCCGTGGCTGTCCCGTGGCTGTCCGTGGCTGCCCTGTGGCTGTCCGTGGCTGCCCCGTGGCTGTCCCGTGGCTTCAGAGAAGTAGTGTTGTCTTGGACACAGCAGGGCAGATGCTCATGGGCATTTATAGTCATCATGACAACATGCACAAGACCCACACAAGCTCAAGCCATAAGGGTGTGACCCCTGGGAGGTTGGCCACATCAAGAGATAGCCTCGACACCCAAGAACACTTGGGCGGCACAAATTGAACTTGATTTTTTTAAAAAGAAGACTGGAAGTTGGGTGGGTAGGTGGGGGTGGATCTGGGAGTTGGAGGAGGGGGGGTAAGGTCAAAATACATTGCATGACATTCTAAAATAATAAAAATAGATTTTAAAAATAAAAATGTGGCTGGAGAGATGAGGTAGTGGATAAGAGCACTGGCTGCCCTTCTAGAGGATCAGGGTTCAATACCCAGCACCCACATGATGGCTCACAATCTTCTGTAACCCTAGTTCCAGGGGATCCCACATCCTCTTCTGGCCTCCATTAGTATCAGGCCCCAAAGTGGTGGTGCACAGACATTCATGCAGGCAAAACAGCCACACACATAAAATAGAAATAAAATCAAGTAAAAGGGATAAATCTAAGACATTAAGACTGAGAGATAGAACATGACATATTAGGCAGATGCTAGTCATAAGACAAGCATTTAAGGCAGAGAACATGTGAAAACAATGGAAATAATTTATATAATGAGAAAGTTCAATGTAAGAGAAAGAAACAAAAAGTCTGCATTTGCTAAGCAACGTACCTCCAAAATGCATAAAGCAAAAATTAACTCAAGAGAAGTTAGCAGGTTTGCCATTGTGTTAGGGAGATTTGAACACGTTTTCCTCGGTCATCAGAAGACCAGACAGACATAGGTACTGACAACAGCCTAGGGGAATTCACAAGTCCGAGTAATAAATACCGTCTCATGTTTACAAGATAAGAAATAAGATTAAGCCTCAAAAGATTCTATTCATCATGTTACGTTTTTATTAAAGGTAAGAAAAGCTAAAACCAACCATACAGGTTTAAGAATACACATGTGTGTCATGTGACTGTGTCATGTGACTGTGTCATGTGACTGTGTTTTAAAAAGATATGATGAAGGTGAGATTCAGTGTGGTGACTATTTTAATTGAGACAGAATGTGACATCACACAGGCAGATGTCACTTGTTGATATCCAAGTTCAAGTGATGAGTAATAGGAAGATGGGTGCTATACCCTTACATAAATAAGAATGAAGGACGATATTAACAAAATCTGCACAACTGTATCTGAATACAACTTGTATGAATCTGTATCATCTATACATACGTCTGGGGATGAAGAGACAGACTGTCTAAACTGAAGTTCCCTCTTCCAGGACACTGTGGTGGTGATGATACACATATTAACTACATCATAATGAGCATTAAATGGGAAAATTAATTGAAAGCCCTTAGATCATTAGGAGATCAATAAATGTACACCATAACTGTTATGTGGACGCCTCACCCTTGTGTTCACACCGTTACCCAAGTCCCTAACTGCCCTTGTTGTCCACTCCCTCAAACCCCCTCTCCTTCCACAGACCACCCCACTCTTTCATGCTTCCTCATTCTCCAAACAAAGGTTTGACTAGAAAAGCAGAAACCACTGGAAGAGCTGGAGGCAAAGGTCAAAAGAGCCACAGCTAGTTCTCAGGAAAACAGAAGCTTCAGCGAGCTTGGCAAACTGTCACCAAAGACCTCAGCTGCTGAACCACCACAGGGATGATTCTCAGGGAGACGTCTGGAGTGGACAAACTTCCTGCCGTCCCTTCGCTCTCTTTTGTCAGACAGTAGTGACATCTGCTTGGCCTCTGCCCTTCCACTGTCAGCTCTGCCCTCTCATTGGTGGAATCCAAAGGCCCTTCTAAGGAATTCTGGGAGATGTAGTTTCCAGGCTTCCAGCCTCTAAAGCAGAAGATCACAGTGAAGAAGTTGGGGATGCATGCCACTAAAGAGCTAAAATGAAACAAGCGTCATAGGTTAAACATCCTTTCTATCCCAGCAATGCTTTCCTGCTGGTACCGTAGCATGCTCAAGCTTCTCACTTCTTCATCAAAATTCGAAGTCCCGTTTCCTCCTGGGCTGGCTGGATTAATTCTCACATTTCTGTTCTTCTTTTGGGAAGAATTCCCACACAATCCATAGGTACTTTCTTACATCCCATTTTTCCATTAACTCATTTCGGCTTCTAGCTCCAAATCATCTTGAAAGCTAGGACCAGGGTTGTGTGTGTTCTTTGCTGTTCAATCTACATTTTTCTGTAGCATTTGACAATGCTAAACACTTTTCTCTTTATGAAAATGTCTGTTATTTAAGCTTCTGCACAAAAATAATAATAATGGTTCTACAGATTTACAATAGAATTAGTCATGAGGCCTCTTTTTCTAAATAATAGCCTTCACACCTAACTAACAGGAAATTGATTATATGTTTTCCTCGAGCCTATTGGCTTCACATCATGCAACTAAGATCAAGGCTGAAAAAACTTCAGGCTGGAGGGTTGCTGGTGTTTGGGCAGTCCCTACACCCCTGTTTCTAGCAGCCCTGAGCCCTGTTGGTCAGAGATCATTGCTGTAAAGAACCTACTTTAGCTTCTTTCTGGTTAGTTTAATTGTCAAATAGGCACAGTCTATAGCAGTGGATCTCACCCTTCCTCAGGCTGTGGCCCTTCAATACAGTTCCTCATGCGGTGGTGACCCCCAACCATAAAATTATTTTCATTGCTACTTCATAACTGTAATTTTGCGGGGCTAGAGAGATGGCTCAGAGGTTAAGAGCATTGGCTGTTCTTCCAGAGGTTCTGAGTTCAATTCCCAGCAACCACATGATGGCTCACAACCATCTATAATGAGATCTGATGCCCTCTTCTGGCCATGCAGACACAGCACTGTATACATAATAACTAAATAAATCTTAAAAAAAACTGTCATTTTGCTATTGTTATGAATTGAAATATAAATATCTGATATGCAGGATATCAAAGGGGTTGTGATGCACACACTGAGAACTACTGATTTAGAGTCACCTGGACGTCCCTCCTGTGATGGACTGTAGCCTGGAACTGGGAGCTTAAAAATACCTCTCTCCCTAGGTTGATTTTGTCAGGGTATTTTACCCCAGCAAGCAGAGAAGAAACTAGACTCCTCCAGGCCCAGGATGAGGTCAGAACTTAGAGGGAGGATGTCTCATGCTTTGTTCTTGCTCCCTGGGTGGATGTTCTCCCTCTGCAGGCTCCTGAATGTCTACCCCTCAGCTACTGGACAAAGCAAAGATCTGAGAGTGGTTTGGGGTTTTCTGTGTTGGTGAAACAGGGCTCCTTGTTTGTAGAGCGTGTAACTCCCACAGGCCACCGTGTGATGTCCATCAACTCTAGAGATGTTGGGTCAGGTGGATTCCAGCATCTTAGGTGCCTTTGAAGCCAAACAGCTTTTCTTGTTTCTTCCAAAAGGGACTCGCTAAGGATCTTTGGATTTTTCTCTTAACTTGGAAAATTCAACTACCTGACTGTCAATCATCTCCTTAGATAGTGGGCATTCATCAATCTCTCTTAATAAAAGCTACATTGTGGATTTCTCTGGAATATTCTAGCTCCTCCTGTTCAGTACTGGAGTCAAAGATTGTCTTTGCTAAAGAGAGCATCAATCAAAAGTGCCAAGCTTTGTTACAAATGAAATACGTTTTCTTCAGATTAATTTGCTTATTTATTCATTCAGCTGAAGGGGTTAAATTCTCACAACTGAGTTTAGGATTCAGTTCTCTGAGAAGGGAAAAACAGGCGTCTCTCCCATGAAGGGCTGTTTGTCCACAATACTTTTGCACTCAGAGACTAGAGAAAACAAATACTAGGCCTAAGTCAGGTCACCATGCCTCAAGGACAAATCCAGCAGCCCCTTCTGAGTCACATCTAGACTTGCCCAAGTTTGTGCAAGTGTGTCAAAAAATGTCAAGACTAAAACTCAGACAAATGAAGGTATACTAATGTAACTGCTGCTTTCTTAACCAATCCTACATGAGATGACCTATCGATGACACTACCCTTAGCTGTGCTTATTTTTGTATAGGTGTCGACCCTGCGTACATGTTTGAGTATTAATAAATTCTCTTTGCTTTTACATACTACTTGAGTCTGGGATCTTCCTTCAGCATTTCCTTGGACCCTTACCCTTGTAGCACTGTGCTAGACTCTGGGGGGACAAATAATGAATAAACAATGGATAATAAATAATAAGTAAAATAGATAAGATGCCCTGCTTGTGGACTTGTCATCTTAGCAAGAAGAGACAGAGAACAAGAGATTAAACATTGAAAGGAAGAGTGTGACAGGTCCTCTGCAAGAGCAGCAAGTGGTCTTAACCACTGAGCCATCTCTCCAGCCCCCAGTCACGGGCTCTATTTGTTTTTTATATTTATAGATTCTTCTCTCATGTAATACACTCCAGTGTTTCCCCTCATCCCACTCCTCCCAGCCCCTCCCCTCCTTCAGATCTACTCTCCTTCCAGTTTCCCTTCAGAAAAGGGCCAAGAAACAACAACCAAACATGTAAAAAAACAAAACAAAACAAAACAACAACAACAACAACAACAACAAAAAAAACATGCTAAGACAAGGCAGAAGCTCTCACACTGAGGCTGGACAAGGCAATTCAAGAGTCCCAAGAGCAGGCAAAAGAGTCAGAGACACCCCAGCTCCCACTGTTAGGAGTCCCACACAAATACCAAGCTAACAGCCACAACATACACAAGTGGACCTGGTGCAGACCCCTGCAGGCCCTGTGCATGGACACTTCAGTCTCTGTGGGCCCATGTGATCCCTGCTTAGTTGATTCTGTAGACCATATTCTCCTGGTGTCCTCCATCCCATGTGATTGCTACAGTCTTTCGTCTGCCTGGTCATGGGTTTTTAAAGGGCTTGTTTAGTCCTGGGGACATAAATGCTTGAATAGAAAGTATCAATTACAACTTTCCCAACATTCCTCCTCTCCTCTCTTCTAGAGCATGGAATTTTCATCCCATTAGGAAGAGACAATCATAACACTAAAAAAAGCAAGAGAAATAGCATGTAAGCCAGATGTTCAAAGCCTCAGAGTGACTTCTGTGTTATTTATGTGACTCTTAACTTTATCTCTAAGATGATGACTGACAGGAAAAATGTGTGAATGGAATGTGTAAAAGGCAGTTAAAAAATCTCATGTAATAGCAACACCCACTAAAGAGAAATAATTTTGGACACAATGGGTCCTTAATAAATTTTTATTGATCAAATTAAAGAATTAAAAATTTATTGACATTTATTATATGCCCAGGAATGAACATAAGCACTTAATATGCTTTATTTAATTTGCATAGAGACCTTAGGAAACAGGTACCATGTCATCCCATTTTCCAGGTGAAGAACTGAGGCCTGAGGGACATGAAGACTTATCTGTTAGGAAGTGTTGAGCTAGTGTTCAAACCAGGCAGTGATGCAGCACAATGCAGGCCTTTGCTCAAAAACATCCAGTGCTGGCTCTCATGTGAAAGCTCTCAGGGTAGACGATCCACCCACACAACACACTTTTAGTACATCTTCTCTAATCCTAGGACTTGAAAGTCTGTGTGTGGTAGAACAAAAGTAAGCTGCTGATATTTGCAACTTTTGACCTGCAGCAGCAGTTCTCAAGACTCCTTTGGCAAACTTCTATCCCCAGAAATATTTACATTATAATTTATGAAGTAGCAATGAAAATAATGTTATGCTTGGGGATCACCACAACATGAGGAGCTGTATTAAAGGGTCACAGCATTATTGAGGACCACTGATCTATAGGAATACCAGTTTTACACATTTTGATGCCATGGACAATTTTTTTTTTTGGATATTGCTTTTAATAGACAGCTTTAGAAATATTAACTGTCCCTAGTATAGTGTGTGCTATGGTTCTCAGAACTCCTGGTAGCAGATCCACTGTTCACAGGGGCTCTAGGGCTACACAGAGGACATGCTTTGTGGAAAACAGATATTAGAGAGAGAGTTTCTACACTCAGGCCCCTAAGAACTAAAAATGTGATGGATAAGACCAGTAACGAAGACCAGAATATCTGCTGAATGCAACAGAGCCCAGTGAAAATCAGATTAGTTGCAAGGTTTTGGAGGCACAATAAATATTAAACTTTATCCCATCAGTATCAAATGAAAACATGAAGAAATAATTTAAGAAAGTTCAAGTCCTCTGTAACTAATGAGTTGTTTGGGACGACAACAGACGGCCACAGTAAAGTACTGACTGAGTCGGAGGATGTGGCCACCACCGTTGCACAAAGTTAACATTCTTGGCTACATAGTCATTTGCATCCTTAGCATTATGAAATGTACCCAGGAGATCTCCAGGAGTTCATGTTGTCAGCCAAATCTTCTGGGCAGCAGTCACATTCTGTAAGGAGCAAACTGGACACTGAACTTCCTGTGTCAGATAGGGGTTCCAGGTACATCAGTGGGAACACAATTCCCTGGTGTCATGTGAGCTGTATTCCACCTTGCTGTGGGCAGGGGTGGCTTGGTACGACTGCTTTGAAGACTTGTGTCTGTGTGTTACCCCATGTTAGAGGAGCTTAGACAGACACTCATCTAACACTAAAGTGTCCCATCTTCATGTTTCTGCATTCGCTCACACAGTAGATCAAACAAGTAATGAAAATTTAACAAATGTATCACCCAAATGGCAGATGATGTTATTTTTTTTCCCCGGAGAGCATAGAGCTGGGAGTCAAAAGTGATCCATGGGGTCATCTCAATCATTTTGGAATGATTAAAGATATGACAGAGTGGGTCTGGGAGAGATGGCTCAGCAGTTAAGAGCACTTGCTGTTCTTCCGGAGGACCCTGATTCAGTTCCTAGAATCCACATGACAGTTAACAAGTGTCTATAACTCTAGCTTTAGGGTATCTGATGTCCTCTGGTCTCTGATGGCACCAAACATATAACCACATAAAATAAATATAGTAAAAACAGCAAACCTTAAAGGTATAACAGAGCTGCTTTCCTTTCTCATGACACTGAATTTATTTGGCGGTAGCCTGGGCTGGCTGCAAGCTCATTTCGTAGCTGTTGTAAGTTGTATTTTTGTTGTGGTGATAGAATGTTCTGACATAAAACAACTTGGGGAGAAAAAGGTTTATTTCAACTTAGCGTTCCACAGTTCATCACAACATACCCACTGTCCAAAACAGGTGCTAATTTACTCTTGCTCAGCTCCTTTCTCCACATTCTTACACAATTAACGATCTGCTGCCTAAGGAATGTTGCCTCCCACAGTGGGCTGCACATTTCCACATCAATCAGCTCCCACAGACATGCTCACAGGCCAGCCCAGTGTAGACAATCATGAGGCTCTCTTCCCAGCTGACTCTAGATTTGTCAAGTTGCCCAAGCTACTAAGTATATAGAAGATGTCTTTGAATTTCTGATCCTCTGCCTCAGACTGCCATGTGCCAAACCTACTGCACTGTCATGCCCAGCTTCCTTCCTTACTACATTTGACTTCCAGCATTATCTGTGATGTGTACCACAAACTGGTTGGTTGTACCATCAAAGGGCATTGGTTTTATTTTGTAAGGCACATTTGTTTTATTCTGTAAAAATACTTTTTTTCCACATGCAACTTGTATAAAATGTTCTATGTACAGACAGAACTGAGAAGAGAGAGCAAGATTCTCACCATTCCACAACAACCATGGTTAGTGTTTTGTATATATTTCTAATCAACGTACAAAAATAAACCCAACTGCAAAATGAATTTGGGTCATATTATGTACCCTGTCACTTCTTTTTTTCTGTTTTATACCTTACAAATGTTTCCCTGCTTTAATATACATGCTTTTCTTATATATTTGTTTATGATGTCATGGTTCCCCACATGAGTGAATGTGAAGTTGATGGAACTTTTCATGACAAGTTGTAGGGAAAGGCATAGAGAGGCAGGGATGAAGACACACCTCTCACCCCTAGCTCTCAGATAGTCTCAGTTGCCCCAGCCACAGATTGGGTGAAAATGACATTTGCCTGGCTGATTTGGATTGGAAAGGGAGGTGTGATTCTGTGAGGCACAGGGGTGTGAGGCACAGGGGTGTGATTCCGTGAAGCACAGAGGTGTGATTCTGTAAAGCACAGGGTGTGATTCTGTGAAGCACAGGGGTGTGACTTCTTGAAGCACAGGGATGTGATTCTGTGAAACACAGGAATGTGAAGCACAGGGGTGTGACTCTGTGAAGCACAGGAGTGTGATTCTGTGAAGCACAGGGGTGTGATTCCTTGAAGCACAGGGGTATGAAGCACAGGGGTATGATTCCTTGAAGCACTGGGTGTGATTCCTTGAAGCACAGGGTGTGATTCCTTGAAGCACAGGGGAGTGACTCTGTGAAGCACAGGGGTGTGATTCCTTGAAGCACAGGGGTGTGATTCCTTGAAGCACAGGGTGTGATTCCTTGAAGCACTGGGTATGATTCCTTGAAGCACAGCACAGGGGTGTGACTCCTTGAAGCACAGCACATGGGTGTGATTCCTTGGAGCACAGGGGTGTGATTCCTTGAAGCACAGGGTGTGATTCCTTGAAGCACTGGGTGTGATTCCTTGAAGCACAGCACAGGGGTGTGACTCCTTGAAGCACAGCACAGGGGTGTGATTCCTTGAAGCACAGGGGCATGATTCCTTGAAGCACAGGGGCGTGATTCTGTGAAGCACAGGGGTGTGATTCCTTGAAGCACATGGGTGTGATTCCTTGAAGCACATGGGTGTGATTCCTTGAAGCACATGGGTGTGATTCTGTGAAGCACAGGGGTGTGATTCCTTGAAGCACAGGATGTGGTTCTGTGAAGCACAGAGCAGGGCAGAATGACAAAGGATTTTTATTTTTATTTGAAAATGTAACTTCTTTTTTGATTCTTTGGGACTTTCACGTGATGTACCCCAATTCTACTCACCTCTCAGTCCCCCCATATCCTTCCCTCCCCTCTGGAGTGCCCCCCACAATAAAGGAATACTAAAAAAAAATCAAACCAAAGCAAACAAGCAAACAAAAACAAGAACAAAACAAACCTCAAACAAACAAACACAACAAAAAACCTCTTTGCTTCTCCAACACCTGTTCATTCATCCTGGTGGCATTGGGAGCCTCAGCATGTCATATAGTGTATCATTTTGTCCATCAGTTTTACTAGCAAATGCTGATTGCAATGAGTCACTGGTCTGGCTCAAGGCCTCTGTTTTCTGGCACACCATCATCACTGGATCCTCACCAGACCCACCCTGGGATCTCCTGCTGCTACCCTGAGTCATGGAGATCCTGTGGGTATTGTTCCACAGGACCAGTCCCCTCACGAGCTCCAGCAGGTCCTAGATGGGGCAGCTGTTATGGAGGGTCAACCCAAGGCCCAGCTGTGGGCCTGGGTGATAGTTGAGCTGGTCAGTCCAGGCCACCGGGGCCACCCTCCTCAGGTGAGGGGGGTAGAGTCAGCTCCCTTATGCCCATACCCTCAGGATCAGTTCATCTCGCTTGTGGTGAGGGGTGAGGCCATCTCTCCCAAGCGCAGGGGTCAGCTCCCCTGTGAGGGCCAAGGCTGGCTGTCTTGCTGCAGTTTCCAGCGAAGGGCGGGGCTGGCTTAGCTGGGCCCTCTGATCTTGTCTCCCATGGTTCCTATGGGACCCTGAGGTGATGGAGGCCACAGACATCCAGCTGCAGCTGGACTATGGACCCAGACATGGCCCTCAGCAGCAGCTTGGGCCCTCAGCAGCAGCTTGGGCCCAGACGACAATCCTGGCGCTAGGTGGAAGGAAGCAATGGTCGGGATGGTTCTGGCGGCAGCATGGCTCCTGGACACCACCAAGGCCTCAGGTTGTGGCCCCAATCCTGCCCTTCTATGTGAGCTTTGGCAGCAATACAGGACTTGGATATCAGCACAGACCCCAGCCACATAGGACCACAGACCCAGACCTGGTCTGCGGCAATGCATGTCACCATTGCTCCAGGTGGCAGTGAGGCCGCTCAGATAGGCCCGGGACCCAGTGGCGGTGTGGTCCTTGTACACCAACATGGCTCCAGACCACACCTCTGTTTGCACAGCCTTCAATGGTAGCAGGAGCCTCAGACAACAACACAGACTCTGGCTGTTATGAATTATTACGAGGGGACCCCCAAGGGTACTCTGTGCATGCAGGGAACCATGCTGACATGCTGGGCAGATGCAGCGGCAGGCTGGCGGGTGACCCACTCTATGCGGGCATGGCGGGGCACGAGAGTGGACAGTCACAACCCAGACGCTACATCCTCGCCGAAATGATTTATTATAATAGAGAATGAAGAGAAGATAGGAAAGAAGAGGGAGAGGGAGAGGGAGAGAGGGAAGGAGGGAGGGAGGGAGGGAGAGAGAGAGAGAGAGAGAGAGAGAGAGAGAGAGAGAGAGAGAGAGAGAGAGAAGGAGGAGGAGGAGGAGGAGGAGGAGGAGGAGGAGGAGGAGGAGGAGCAGCAGCAGCAGCAGCAGCAGCAGCAGCAGCAGCAGCAGGGTTTTTCCTTAAAAAGAGGCTTCTACTTCAGGGCTGGTCATAATATTAACACTGGCTGCAGTAGGGCCATGGACCCAGATATAGCCCTCATCAGCAGCCTGGGCCTGGATGACACCATGGATCCGGGTGGCAGTACAGGTCACCCAGATCTGTATGGCCCCCATACTCCAACAAGGCCACAGTCTGCGGCCCACATCCCCGGTCTCTGTGTAAGTCCTACTGGCAATCTGGGCCACAGACTTCAACAAAGACCCCAGCTGCAGCTGGACAACTGACCCAGGCCTGGCCCCAGGCAGCAGCTCACCTGGTCAGCATCCTGGCTCCAGGTAGAAGTCCCTGCCACTCGGATCAGGATGGCTGTAGTAACAGCATGGCCTCCAGACACCAACAGGTTGAAGCCCAGACTCCAGGCTCTATGTGGCCAACAAACAAAGGATTCTTTTAAAGGTGTGTTCAAAGACATGCAGTTTAGGTTGACCATTACACTATAGTCTGCCTTAATCTCTAAATCTCACATACACAAAATTTCCCCAGCAAACACCAGTCCAAGTTATATAGAGATTTTTAATCCACAGTTGTTTCATGTATTTATTAAATCAATTTATCTTGTGGTACTTACTGTTGAAACCAGGGCCTCACATCTGCTTGTCAAGTACTCCATCACCAAGTTACAAACCACTTTTAGAGTAGTTTAAGGTGTAGCACAATGTTAAAAGTTCTTATTAATAAAAACAAAGCCAGTGCCAATTATTGGGGTGAATGCTGGAAGATCAGAGAAGCAGAACAAGCCACAGCCACCTCACCTTGCCAGTTCCTCAGCTGATCCTGTTTCCCTAGACTGGAAGCCTCTGAGTCCTCATCCAAATGGATCTCAGCCAAACTGCTGCTCAAAGCCTAAAAGCTCATCCAGCTCTAGTTCCTGGTTTTCACGCCTTATACACCTTTCTGCTTCCTGCCATCACTTCCTGAGATTAAAGGCATTGTCACCATGCCTGGCTGTTCCCAGTGTGGCTTTGAATTCACAGAGATCTAGATGGATCTCTGCCTCTGGAATGATTAAAGGTATGTGTGCCACCATTTTCTGGCCTTTATATCTAATGGCTGTTCTGTTCTCTGACCCCAGATAAGTTTATTAGTGTTCATAATATATTGGGGAACACAATATCACCACATTAGGGTCAATTAAAACTAAAGAGCTAGCAGACCCTTTCAGAGACTTTTCTTCTGCTTTTCAACAAGAATCCATGTGACTCTTGCAAACTCTGTTAGCAGATGCAGTGAGGGGTTTGTTCCTGAAGCAGAGTTAAGAATGGGCTTTACTTCAGGATGGGAAGGAAGAGATGGTTTCTACACTCCAGAGATAATGAGACCAAGGCTATGTCTTGGTGAATGCTAACTCTTCATAGTTCCCTGCTTAACATTCTTTACCTAACACTGTGAAAAGGACTATTTCCAACCAGTGCATTCAGGAGCTGGGAGACAGTCCAGGGATCCAATATGTCTCTTTCCCAAACATAGCTCTTTACTTTCTGTTGACAAGAAAGCCTAGTTGAGCCAACTCCCCTTGAGGGAAACAGGTCCATTAGTTGCATCCCAACTGCTGGCAGCCTCACAGGTTACCCTAACACTCCGCGGAGGGCGAGGCTGGCAAGAAACTGTACCAAGAGGTTGGGTCCTTTCATCGCCACAGGATGCCACAGAAAAGGGAGAAAACTTGGGGAGGGGGACCCCAACTAAACAACCAAACAACAGAAGCCTTGAACTCTCTTCATTGCTGCCCAGCCTAAAAGTTAACTGGAACAGAATTCTTAACACCACCAAGAAGCTCTCCCGTGAGGCTAGACGTATATTAGTTTCTGTTACAGAGAAAGGTGATTGTAGGACTAGGTAACAGAGAGAGGGTTCATCCCAGAAAATGAATCTGATGTCCTGCTCCTGCTTCTTTATTGCTACAGTGACTTGTTTCCTTTCCCTTTCTATTCCAAACACCGTCCTTTGGAGTTGTGGGGCCATGTGGGAAAATATTGTGACAAACATTGCTGTTTACGTTTGCGATGGGGCGACTGTTTTGTGTGTCTGGCCTGCTGCCTCTGCTACTCTTTCATGGCTGGCGGCTCCCCGACAGCTCAGATTCCTCCGCTGACATCTGTTATAATGAGTGCTCGGACAGGAATAGATTTGCAAAATGATGGGCTCACAATAGGACAGGAGCTGGTCTCCAAACTTCGCTTGAGATAAGCAGATGGGGTCTGAAATGGAGCATTTGAACCGATTAGGTCTAGGTGAACGCCTGTATTCAGTACTCCGGAGTCTTTCTGTCCCCAACTTTTGTCCTTCCCTCCTTCACCCCTCACACCCCCCCCCCCTTGTAGACATGGGAGGGTACTGATGGCATGGGGTGGGCTTTTTTCTTCTTCTTCCTAGGCTCTGTCCTGGAGACAGGCCCTTCCAGCCCCTCAAGCAGAAGCACGCTGGGCATTTACCCAGTGCCAACCATGGAACAACAGAGCAGACCCACCCCGCATGCCTCATAAAGGGAAGCTGGGGCAGCACATGGGGTTTTCCCACTCGCCACAAACGATGAATGTTTGTGCTAGTTAACCTTTTCCAAGCCCGGGTCAGCTCCTGCTGGGAGGCAGGGGCGATCTGGAGGGAATGAAAGTCTGGCAGACCCCAAAGTGTCCTGCACTCCTTGGCCCCCAACATAGGCCACTGCCTCTACAGAATACCAAACAATCTCACATGACGCTCTTCATAAGTTAACCGGGCCATGTGCTGCTGACAGGTCGGATTCCGATGAGCTGTCCCAGTGAGCCTCCCTCCGCACATCTTCCGGGCAATTTGAGGTCCTGGTATGGCTCATCTTCTTGAGGCAGAGAATCTTCCAAAAAAGGATGAGATGGGGGATACCCTACCCCAGGATTCATCATTTACAGCTTCCCCAGGAAATATGCAAAGATGTGACTTTGTACTTTTAAAGCCTCAATCAAGTGGCAAATACACGTTTTAATAACCTGTATCCCAAGCTCATGCATTGACAGAAATCCAGCCAACCAGAGTTAGCTTAAGAGAAAGACCCCCTCCCCAAGATCCCTTCTGTGGTCCTCTGTGGGGGAATCTGGAGGTTTTTGAGGGGTGCTATGACCTAAGAAAGCAAGGAAAAAGTTGATTGCAGAGGGAACTTCGTGAATTACTTTCCATTGGGCGGGATGCAGGGAACACACACACACACACACACACACACACACACACACACATTTAGCAATGATGTGAATTCAATGCCCACTAGTGGGGCAGATTTTGCCTCACTGTTCAAAGAGCTGGATATCGTAAAAAAGCATTGGATCCGCAAATTGCAGGTTGAAATATCTTACAGCCTCTATGGCTCCTGTCAACAGAAGGCAGACCCACTAATCCACTCCAGCAGGACCCCAGCAGTCTGCAGAGCTCTGATTCTCAAACCTCGCAGCCCTAACTGTCACCTGCTGCCAGCCCACACCTGTGGCTCACTGGGCTAATTCAGCGTCTGTCTGCTGATAACATGCCATTGTTTAGGTTGTG
Source organism: Onychomys torridus (assembly GCF_903995425.1). Classification (NCBI taxonomy): domain Eukaryota; kingdom Metazoa; phylum Chordata; class Mammalia; order Rodentia; family Cricetidae; genus Onychomys; species Onychomys torridus. The sequence goes on from NC_050462.1 coordinate 7,523,161, forward strand.
TGTTTACCTGGCAACTGTTATCCTGAAAAGCCATGCTCAGCTGAGTCAGAGACAAAAGCCATAACTGGGAGAGGCTCTGACACTGAGGTACCCGTGGAGCTGAAGAAAAACTAATATTTCAGGAATTATGTTCTAAGGGAAGGTACCTTCACGTTGAGTCCTCATTTGTTAAAGGAAATCCTCTGGACTCTGCTAGAACCCAGTGTCTGTGGCTTCTAATGCCAGTAAAGAGTGAAATAAACGAGGGCATTGGTTGAGAAAAAGCCTTCCACTGCCATACTCAGGGAGACATGAGATGCAGGGGCAGGTTGAGAATGGCCTATTTTAAAATCATGTCTGTCCCATTGATTTAACCAGATATACATTGGTTTTCATAAGACCAGTGCATAAAATACCAAATGTGATTTGCATCAGTGTTTTTATTGAAAGGCACAACTCATACCCTCCTTTGTAAACACCAATGGTAGGAACAAAGAATGTGATCTAGCAACTAGAAATTTTAAATCTTGGCTCTGCCACCGACTGGCTGTGTGATTTTGAGCCCGTCTCAAATATGAGCTGACAACCCCTGTCTAAATTATTGGGGAACTAAATACAAGAATGTTTGTTGTATTTGGCACAAAGTAAGTGCTATGTTCTGGACAAAGGCTTCCTGCAGAGGTCCGTGTGTCAATGATTTCACCCCAGGATTGTGCAAGTCAGAGGTGCTGTGAGCCTTTAGGAGGTGGGGTCTTGAGGATCTTATGGGGATCCTTGGGCCCTCAAGGGCATCTGTCTATCTCTCTGCTTTTCTCCTTCTCACCATGGCCATTAGCACTGTCACCAGTTTCCTGACAAGGTGGACCCGTAGGATCTCCACCAGAAGCTCCAGAACTATGTGTCGAAAATAACCTTTATGTCTCAATGTTACCTCAAGCAGGTTATTATGGAAAAAAAGCTAACACACTAGTCAATTGGCTTAATTTTCTCCCAGCTGTATATTGTCTTTAATGTCAATTAATATTTCACCTGCTATTGTCTACATGACATTTATATTTATTTATATAATATATTTAAACTATTAATATATATAAAATATATATTTAAACTATATATTTATATAGTTTCATTTGTTTGTTTTAATAGTTCTATGTGGAGCCATTTTCTTCCTAAACATTTATTAATTTTTCATTTTAAAACATTGTGTCTACACGAGTACAATGTGCACGCTTGTTTGTGTATGCTCATGTGTGTATAGCTCATGTGTGCACGTTTATGTGAGTGCAAATGTGCATGGGCCAGTGGCCAACTCTGTTTATCAGTCCTCCATCCACCTTGATTGAGGCAGTTTCCTGTTTCCTGAAGTGTATGCCAGGCAAGCTTCTGGGAATTCTCTCATCTCTGTCTCCTTCCTATTCATGGGAGGAGTGTTGGAATTACGGGTATGAGCTACTGCACTCAGCCTCACTTGGGTGCTGGGACCCAGTTCTTATGCTTGCATGGTAAGTGCGTTACCCTCTGAGCTGTTTCCTTCTGGTAATTATGCATGTTTATGGGATACAGTGTGGTCTTTCAATACATGTACATCTAGTAATTGCACATGCTTATGAGATACAGTGTGGTGTTTCGATACATGAACACAATGTACAATGGTTTGATGAAGTTCAGTGATTTATCTGCCACCCTAGACACATCATTTCTTCAGCCAGGGCTGAAGCTTCCCAAGGACGAAAACCTCTAAGGCTAATATTGGTCAGCTAGTAGCTAGATCCACCCTCTGATTCAAAGCAAAGCTTATTGGCAGTCTCGGGGGTGTCAGAATGCCATCAAAATATCACACAACAAAGAGTTATATCTTACTCAGCTCATGTTCCAAATTGGAGCTCTGTCCAGATCACCCTTAAAGGAACAAGTTAGAGACAGTGTCAGCCCACTGGGTAGACATGGGGGCGTTTGTTAAGAAGCGCCCCGAGCTACCTTTTCCTATCGGTGTAAATGAGTTTGACATGAAGAACTGTCTTTGTTGGGACTGTGAGGCCATGGTGTGGTTTTCAGGTCCTGGACATGTCAGACCTCCCTCCTCTGAGACCTGTGGGTAGCTATATTTGGGATTTCCTATAGTGATTATGTTTTCCGTTGGCATGTCTGTTACAACAAGTAACAGAAAACACCACTCGTAATAGCATGAACAGTAAGAACATATTAGCTCATCAACGAGATGTCAGGGAGGGTCGGTGTGATGTTGACAAGACTCAGATTCATTCCATCTTGTCACTCTGGTCCTTAGCATCACCTCCTCAGGGTGACTCTCTCCTCATCACAGAATCAACCCTCACAAGAGCAGGCATGCTCACTCCTAGCAGTAGACTGGAGCCCATTTCTTGCCACATTTTTCTCTTTGAAAAGAAATCTTTGGTAGACTTGGTAGATGCTGCAGGGTGGGGGATGGGGGCAAGTGTCAACTATACTCAGCCTGATGCAGGAAGGGAGTAGGATCAGATTCTGCTCTACTATTTGATGACGATGTGATCTTGGTTGCACCTGCCTGCTCAAGCTGCCATAACAAAATACCATAGACTGTGTGTGTTGAACAACAAAAACTTATTTTCCTGTGTTTGGGGATGCTAGAGTCCCATATGGAGGTGTCATTTGGTTGAGGAGAGAAGAAAGGAGGGACAGAGGAAGCGGGAACTCCCATGCCCCTTCTTGTCAGAAGAGAATAGTGCTGGATTAGGACCCTGTGTGTATGACTTAGTTAAACTCAGCCATCTAATACTCCAAATACTGCCATGCTGCTGCTCCAATGAATGAATTTGGGGGACACACTTCATCCCAGAGTATTGGGAAAATTACTTCTTTAAGTTTCTCTTTATTTCCTTTATATTAGGCTCCATTATAAACTCATCCTAGCCTTAAAACAACATACATGATCCAACACATCCAAAGACTTGAGCTACATTATCCTTTGTTCTTCTAGCTCCATTTTGTGAAATCAGAGGCTTCATGCTGTGATGACATTCCAGTAGTGTGTACTGGTTTAACAACCTCATTACCATAAACACAGAAAAACCAAGGCGTGTGCCATTCTGCCTGAGGGTTGAGACATTATTTTACCTTAAAGGCAGGTTGGTGTTATTACAACAACATGATTATAATTATGGCCCCTATCACAGTTTTTGTTGAAAACTAAAGGGTATATGGAACACTCTGGAATGCTGAAAGATCAAATAGTGGCTGACTTCTTGCAGTCTCTGAAGGCTGCCTCTAAATATTGATGATATTCTTTAATGTTTTCTTCATTTGTAAAATGGTGCTTAACAATGCACTAATAAAGATATCGATAATAATACTCTTAATCATATTTTACCCCAAAGAGTCACTGTGAAAATAAATCAATATATATAAGGCATATAGACCAGTGCCAAACTTCATTATCACCATCACCATCATCATCATCATCATCATCATCATCATCATCACTATTATCATCCAATCATCTATAAAGAACAGCATGAGCCAAATATTTGCATGTATTAGGATAAAATCCTAGAATAGTTGAATTACTAGGCCAAAGGGCACTTGTTACTTTGCTTCTTTGAGGCTTTAGATAAGTTGCTGGGACAGGGATGCTTTGTGGCATACTGGCATATTTTAGATGCAGGAAGAGACAACCCAGATGAATGCCAAATGTAGGTCTGTGATGTGACATTGCAGGCATGTCTGGAAACCTTTCTTGGGGAGATGCCCTGAAGCCCCTTCAACACTTACATTCAGTCCTCTGTGTTGATGGACCTGGGAACCTTACTTCTGTTCTTTCTGCCCCTTAGTGGCCATTCATCATGGCACACCCTGTCAGGGAGTCGCCCACAGCATTGTGACAGATATACTTAGTGAATTACACATGCAAATCAGCCAAGGTTGATTGGGTCCAGCTTCACTGTGTCTCTACAGTCATTCTGACAATTGACAAGGTTGATGGCTGCCTGGGGCTGTGGGGGTAGGGATGGGGTATGCTGGCATTTCAAAGGAGGGCTTGCTCAGGGCTCCTGTGCTTATGCAAGCAGAGGAGGGTGTGAGGGGGCTCCGAAAGCAGCTCTCCCTGACTTTGGGACAAAGGGGCACACTCAGAAAATGTGACCATGCATTTCTTTCTTGCAGCCACTTGGCATCTCCAGAAAGAGAGATGGAAATGGTGAGATTCTGCTCTTGTTGTCTGCTTCCTCTAAGTGTACCCAGGATGCCCTCCCTTGATGCCACTATGAGTGCCCAGGATGCCCTCCCTAGCACACGGGATAGAATGGGGCAGCTGTGGAGATTCAGTAAATAGAGCTTGCCTCCCTGTACCTTCTTTTGTAGGTGAGCTAAAGGCCAGAGAATGATTCCCGGTTAAAGAGCAAGAAGTCTTTGGAAAAGGATAGGCAGGAGAAACCTGCTTAAACCAGACAGACAGAATGATTGAGTGAGGTAGGCAGAAAGAAAACTTTTCAAAGAGTGGGATTGGATAATGACTGTGCTTCACACAGAGAACACAGCACAATATGCCCCCAACATGTGACTAGAAATGTGACAAGAAGCTCTTGAAGGTCTCAATCCTGGACTTGGCTAAATCACTTACCTATAGCCTTGGGCAACTTCCTTACATATTGTAAATCCGGTTTCTCCTCTTTGAAAATGGGACCACATATGCAGGTGCTGGAGGCCTAGTGTCTATTATTAATTGTTTAGTTTTTTTCTGCCCCCCCCCAATTGTTTGTTTTATTGGGTGTGAGTTAGCGCTGAGAATACAGCTTCTCCTTGTGACAGGAACCTGATTTGCAGATAGCCTTCAGGCTGGGGAGTGTTGTGTTTATTGACAGAGGACACACAAGGACCAAAGGCTACTTAAAAACGTTGGAAGGTTTTCACAATGAATTTCTATTTAGCTTCCATAGCATCTACATGTATTAGCAGACTAGTGGAAATGAGGAGTCATTTATTCTCTCTGCTGGCAAGGTGCAGCGCTCAAATAAGTTATTACAGTTTCTTGAAATAGCCCCACACGCTCTCAATGACTGCATGCCATGGTCTGAAAGGGATCAAACTCTAGGTGAACATCTTTAAGATAGGTCTCATGTGTCATAACTAATGACATGAAGCTTGTTTAGATATAGGAGTTGGCATTGCTGTACACAGGTGACTCTTTAGTTTTATTTAAACTTTACCATCTTGAGATTCTTCCCATCTCTAAGATAGATGCCTATCTAGCCACAAAAGTATTGTGGTAACTTGAATGAAATTGGCCCCTGTAAGCTCATAGGGAGTGGCACTATTAGGAGGTGTGGCTTTGTTGGAGTAGGCGTGGCCTTGTCGGAGGAAGTATGTCACTGTGGGGGTGGGCTTTGAGGTCTCATATATGCCCAAGATACTCCAAGTGCCTCAGTCCACTTCCTGTTGGCTTCTGGTCAAGATGTAGTCAGCACCATGTCTGGCTGCATGCCGCCATGCTCCCTGCCATGATGATAATGGATTGAATCTCTGGACTGTAAGCTGCCACCTCAATTAAATTTTTCCTTTATAAGAGTTGCTGTGGTAATGGTGTCTCTTCACAGCAATAGAAACCTTAACTAAGGCAAGTATCCTAGCTATGATATCCTTCATAGTCCTTGTAACAACAGTCAGTGTGGTCTTCATGCGGCTCATGGAAGCAGATGTTCCATGTGTGCTGTACTCTGCTACCCAAATCACCAGAACATTGTGTCTTTGCAAAGACTTAGATGAAGGCTTGTTGATGGGCAGCACATTTTGGGAAATAATTTAAAGATGGAAGGAGTAAAAGCCAATCCAAGGCTTTGTCATTGTGAGCTGGTTATACTGAAGGTAAGGGGAGGCAGCTGCGTGGACTCAGAAGAAGCTGTGTAGACTGCACCTTTACTGTCTCCTTAGACATGAAAAAAGGGACATTTTCGCCCAACTCCCATCTCCCGGCGCTCAAGGCTTTTCCTCCATGGATGTTTGCTCCGTTTCCAGTTTTGTATATGTTTCACAGTAGCTGGGACAGAGACAAACAGCTGCAAGCAACTTAGATACAGCACCATTCAGGGTTGTCAGGTAATGCTTGGGCAGAGCGAGTGCCCCACCAACTGCCAGGCCAAGAAGGAGTGCCCTCGCCTGTGTCTTCCCTATGACCTAATTTTGACAAGGGGTAATGTAAGGGAGAGAGGGTCTATTCTGACTTACAGTTTAAGAAGGGTATAGTCCGTCACGGCAGGGAAGGTGTGGTGTGGAGTGTGAGGCACCCAGTCACATTGTGTCTACAGTGGAGGAGGCGGAGAGCAGATAGGAAGTAGCGCTGACGTGTAAAATTGAAGGCCCACCCTCAGAGAGCCACTTCCTCCCGTGGAGCTTCCTAATGTTCTGCTACCTCTCCCCACACAATGCCACTAGCACGGAACCATATGTTCAAAGGCATAAGCCTGTAAGAGATGGTTCACATTCAAACAACCACAGATCCTGTAAGTAATACAAAAGACTGGGTAGGCTCTGAATTAATTTGGCTCATGGTTCTGTTGGAAGGGAGTCTAAAAGCATGGTGCAGATGTCTAGAGAGGTCATCCCTGTGAGGCAACTAAGTGAACATGTATAAGACAGGGAAAACTGAGGGGTGTGCTCAACCTCTTATCAGGAGCCCACTCTGCAAATAACTAGCCCACAGCCACAAAAAGCCGTCGAGGGCAATTATATGACCTGCTCACACGTCTGAAGCTCCCGTCTCTCACTACTACCACACCGGCCACTATGCTTCGATTCAAGGTTTAAATAGAACACTCAAACCACAACTAGAGGGAAGCTCTTGGTTGGAGATTGGTGAACAGGGTCTGGTGAAGTCCATCTCAGTTTCTTTTCTTTTTGACTGTGGACATTCTGTTCTGAGATGCGTTCTGTTTGGCTCAAATAGGGACTCAGGGTACTTGAGCTATCTCGACCCAAGAATTTCTCACTTGGGCATGCTAGCTGATGGGGCACAGTGCAGGCCATAAGGTAGAGCTATGACATCTCAAGATAAAGATGTTCACTGTCCATGAGAGGACAGGCAAACATCATAGTGGGAATGAGCATCAGATCTTCTCATGACTTAGAAAGGAATAATGTATTCCTTCTATGGCCCCAGGAGAGGACCACAGAATACTTAAGCTGGGTCTTGAAGAGTGAATAGGAGCTCTGCTGTAGTGACAGAGAAGGGGCGTTGACGGAAGACTGGGAGAGACAGGAAAGGAGCGGAGCTTTTCTGCACATGCCCACAAAGTCTTCACATTTCCATTCTCTCCCTTAGGGATTCCTGCCTCAGTCTGAAGTTTCAGTTGTTCATTTTCCTTTTGATCACAAGAAATAGAGAAATATTTTGTGGGGGATGTTTAGCACAATAAGGGTCTACTCAGAACAAAGGGAATATGTATTCTCAACAGTAAGGGGTTTGGATAACTAGGTTCCTGGCCCCTCCCCTCTCCCCTGCTGCATGCCCAACCCCATCTAGGGATGCCTGTACCTGGGAGCTGGAGGTGGCTTGCTACCTTCGAAGGCACGCAGAATGTCTGGGTTCTGTCGCTCTCACCCTCCACTCTGGCAAACGGTGCTTGGCTTATATCCTTTTTCTTAGTTCCGTTCTTCCTGAAGACAGGTGTTCAAGAAGTCTATGGCCTCTTCAGCCTCTTTTGGCTGGATTACTCCCTCCAGTCACCAGTGGGCATGTGTGCCTATGTGTGTGCATGCTTGTGTAGAACTGGGTTAAGGGTTGGTTGAGAAGTGAAAGGGCTTCTAGGACACTGAACATGGCAGATGGACAGCCTCTGACTCCTTCAAATCCACATCTGGTTCTCACCTTTCCTTCCATGTGAGCTTGGTATCTTTTGTGTGCCTATTGTAGCCCAGGTTTCAGGCCCCATTTCTAAAAGTACTGTGATGTCAGCTTTATGAGAGTTATGTCACTTCTTTTTTGTGAATGTGGAAACAGACTTCCAGGGCTAAGGAAGTGGCCCGACCTTCTATAAATTCTCAGTGGTGGGGCTAAGATTCCATGCTAGGCATTTAAAGCATACCGATTGAAGTGGAATTAAGCTATCATTTGCTTTGTACTATCATAAACTATCTTGTACAATGAACCTGATGTTTTAAGATATAGTATAAAGTGTAGACTTTAAGTCTACTTTTAACTCAAGGATGAACTGCAAACTTTGGGTCTCAGAAGGGTTCTAATCTAGACTTTTGTTTTCAGTAGCTTAAGGATTCTGAGTCAATCGTTTAAATAGTTCTCAGACTGTAAAGATGGGAAGAAGGATGTGTATGGGCGTGTGGCTTGGCTTCTGTTACTTGAGCACACCTGCCCCATGAGACACTGCCCAACACACAGATTTGTGAGGAGCTGCAGAGGCAGCATGGCTGGGGACCAGTGTCAGTCTCCTGGGCTGGTGGGGACAGCGGTGCCCACTTTTTCTGGAAAAGTTTGTTGTGTGACCCTATAGAGGATGGCTGCTGAGCATCAGGACACTAGAAAACACAAGCAATGGTTGGATATCCTGGCTGCATGGAGCTCCTTGTCTTCTCAAAGAGTCTGTGAGTCACCTAGTGTCTTTTAACAAACGTATTTTCTACTTAGGCTGGCCTGAGGAGGGTCTGTTATTTGTAACCAAAGTTTCTGGTGATGCAGCCACAGCCTGGTCTGCCTAATGCTTGGCTTGGAGCCCATACTAATGTGTTCTATCTATGTTCTTAATTGAGTAAAATTACTCAGAAATCTGTTGACTTTTAATGTTATTGCAGTATATCCTTTGATTATTATGCTTTTCCTTTTTCGTTTTTGGATTTGTGATGATTTAAAAAATGAAAACAATAGAGTTATGAACATTTCACTTGACTCTTGTGGCTGGGCCTATGCTGAGGCGGAGCTTCTGAGCTGCAAGGGTGTGTAGGTGAGGATGCTGCTCACATTATGGCAACTGGAAACAGAGAGAGGGGAGAGAAGGTGAGTACAGGGGTAAGACACACTCTTCAAAGAAAGTGACCTACCTTCTTTCTCCTTACGGGCCTCACCTCCATTTCCAGCTAGCAATGAAGTTACTGCCCTCATGATTCAGTCCCCTCTCAGTAGCCGCCCCTATCTGGACACAAAACTCTTAATACACAAGAAACACTGCTTATACGAACCATAACAGTTTCATACAGCATTTTGTGTGGGGAAAGATCAAAATTCAAATCAGCAAACTGAGTTCATCTGAGTCCATATTGTCTTTCCTCCATTGTACAGTAAAGAAAAAGCCACAAACAAACAAAGAAACTTTAGCTAGAACCTTTGTCACTTAAGCACTGTCCATAGTCAGGCTTGGGTGTCCATGTGTCCTTCCTTACCATGTCCCAACCAGGTTGGATGACAGCCCTGTGCTGTACAAGAACCTGTGCCCTCCAGTGCGCCTGGCAGGGGCCGGGCTGCTAAGCCAGCAAGTGTGTTTCCTTCCTGTTTGTTGTTTATCTTCTTTCGATTTTCCCCAGACGTCCAAGGCCATTTGCAAAGTGCTGGATGAACTTGAACCTGTGTTCTGCTGTCTGTGGCACTTCCACTGAGTTTTCTTCCTAAGCCGCGTGGGTGGAATTTGTGGTTCAGTTCTCTGAAATCAGTTTTTATAGAATCAAACCGAAGTTTCTCTTTAATGTTATTATTTTTCTTAAAACATAAACCTAAAAGTATAACATAAGAGTGACTTTTTGAATAATCGGATAACCACAAATGGATTGCATTGCGTGTTTAATTACGATGATAAAATGTTAAATAGCTTATTTATCAACTTACATATGTCTTGCATTTTAAGACCTCTGTTATGCTTTGGTGCAATGATTTTTGTTTTAAAGTAATCTTGTGGTTTAAAATTTTAAGTTTATTTTATGTGTATGAATGTTTTGCCTACATAAATGTGTGTATACCATGTGTTGCCTGGTGCCCACAGAGATCTGACGAAACTGTCAGATCACCTGGAACTGGAGTTAGAGACGGTTGTGATCATGTGGTGCTGGGAACCGAACTCAGGTCCTATGCAAGAGCAACAAGTGCTCTTAACTGCTGAGCCCCTGGTCTGACGAGTTTTACAAAGCTTTATTAAAACAAGCTGCCAAGCACTCTATTCCACACAACCAAGCAAAAAGCTCAGTCTAACACACACACACACACACACACACACACACACACACACACACCCGTTTCTACATCTTTTGCATAACCTTAGCTATAGTTAAAAAAACAAAAAACAAAAAACCAGACCCAAAATGTTATTTAGTTTTTCTCTAAGTGAAATTACCAGTGAACTGAAAACCTAGAGTCGTATGGAATGAAAATGAATACCCTTTAAAATAAATAATCATTCTATTTTGTAAGAAGCATCACACACTAACCTCACTTTCTTACTCCAGTGAATCTTTTTTTTATTAAATGTAGTTTGTATGTACAACTCAGTCCCCCCCCCCCCCACTGCAGTTCCTGTGTCCACCTCAGTCCCCCACCGAACAGTAGGCAGTTTGAAAACATCATGTTTGGAGTTCACAGCTTTCTTTTTTTGAACCGTCCTCAGGAGCAGTCAAAGGCCTTGATTTGCACTTCACTGATGAGGGGCCAGAGAGCTGAAGGATTTAGCATTTCAAGCTCAGATTCAAGTCCAATGTGCTGGAATGGAGTACAAAGCACAGCTATGCATTCATTATCACTTAATTATACAGCCAGTTGGGTTTCAAAGGCGTTTGCATCCCTACAGCACAGTCTACACCAGGTACTTTTGTTTTTCTGGAATGACACTTTCACATATATATTTAAATTTAAACTTTCCTGTTACAGACTCAGAAACACTGCTCTGCACGCTCTCCCCTAATGATCTGCTTTAATTTGAGAGCACAGGCCAATATTCGTTCTTAAATGTGAAACAGCAAGCACAATGTTTGCTTTTACAAATACCAGCCAAAGAGAAAGATGACCAAGTCCATGTGTGTTTTCCTGGTTTCATATGGACTGTGTAGGTTTAAGAGTCACTGACGGAAAATCTGAGAACAGTGACTCTCATGAGTCCAGAGCTCTTTAGTCTCAGCACTGTTGGTATTTGAGTTGGATAATTCTTTGTTGTGCGTGTGTGGCGGAGGGTGAAGGAGGTCTGTTCTATGCATTGTGGAATGCTAAGTGGCATCTCTGGCCTCCACACACTAGAGGGCAGTGTCATGTCCACTCTTCCTGCCAGGACAACAGAAAGCTACTCCAGATACTGCCAAGTAGCTTTTAGGTAGTGGAGGTAGAGGCGGTCCCTGGTGGATTTGTCTGAAACTATGAGAAACCAAAATTTATTTGTAAGCAATGGTATTGGATCCCTTCTCTACAGATGTTTTTGGGAATAGTTTGTCAGTGTTCGGCTCTTCATTTTAAAGTGTGACGGACTTATGGCAGTCTGCTTGGACCTAGAAGGTTTTATTCTGTTTCTACCCAAAAGGTTGAGTAGAGTCTTCCCTAGGAGAAAACACCTTTCAGAGCTTGTCTGTGCCCTGCTCTGACACCCCACAGACGACGGAATGAACAATCTTTTAAGTGAAGAAGCCAAGTCAAAGTGTATCATTCCCATTTCCCCAAAAACTCCAATGGAGTCCACCTCACTCAGAGTGGACGTTAAGTGTCCTGTAAAACTGTGTGACCCTGTGAGATCTGACCTCCCCCCTGTCTCAACCCATGTTGTCGTGTGTGCTCCCACCTGGGGCCTCTCCATTAGCCCTTTACCTTTTAGGAAAGCTTTTACCAGGGAGGGCATGATATCACTTCCCAGCTGCACTTCTGGTTTTCTCAGCTAGGATGTGAGTGTCTTGAGGTGGACACTGTCCCTCGCTGGTGACAATGTCTCAGTACCTAGAACACAACCGAGTCTGGAATACATTTGTTACTCATTAAACATTCATTGAAGAATCGCATATTCTGTCAATAAATTCAGTGCAAATGGGTGTTAGTTCTCAGTCTTGGTTTTCTTCCTAGAGTCCTCTGGGTCCAGAGGTGAGCTATAATCCATCTTCCAAAAAAGATCCTGTTCCTTAGTCTCATGGTGAAATATTTATTTTATTTTGGTTGAAGGGGAGGTTAATAATCATGGAGCTGGTTTGATTAGTCAGCTTTTTTTTTTTTTTTTTTCAGTGTAAGGGACAAATAATCACAGATAACTCTAGGCAAAAGGGGGTATTTGTTCATAATACTGAAAGTCAGTGGCACATTGGCCAGACATGGCTTCCCCCTGCCTTCCTCCTTCTCTTTCTTTCTCTGCTCCTCTGCCTATGACTTAGATCTCTTTCCATACGGTGGCAAGAAAAGCCAAAGAAAACTCCACACTTCAACTATTAGGGGTCATGAGAACAACCCGACTTCCCATGGCCTGTCTGAGGTCACAGATCTTCTGAACCAGTCACCACGACAGATCACACGACCCACACCACATGTCTCAGTACCCAGAGTACTGACATGTCCAGTATGCATCCGTTACTCACTAAATATTTGCTGAAGGATTGAATGTTCATTCTGTCAATAAATTCAGTGCTGATGGGAAGAAAGGTGGAGGATGTCCCTCAGAAAATGTCAACAGATCCCCACCTAACTGTGGGGGCATGAATGATGGACAGATGGGGAAGTGGTGGCCACTAACCTATGATAGACTAGCTTACACCCCCCCCCCCCAGCATCCACAACCTTGTAAACTCCCATGGTTTCACTGAAGGGCTTGTGACATGGACAATTTACCTGAACTTAAAAGAAACCAAAACCTCATGGGGAATACAGTGGGAGGGAGGGACCAAATTTACTAGAACCTCTCAGGAGGATCTTCATTGGGTAGGGAGCAAGGCCCCCCAGGAGTAGCTCCAGATAGTAACTTCCTTATTCCTCTGCTGCTTCCTGAAGACAGCCCATCTGGTTACCTTCAGGGCTTCAGCTTTGCAAAACTGATTAAAGAATACTGGAGGCAAGTGTTCAGCTTTCCAATAGAAATGACCCTAGAGCTGGGTCCTTGTGACTCTGTCCAGCCTCTTCAAGAATAAACATGTTTATTGGAGAAGTATGCATCCCCACTGAGGATGCTGGGTCAATGTGGGGCCCAAGGAAATGTCTCCACTGGGCCCCATTCCCACTTACATATTTCAAAGTGTGGTGATATGTCAGTGGTCAGTTGAAGTAACTGAATGCACCTTCTGTTTCTCTAGATTGTGTATGAGTGGAGTTGGGAGGGAAAAGTGACTGAGCAATGGAGTGTGTCAACATGAAGTACTTTATGGTTTGCTTTTTTTTTTTTTTTTAAGATTTATTTATTATGTATACAGCATGTATGCCTGCAGACCAGAAGAGGGCGCCAGATCTCATTACAGATGGTTGAGCCACCATGTGGTTGCTGGGAATTGAACTAAGGACCTCTGGAATCGCAGTCAGTGCTCTTAACCACCGAGCCATCTCTCCAGCCCCACTTTATGGTTTTAATTGAAGGCTAAAAGCTGCTTTTTATAGTTTAACTATATTTTATGCATCAACTTTATACACACATGCATCTGAATACACAAGTGTTATATATACACACATCACATAGAGTTTTGTTATGTATACTTATATGGCTACTATAAATGACTTTAATATATGTTATATCTGTAAGTTAGATAACTTTGTGTTATATAAAATATGAGTTTTATTTATAAAACAAATTTTATATAATATGCTTTGCTTCATTTAGACTTTTCAACAATTATGGAGTCAAAATAAGATCATGATAAGAGTACCTTTTACTCCATTTTTGTGTGTGCACATGAAAGTGTGGAAGTCAGAAGTCAGCTTTGGGTGTTGTTCACTTTCCTGTGCATGTGTGTGTCTGCGTGCGTGTTCTTGCACATGCATGTGTGTGTGCCTGTGTGGGGGCCAGAGGCTGACATCAAGGGCCTTCCTCAACTGTTCTTCATCTTAGTTTTTTGAGACACATTCTCTCATCCACCTGGAGCTCACTGATTTATCGAGAACGACTGGCCAGCAAGCCCCAGGGGATCTGCCATTTCCTCCTCCTTCCTGCTGGGATTTTAGGGGTTTGCATTTTTATGTGGGTGTTGGGTATTGAACTCAGGTCTTCATGCTTATGCTACAAGCGCTTTATGGCTGAACAGTCTCCCCAGTGCCCACTGTGTTGTTCTTTAAGTCACTTTGCTGAATCACACATAAAAAGTTGTGCACAGTCATGCATACAGCCTGGTGAATGTGGAGGAGGAAACTCTTTAACAAATGAAACAATCTTTGCTGCTCTGTTCTTATTTTACCCCCAGTTTATTCTCTTGTGATTGCAGAGAGGGAGTGCTTTGCCTGGGAGCCCTTGAGAGTTAGGCCAACCATTTCCTCTGGGCTTTGTGAGAAAACGCTGTATGAAAGAACTCCTGTAGTGCCCTAATATGGCGGTGTAAAGTGTTTTTTTTTCTGAATAACTTGGGGACACCCAATAGCACACAACCCTTCAGTAGAGTAGGAGCTGGACTTGATATGTATAAGCAGGATGTAAAAGAAGGTTGCAGTGACTGTGACTGGGATTAAGGATGGCAAAACTCTGGCTGTAGCCACTAAAGAGGCAAAGTTGATACTGATTTTGCATTAACATTTTCTGTTCTGGAATGAATATCTGTGATCTGCTTTTTCTGGATTCCACATTGCATGAAGGAAGGCACCCAGGGAGACATAATGATATGATTTGTGCATGTGTGTGTGTGTGTGTATCTGTGTGTGCATGTGTAGTTGCAGGTGGCTGTGCATGCATGTGTGGAAGACAGAGATTAATGTCAGGTATTTTCTTTGATTCCTCCTCACTAAGTCTTTGAGACAGGGTCTCTTACTGACCCTCGAGCTCACTGTTCTAGTAGATCAGCTAGCCATTGATTCCCCAGATTTCCCATTTCCAGCCTCACCAGCACTGACTAGATGGACAGCATCAGGCCTGACTTAGTGGGTGCTGGGTATCTGAGCTCAGATTCTGAGGCTTGGATAGTAAGCACTCTGCTTGCTCAGTTATCTCCCCAGTTCCTGTTTTATTATTTTATTTGTACTTTTTGCAACAGAGTTTCATGTATACCAGGCTAGCATCAAAGTCGCTGTGTAGTCAAGGTTAACCTTGGACTTCTGATCCTCCTGCCTCTACCCTCCAAGAATTGGGATTATAGGTGTGTACTACCACACCCAATTTTATGTTGTACCTGGGGTCAAATCCAGGCTTTGTGCGTGTTAGACAGGCACTTTACCAACTGAGCCAAATTCCCGTCCATGAGCTATGTTTTCAAAAGATCACTGGCTGTGTGGAGAGGAGCCGTGGAGACTGTTTGTTGGGAGTCTTTCTGAGAGCTCAGACCGGAAAAGCTAGAATGGAGTTGGCTAAGAGAAAGGGGCAGAGGGTGTTTCAGAAAGAAGCTTGGCGAGTGTAGAGCCCAGAGATGAAAAGGTTGTTTCAGAAACCGAGGGAAGATGAGGGAGGAACCGGAGGGAAGAGAGCATTCAGACGGCAAGGCCTCCAGACTGTCACGATACAGCAACGATAACATGATAACACAGCAGCCGTGGTGGGCTGAAGGATGCTCACATCTTTGGAATAACTTCCTTGTTCTAGGCATTGCTGGGTTCCATATGTTAATGTTCTAAATGGAAAAAAATTAAGGTACTCTAGAAATTTGGATTTTTTTCCCCTGATTTTTAAATGTTGGCAAACTAATTAGAAAAAAAATTGAATTAAGCATGAGTTCAAAAGATATGTCTCTGGTCCACATTTGGCTTCCAGCTTCCAGGTGGTGATCTTTTGAACAGTGGAACAACCCAGCCCAAATAAAAAAACCTCCCTCTCCTACGCTTCAGGCTACCTAGAGGTGAACTGTAATATTAAATACACATATTGACAGTGACTTGAAAGTGGTGACTGGAGTGATCCTTTCACCTTTTCCAAATCCAGCAGCTCCATGGGAGAGACGAACAGGAAGAAGAAAAAGGGAAATATGACAGAGTCGGGAGTAGTGAGCACTCAAGTGCTCAGCAGGGCCATCTGTGCACACCTTTTCCTAACTCTGCCCTGGCTTGTGGGATAGCTTGAGATCCGCCATGGTGGAAATATTTACACTGGGGAAATTGGCAAACAGTACAAGCCAGAGCCTTATCCAACGCAGCATTTACCAGGACACTATTGGATGAGACCATGTCAGGGAAATGTTGTATAACTGGTAAGGATTTAGACTGTAGACTGTGGCAAGGCTGAGATCAGACAAACCCCAATCACAATTCCTCTTCATTTGGAGTCTTCCTGTTTCATGAACCATATAAACTGAAACTATTTTTTTTGGTGATAATCTTTTTTTTTTTTTCCAAGACAGGGCCTCACTGTGTAGCTCTGGCTATCCTGGAACTCTTTAGTAGACCAGGCTAGACCCAAACTCACAGAGATCCACCTGATTCTGCCTCCTCAGTGCTGCTTTCTTTTCTTTCTTTCTTTCTTTCTTTCTTTCTTTCTTTCTTTCTTTCTTTCTTTCTTTCTTTTTTAAGACAGAGTCTCTCTGTGTAACTTAGGATGATCTTGACCTCACTCTAGTCCTGACTCAGCCTCCAGAGCGCTGGATTACAGGCATGAGCCACTGTGCCCCACTAAGACATCATCTCTTTCACTTCTTTCGAAGGGAAGTGGTCCCTCCTCACTTGTTTCCACTACATCTAGGGGTAGAGGAAAGAGGGACACTGTATTGTTTTAGGTAGAGGAAGGAGGCTCCATATTTTGTCCTCATTTTGTGTCTCTTAACATTGTTTTTATCTTCAGCAACTCCCTGTCCTAAAACCATTTGCTAGGCTACTAAGTGCCATGATATCAACTTTCCCAAACAGGAGCTCTGGTCCCTCCTCCTTAGCCCTTACATCCACTTCAAACCCTTCATTCTCCTGGGAGACTCCACTCATGGAGGATTTATTCTCTATGCATTCCAGATGCATGCTTTTTATAATTTTCCAGCTTCAAGATACTTTACCTCTATTCGACTTAAGACATAGTTGTAACCACACCTTGGTCAGTACACCCAGCTTTGGGATAGCTTCATCTTTAAAATGTCATAGTGACTTTTTCCTCTACAGGTTTAAAGTAAGGATTAAATGACATATTAAATGACAAAGTGCCCTTGAATGCCTGCCTTGAATGGATACCCAATAAATGTTTCTTTCCCTTTCTTTCTGTTGAAAGGCAGGGACACCCAATGAAAACTATTTCTTTCCCTGTTATCTGGAAGATCACTTGAATTTAAGTGTAACAGTCTGTTAAATGACATCTCTAGGGATCTGTGTTCTCTCTGGCACTGGAGAGCTGCTAGCATCCAATATTATAGGTGGCAATTGTACTAATATATATAGCACAATACCCACCCTTTTAATTACAGAATGTTCTTGTAGAAAAGTAACACTGATTCCTATCTGATTAATATGTAGGTTTTGTTTTTGGCTACATGCCAGTGGTCTTCATGACAAGAATTTCTGGGGCCTCATAGTTCTCTTTGCTGCCTCTCTTCCATGAATTCAATGAATTTGTGTGAACAGACCCACCCCAGTCATGTGACAGATTCCTTAAGCCACAAATCCCCCCCACCCACCCACCCCCACCAGGGATTTAAAATGGGTGAGCATATTGTCTTATCTGAGGGTTTCTGTTGCTGAGATGAAACACTGTGACGAAAACAACTTGGGCAGGAAAGGGTTTATTTGGCTTACACTTCCACAGCACTGTTGACCATTGAAGGGAGTCAGGACAGGAGCTCAAGCAGGGCAGGAACCTGAGGTAGGGGCTTTACTTGCCAACATGAGCTTGGGGTTTGAGGTCTGTTACTGATGAAAAGCTTTCTTTATATGCTCTAGGAGTGGCAGCTGAGTGATATTTGTGCGTGAAAAGCTAAGCGACACCTCTGAGAGGCTGAATGAGTCCTGTCCACCTCAGCCACATGTTACCTTGTATTCAGATAGAACAATTAGGCTCAGACTCTTCCCTTTTCTAAGTGGTGATGATGCCTATGTGGGCATTAACCTTAACTGTGGACTTGACCGGATATGGAATCAACTAGGAAACTGCTAGGTGTGACTAGATGTGTGTGAGGGAGCATTTCCAGGCAGGACTGGTTGAGGGAGGAGACACCCCGACCAAGGCAACAGGCTCTTCCAGCAGCAGCCCAGCTCTAAGGAAGTTCTAGCAAACAGTAGTGCTCTGTTTTGCGTTCCTTCTTTCTGGTACGAGTGTCTACCCTGTAGCTGTTGCTGCTTCCTTGACCTTCCAACTGGGATTGAATGCCGGTGACTCTTTAAGGACCATCATAACCCTCAGGGCATCCAGCTTGGTGGACTGAACTGGGTGTCTACTGGACACTCAGCCTCTTTAGTGTGCAAGAAACTACCCTTGGACTGCACATCCCCTATAGAATAAGCCAACTGAACAAACCTCCCATACATACATGATACCTATTCATCTATCTACTATCTATCTACTATCTATCTACTATCTATCTATCTATCTATCTATCTATCTATCTATCTATCTATCTATGTATCTATCTAAATCTATGTATGTATGTATGTATGTATGTATGTATGTATCTATCTATCTATCTAAATCAATCTATCTATCTATGTATCTATCTATCTATGTATCTATGTATCTATCTATCTAAATCAATCAATCTATCTATCTATGCATCTATCTAAATCAATCAATCTATCTATCTATCTATCTATCTATCTATCTATCTATCTATCTATCTATCTATCATCTCTACCCATCCATCTATCCTATCAGTTATGTTCCTCTAGAGAACCAGTGTAGTTGGAATTTTCTTTGGGCCACCAACCAGCACCCAAATAAAGACATGGAGACTTATTATTAATTATGAATGCTCAGCCCTAGCTTAGGCTTGTCCCACTAGCTCTTTTAATTTAACTTGTTTCTCTTCATCTACGTTTTGCTTTGGGGCTTTTACCTTCCTTTGTGTCTGTCTGTCTGGTCTCTGGTGTCCTCCTGGCATCTTTTTTTTTTCTTCCTTGAGCCTAAATTCCTCCTCCTACTTACTCTGTCTGCCCAGAAGTCCCCTATATCTCCTCCCTCACTATTGGCTGTTCAACTTTTTATTAGACAAATCAGGTGCCTTAAGCAGGCAAGGTAAAACAGCAACATAATTAAACAAATGCAACACATTTCTACATAGCTAAACAAATGCAGCACATCTTTGCATAGTTAAACAAATATTCCCCAACAAACCCCATTTCTATATATTTGAAAGTTTTGTGCAAATCAAAGAGAATGCTTGCTTCTCAAAATTTTCCTTATGAGTCACAATTAAAGGCAGTTTTGGTTAAGTAGAACTTTATCTTTTGAGCAGGTTTGTATACCTTTTCACGTGTACCTGTTTTGTCGAGGCCACAGATATTTTAATAGCTCACCCTTGCATATTCATGATACATTAGTGGGTCATTTGCTGGGAGGGTCAGTGAAAAGAAGACATCCTTCTGACTGTCATTTGCTACACAGTAACAGCAAATTAAGGAAAATGAAAATCAGTCTGACCCATGGTGTTGTATTTAAAAGTTTGAGGACTGAAGTTGTATTTGCTGGCCGACTTTAGTTAGGGAAGATGAAGAAGATCAATAAAAAACTTAGTGGCAAGGAATAGAAGCTCCATCAGCAAAGAAGAATGGAGGAAAGCACAAGAGAAATCTGAAATAAAGAGTTTAATAATTTTAATGCAAAGAGTTGATTTGGAAAGAGTTCGATTTCTTCTTTTTTGGACAGCTGAACTCTGGGCAGTGGGTTTGAGTCACTAAATTAAAGAACTTTGTGTCGGGGTGGGGTAGGGTGTATAACTCAGTGGTTGTCCAGTATGTACATGGCAATGCCACCACGCAAACAGCCAGCACGACAAACAAACCTTTGTTTCTTCAACAGCTGCCAGACCCTGGAATGAGATCTACTAAGGGATATGGTTTTTTTCAGCTCAAAGCTTGTCAAAAAGGGTGGGTTTGAAATATGGGTGAAGAGTGGGCCAGAGTCAGCTTAGAGCTCTGGTGTAGTTGCTGAATGTCCATGTTCTTTGGATGTTACTCTGTCGACAAATGTCCCATAATTGGCCAACTCAAGACTATTCTGTATAGTAGGAGCTGTGAATAAAACTTACTCCCCCCCCCCCCGCCCATAACTTCCCTCTGTCTGCGTCTAGGTTTCAGGCAGTGGCCTCCAGTCCAGAGGCCGTTAGGCCCAGTGATGTAGTCTTGGCACCTGAGGAGTTGTTACTGTGGAGAAGTTGTGCCCTGAGGATCACCATGTCTGCACTGTAACTGGTAGCTGACCCCTGTAATCCCAGCCCTTGACATGAAGAAGTAGGAGGGTGCCTGAGAACCTGAGGCCAGCCTGGCCTACAAAGGGAGACCATGCCCCAAGAAAGCTAGAAATTGCAGAACTGAGCAATGTTGTATTGTCATTTGTCTCTTCACACCCAAAGTTTGCAGCTTCAGGGTCCTGGTTTAGCTGGGATGCCATGTCGGCTTTGTAGCTGAATTGTATTGCTATTCTAACATGGAAATCTATTTCCCATGGTTGGCTCCAGGTCTCGATCAGTCACCCATTTATGTGAACCACATTCCGGGTTGGAGCTGTGGCAAGTAGCCCTGGGGAGCCATCTTGACGTTCATGTCGAAGCTTTGATATGGCATATTAGCTTACTTAAGTGCTTGTGGGGTCCATAGCCTAGGCTGACCTGGAACTCAGAGATTCTTCTGCCTCATCCTTCTCAATGCTGGAATTATAGTTGTGAGCACTATAATGGATTACAGCCTTCAGACTACTTTTAACCCATAGAAACAAAAACCATTTATTCTCTCTCTATATTTTTTAAATGTTTAGGCACTATGTGCAAACAAAAACTTAACTTGCTGGGGGCAGTAGGCTCATGTGTGGGCAATTCCAAACTGGGGCAGTTCAGATAGGCTAATCCTAGTGAGCTCCAGACCAGCCTAGGCTGTTCTGTGCTACGCCAGGCTAGTGCGTTTGAGGCCAGTATGGATTACCAAACAGTGAAACCCTGTCTCAGAAACCTAACCACTGCCACCCTACCCCAGATTCAAAACCCAAATAAAAACCAAACTTAAACAAGCCCTGGCTTAGGGTTGATTGCAGCGCGTGCAATCTTGTGCGGGGTTCGTAGGTCTTTCTCTGCTCAGCTGCATACAATCACCAGGCAGACGTGAGCCGCCTTTATGGAAACAGCTAAGTCCCTGACTAGTTGGAATAGAATTTCTAGAAAGTTTCTGAACCAGAGTAAGTCTTGTGGTTCTTAGGCAAAGGGAATGGGCCCTGTTCCCAACCATTGCATCGCCCTGCCCCCTACTGTTGGCTACAGCGCCCTTATCCTTTTAACTTAGAATTCAAGGGAGAGGCCTGGATTGGCAGGGGACTTTAGGAGACTTCTTTATCCTTTCTTTTCTTCTTAATTCCTAGAACTACCTTTTTCGTGGAAAACCAACTCTGGCAAAAGATCAGCAGGTGACGCTCATATTCTTAAACTGAAGGCCTGTCCAGGCCTTGGTAGAGCAGACTATCTGAGATGTGGACGTTGTCCCTCCTGACTTTGGTGGCAGGGGCGGGGCAGGGTCTAGTCTACTCGCAATGCTGCTCCCATTGTGGTTGCCCGGAGACTGAGGGGTTCTCGGGACCGCGCCCGGAGGTGCCCATAAGAGTTGGGTAGTGTGGGACCAGCTCGCTTGGAGGAGGAGTCTGCGGCGAGCTCAGGATAGGGCTTCTGCAGTTGCAGGTAGAAGAGGAAGTCGTGGGTCCGGTCTGGACACCGAGGAGGTGGGTTGCTCAGAGAGAGGAACCCTGTGCTTCTGTAGACTCCGCCACCTCGGGTGGGGGTGGCTCTCGGGAGGGGCTGTGGGGCGGCGAGCAGCGGAGTCCGATCGTCCCCGGTGGTCGTCATCCCCCTCCACCCCGCTTGACCAGTCCCAGGGTGGAGGCGACAGAACTGCGCCCCGCCCCCGCCCCTGCCGCCCGTACCCACACCAAGACGCACACGCTCCTTAATCTCCCCCGCCCCCGGTTGCCCGGGCGACGGCCCAGACGAGCAGGTGATGCATTGACAGCGAGCAGATGGTCCCCCGTGGAGGCGAGCGCGGCCCACAATGCGCCCAGAGCCGCGATCCCACTGCGCCGCCCCCGCCCCGTGGCCCGCGCTGCCCGCATGCTAATAGGGGTCGGGGGAGGGGTCTGGGGCGGGGCCGTGCGCCCTGGGCACGCCCCCTGCTCTTTGCAGTCACTTCGCCTCATTTTTTTTTCCTTCCTCTAAAGCCCTCTCGAATCCCCGCATTTGAAGAGCTTTCCTATCTCACACCCAGCACGCTTCATCTCTCTCCAAACTCTGTCCAAGTGGATCCAGGCTAACCCAACACACACACATTTTGCCTTTCCCATTCTGCAGATGCAGGAACCACATTTACTCCCTGCTGGCATTTCATAGTTGATCTGGGAAGACTGGAGGAATGGGTTTTTACCACAGCCCAGCCTCGATCCCTGCTTCTAGACCTGGCATTGGAATGGCAAAATGTGTCAAGACATCCGCCCCCATCCCGCCCCCTCCCCGCCCTTGCCCCCTATCCTCAATGCTTCATGGCCTTTCAGGCTGCTGCTTTGCCGGGACTTTCCTTTCTGAAGTTCAGAAATAAATCAGCCGCTGGTGACTAGTGTGCTGCCCCTCCCGGGAAGCCCTCCCATTCACACACCCTCCTCCCATCCATCGGACGCACACACCCTCTTCTGTACCCTATTCAGCGCTGTGTGGCAGATTGAGGCTATCTTATGGTAAGGGCATGAAAACTGCTAGGCAGCATTCACAATTTTAATACTAACTTCATAGCTGTCACATAAATTCATTGCCAGACCTACTCTATAATGGCCACGAAATAACTTTAAGAGAAGGGGGAGATCCGACGACAGCGCCATAGCATTTCTTTGATTTGCAGGTGCTCCCCCCTCCTCCTTAAAACCATTACTACAGTAACTGCAGATAGCTTTTTCTTTCTTTTTTAAACTGTCACACAGAGAGCTTTAAAAAAGCCATCCTTCTCCTTTTTATTTTACAGTAGATAAAAAATGCCAAATGCCAATAAAGGCTTTAAAAAAAAAGCAGTGGAAAAAAGAAAAAGAAAAAGAGACCAGTGAATAAAGTTGGGACAATACTGGGTCACAGAGCTGTCGAAACTAATGTCATAGTGCGGCTGTTGGGCGGGCGTACAGAAAACTTCTTGTTTCTTGATTTTTATGGAGATTTGGTGTGTGGCATGAAGCACTCCCTGAACAGGTTTAGAACAAGTGGGGAAGAAAGAACTCATAATAAACCCCTCTCCGACAGTCTTTCTGCCCACAAACACCTGTGAGTTACAAAGAGGCATTTTGGAGGACAAAGAGAGGCCAGAGGGCCAGGCTATTGTTGCAAAATGGATGCCTCATGTACTCAAAGCTGTAGGAGAGGGTTGTTTTATTTTAAAACATGTCCTGGATCCTTGCTATGCAAACTTACAACCAGAAACAAAGCAGTTCTTCCGAGGGCTCTTAATAACTGTTTCAAATGCGTCCTACTCATATGAACCAGTGCTTTTGCCAAGTTGTTAGACTAGTGGAATTCACTAGAATTCAGGGAGTCGATTTATACAAGCCTTCTAGGTAAAGTTAGTAATCTTTACCCAGCACATAGAAACAAGTGGCTAGAATGTTTACTTAAAAGATGCATACTATTTGCATTCATTTGAAAAATTATGAGAGTGTGTTTCTTTCCCTGGGAATGGTAATAATTTTATGTTTATCTTCTTTGTCTCTTGCTTTTCTTTTTTTTTTCTATTTTTTAGACAAGGTCTCTCTGTGTAGTCCCAGCTTTCCTGGAACTTGCCGTGTAGAACAGGCTGGTCTCTGTCTCTACCTCCTGAGTGATGGAATTAAATGTGTGCACCACCACACCGGATGCTTGTCTTGTCTTGATTTTATGATTTAGTCTTATCACTTGAAGATTTTTCTTTTCTTGTTTCCCATTTTGACTTTTCCTCTGTTCTTTGTCATTTCCTTCCCAATAAGTTAGAATGATTGGAAAGCGTATAAAACCATGAGGCAATAATTTTCAACAGGGTGACATTCCCTTTGGTTAGGGTAACTAAAGGAGGCCAGGGTCAACTGTAGCCCGAAGCTAGCAGGGACACAAACAGCCATGTGACCAGCAGTCATGTGACCAGCAGTCATGTGACCAGCAGAGGAGCTGCAAGGGTCTCAATTCACTGTCAGAAGGCTGTGAGGCTGGGGCAGTGTGGGAGTGGGAAGAATTCTGAGACACAGCTGGATGAGATTGGCTTGAGTCAGTTAGGGAGGTCTTTTGTGGGAATGGGGAAGGAAAGGCTTTTATTCTGAAATAAACAGAGAGCTGGGGAGGATTTTGAGGGATTTTCATGATTGGACTTACCATTTTAAGATAATCACTACTGCTATGTGGAGAATTTTCTTAGTTTGTGTTACTTTTGTTTATGTTGCTTTTTTGTTTTTTGTTTGTTTTTTTGTTTTTTTGAGACAGGGTTTCTCTGTGTAGCTTTGCGCCTTTCCTGGAACTCGATTTGTAGACCAGGCTGGCCTTGAACTCACAGAGATCCGCCTGGCTCTGCCTCCCGAGTGCTGGGATTAAAGGCATGCACCACCACCGCCCGGCTTAGTTTGCTTTGTGATGCCGCAACAGAATACTGCGGATACGAATGGACAGATTCTTATTTGGCTTGTAGTTCTCATGGCTGGCTTCAAGAGCCTGGGTGGCACTTGGCATCGTGCTATCTTATACTGTGGAGGAAGGCAGATGGGCAAGGGTAGGCTAAAACACGCAAGAGAGAGAGAACCCGGGGCCTCAGACCCTTTTATAATGGGCTCTGTCCGATTTATGAGATGAGAGTAGAGTCCTTACTGGTTATAGGTCAGAACTAGACAGGCAATGGCTGGTTAGAGACCCGCTGGAAGGTCACCTCAGTCGCTGAGAGGAAGCATAAATGATGTCTTGGAGTAAATTGTGTCAGCAGAAATGAAGACTGAATGGCTTCGGATCTGTTTTAGAGAAAAGAATGAGACCTGATGAATGAAAATGTGTGAGTAGCATGAAGAGAAGCAGTGAGGACAAGCTCTCGGGGCTGAACAGCTCAAGGGGCGGTGCACACGTGGAGAGGGTGGGTGTGAACAGCTCAAGGGGCAGTGCACACGTGGAGAGGGTGGGTGTGAACAGCTCAAGGGGTGGTGCACACGTGGAGAGGGTGGGTGTGAACAGCTCAAGGGGCGGTGCACACGTGGAGAGGGTGGGTGTGAACAGCTCAAGGGGCGGTGCACACGTGGAGAGGGTGGGTGTGAACAGCTCAAGGGGTGGTGCACACGTGGAGAGGGTGGGTGTGAACAGCTCAAGGGGTGGTGCACACGTGGAGAGGGTGGGTGTGAACAGCTCAAGGGGAGTTAATTTAAGTGTAAGAGATAAGTTAATAATAAGCCTGAGCTAATGGTCAAGCAGTTATAATTAATATAAGCCTCTGTGTGTTTACTTGGGTCCAAGTGGCCGCAGGGGCGGGACCAGGAAAGCTTCAGCTATAGTACAGCTCCATAGAAGAGATGGACTGGAGGATGAGGTCTCTGTGTTAAGCCCGAATGGGCTTCCTGATATGCTGATCAAAACTGATGGGAGATACGCGTACAGGAGCCGGGGTAGGTAGAAGAGTAGCGGCAGGGTGAACTACTGCACCCGCAAAGTCTGGTCGTTATGGAGAAGCAGATGAGAGGCTGGGTGTGAGCATCTGGACCCAGGGACATAAAAGACAACAGCAAAGGCTGGGCGAGACTCTTGCTGTACTTCCCTCTCTTTAAAAAACAGATTTACTTTTGTGTTCTGTGTGTGAATGTTTTTCCTGCATGTATGTTATGTGCATCACATGTGTGAAGGATCTGCAGAGGCCAGAACAGGGTGTTGGATCCCCTGGAGCTGGAGTTACAGACTGTTGTGAGCTGCCATGTGGATGCTGGGATTTGAACCTGGGTCCTCTGGAAGAGCAGCCAGTGCTCTTAACCACTGAGCCATCTCTCTAGGCCTCTTACCACTTTTTATTTAAAGGTCCTGGTAAATTTAGCCAAATAGGTGTAGGTTTTCCCCTGTCTAACCAGTTATCCGCCGAAAGGAAGAATACATATGCTTTTTAAAAAGATGTATTAATTAATTAGTTAATTAATTCTTTGGGTATTTTTAGAGACAAGGTTTCTCTGTGTAACTCTGGCTGTCTAGAACTCGCTCTGTAGACCAGGCTGGCCTTGAACTCACAGAGATCTGCCTGGCTCTGCCTCCTGAGTGCTGGATATTTTTCCTGCATGTATACTTGTGTAGTATACATGTTCAGTGTCCATGGAGTCAGAAGAGAGCATTGGATCCCTGGAACTGGAGTTATAGATGGTTGTTTGTGGCCATGTGGGGACAGGGATTTGAACCTGGGTCCTCTGGAAGAGCAGTTGTGTTGGTAACGGCTGAACCATCTCTACAGCCCTGGTATTTGTTTCAGTATGTCCTCTGGGGAGCACTGCTGCTTCCAAGGAAACAGAATGCAGGAACTAATTTTCTCTTGCTCAAGTGTATAAAAGAGCTCTCAAATGTAAGAAATCACTGTGTAAAATTTTATGGCAATACAGTCAAGAGCCTCAGCAAAATATTGTATTAATGGAAAAGATAATTAGAGTTGACTTAAGGAGAAATGGAAGCCCTGGATAGAGCTACAGTATTGGCAAAGATGAAGAAAAATGCCTTGGGATAATTAACTCCTAAAAGGGCTTTGAGTTTTGAGCATCTTACATATAAATGTGTTTTTGGGGCCGAGAATGTCGTTCAGTGGTAGAGCACTTACCTAGCATTTATAAGTACTTGATCCACAGTGCTGCAAAAACAGAAAACAAAAAGTGAATTCTTTTAATGTATTAAGTAAACATAGTTAGTCATAGAAGTTATGGAATGTAAGAGCTGATGAAATTTTCCTAATTCTTGACATTTTAGCTGGAAAAAGAATAATAAAACAGAGCCAATAAGGTATTTTACTCATATATATGTATGTTACTGCTTTGAAAACTTCAACACATTAAATTAATGAGTGTACACAGGATATATTAAGAGGATATTGTTTTACGATAGTTTAAGGATTCTAGAAAGACATCACAGTAGGATAAACCAGTAGATCATCCAAAAATCCTATTAAATACTAAACACAAGACATGTCCTAGTTAACTTTGTTAACTCGACACAAGCTAGAGTTATCTGAGAAGGGAACACAATCTCACAGGGAAAAACGCCTCCATAAGATTGGCCTTAGGCTAGCCTGTGGGTCTTAACCTAACAATTGATATGGGGGAGCCTAGTCAATGTGGCCATGCCACCCCTGGGCAGGTGATCCTGGGGTGTATAAGGAAGCAGACTGAGCATGCTCTGGGGAGAAAGCAGTGTTCCTCAGTGGCTTTTGCTTAGGTTCTTCCTCCAGGTTCCTGTCCTGACTTTCCTCAGTGATGACGTGATGTGATGTGAGGGTTGTAAGCTGAAACAAATCCTTGCCTCTCCAAGTTGCTTTTGGTCAGCGTTTTACACAGCAATAGAAACCCTAGCGAAGACACAAATGTACAATAGTTCTTTTAAATTTTATTTCAAGCATGTGTGTTTTGCTTGCATGTGCATGCAGTACCCACAGAGGTCAGAAGAGGGCGTTGGATCCTCTGGAACTAGAATTACAGCCGGCTTTAGTCTCCATGTGGGTGGGAACTGGAAGCTGAACCCAGGTCAAATGCAAGAGGAGCAGTGCTCCTAACCACTGAGCATCTCTCCACTGCACAATAGTTATTCTTTTTAAAACTAATTTTTGTTTTTTTGAGACAAGGTTTCTCTGTGTGGCCCTGGCTGTCCTGGAACTCACTCTGTAGACCAGGCTGGCCTTGAACTCACAAAGATCTACCTGTCTCTGCCTCCAGGCCTGTGACACCATACCCACTTATAAGAAAAAAGCCAAAACCTTTTATTATTTATTTACTTTTAAATTTATTTTTACAACAGTTATTCTTTATAAAAGTTTAAAATATATTTTAAAGTGTATTCTTCGGCAGTTTTACACATGGATAGAACACATTTTTAGTCATTCTTACTCCTGTTATCCTCTCTTACCATCCCTCTTTGAGAAAATGAAGTGTCCATTTTATTGAGATTCATCGTCATAGTTAACAACAACAAAAAACGTGGGGGACGCACTATTGGTGAAATTATTAAGGCCACTCCACGTAGTTAAAAGGGAGGTTTATTTTGTGGGGTAACTTACAAATGAAGGGGTAGGTAACAGGGTCTGGGAAAGGTATGGCGCAGTCCTGCGGTGTTCTCTGAACTCTGCTCAGTCCACCTCCTGCGTCCAGGGTCCAGGAACCAAGAGAGCCCTCCTCTCGATCCTGGGTCTTCCGCTTCCTCCCTCAGCCCCGCCTTGTGGGCGTGACCATTACCGAAGCCTCAGTTGGGGTTGGAACTTCCCGGCCAAGGCTGGGATGACTACCCACTACAGCGAATAAACCAGAGTGACGAAATAAGTCAGTGTCACTATTGTTCGGGACGGTTCTGAAAATTGTAAGCAATCCCTCAGACACGGACAGACATAGCAGGTAGAGCCAGTTGAAAGGAACAAGGTCACTAATGGCAAATAACACTTCTCACGAATAAAGTCTGGGAAAAACACACAAGATGAGACACAGAGATGTTAACGTTCAAGAATAAAATAATAATAATAATAATAATAATAATAATAATGATAAAACAACTAGTAGATTTCCAGGAAGATGCACCCTACAGAAATGCAGCCCGAGGTGAATAGAATTTAGGAATATGTCTTTGGAATTTGGCGTCTATCCTTCCCTCAATTCGAAAGCAGGGAGACTGGGCCTTTTGTTCTCTAGAGGAACAGAAAGCTGTAGAACACCTCTTCCTGTTGTTGTTAGTGTTAGAACTTTAAGTTAGTGTACAAAGTAGTGGGTTTCGTGGTTAAGGTGCTTTCCAGGCAGGCAGTGGTGGTGCACGCCTTTAATCCCAGCACTCGGGAGGCAGAGGCAGGTGGATCTCTGTGAGTTCGAGGCCAGCCTGGTCTACAGAGTGAGTTGTAGTCCAGCAAAGACTATATAGCAAGACTATGTCTACCACCCAGAACAAAACAAAGCAAAACATCCAAAGAAAAACCAAACAACAATGTGAATAAGGTGTTTTTAATCAGTAGTTACTCAAGTATGTAAGAGACAAGTAATTTTAACACAGACTCCGATGAGTGGTTTGGAAAGTGACTATCCTAAGTCCTTTTATGGGACCACATAACCTTGATGGAAATGTAAAGGTATAAAGGTGAAGGTGGGATGGATTTCACTCATGATCACTGAAGAAAAACTAGAACTAATATTGTGACAGTAATGCACCCCAGCACTGAACAGAAACATGCTATGACCATGGATTCTTGACTGGCTTATTGTGAATTTTATTAGCACGACATCACATTAACATGTTAACAATGAAAACATGGTCATCCTAAAACATGTGGAGAACACTGGGCAGAATTCATCATCTGCTCCTCTTTATAAACTGAGAATGGAAGGGGGTCTGCTCAACTAGTAAAGACATCTACAAAAGAGTTAGAGAAATATTACACACTTTGTACCTGAGCGTGGAAATATGTCAATTCTTTTAAATATCAGAAGCAATAATGAATATCCAACTCATGGACAGGCTGAATGTTTGGGGGCTCCATCTCTTGAGTGTGTGCACCCATGGATCTATCAGCATTATCTCGTGTTATTTTTTGTACCCCATTCTTTTTTTCCTACTTAGTGAACCCTTTATAGTCACTTTCATATTTTGCTTTCTGTAACAGAAATATCTTAAGATTCAAGTCTCAGAACTACAAATACAAAATTATATATTAAAAATGAACAAGAATCGGAAGCACAGGAAACTACCGGAGACATAGACGGGGCTTATCCTTCTGAGCCATTTTAATGGATCAGAATGTCTCAATTTCCCTAGGCATCTCCTGTCTACACTTTGCAAATCCCAGAATGTTCCAGAACCCACAGCGAGGGATACACAAATGTGGGCTTACTATAGTGCCTTCATAGTAAGTCTGTTTTGGGGAAAAACAGCCATGCACACCACCACAGCTTCATCTATTGTGGATGCAAGCTAGTGCAATAAGAAAGAACTTAGGGCTTAGATATTTGAAAGGAAGAGGGAAGAAGAGCTGTCAATATTAGCAAGATATACAATCATTCATGTTAAAGGTCTCCAGTAATCTACAAACACGTATTTCATCATTAATGTGAGAGTATTAGCCAGCTTGCAGCTTAAGATTCTCCCCAAAGTTTAAAAGAGAAAGTTTAATCTGGAGCCAAATATGAGTAACCATGGTCTGGGAACATAGGTATAGGTTACTTCAAATTTTATGTTTCAATGAGGTATACTAGTACTAGTTTATAGTACAGAATAAAGAAAGTCATGAATCAAGATGAGATGCTTCCAAACACATTGGTGGAAACATCAAAGCAGGGAAATTTCTGCTGTAGGCCGTAGATGCTGCCTGAAGATATTCAGCCCTTGGGTTAGTGGACCCTCTCAGTCTATACAAACACATTTCCAAGGGTTTACTTAATGGTCCTGAGGATGTTTGGCCACCCAATTGCATTTTTTAAAAAAAGATTTATTTATTTATTATGTATACAGTGCTCTGTCTGCATGTGTCCCTGCAGGCCAGAAGAAGGCACCAGATCTCATTACAGGTGGTTGTGAGCCACCACGTGGTTGCTGAGAATTGAACTAAGGACCTCTGAAAGAGCAGTCGGTGCTCTTAACCACTGAGCCATTTCTCCAGTTCCCAAATGCATTTTTATACCCTGGAAGTGATTTGAAAAATACATACACCTGTAGCTCTGGTATTGGGGATTCTGAGTTGGAGGCCAGTCTGGGCTACATAGCCATACCCTTTGTCAAAAACAAAAACAAAAACAAAAAACCATTCCAATCCAAAAATAAAACAAAATCAACAAACTGAAACAAACTTAAGCATTCCCTAGAACAGGGAATCTACATCTTCAAAACAGATAATCTTACATTTTGGAAAAGTGTAAAGTGTTATCAGAATTCAATGTCAAGAAATAAAGTTTTGGGAAGGATGACATAGGGTCTTAGTAGATCAGTATGTCACTGTAACTGGCTCTTTCCTCATCTGTTGTCACAGGAGACCGAACTCACAGATGGATGCCTAAGGTGACTGGTATGGAGGAATGGGAGAAGCATTCTAACTAAATATTAGACTCTTCAACAGGATGCAGGTACTGTGTGAAAGAAACTTTTTATTTATTTTTGACCTGTGAGTGGGGTTGCTCCAGGTCAGCCATTCATTATGGTTCTTGAGCAACAGTATTGGTCTCACAGTTTGAAACATCCTGTTATTTTCTATTCACTTGTCTGTGGTGATGTGTAAAATATGTGGATGAGAGGATAACTGCGCATGCCTTCAGAACATGCAATTTTTCCTACTCCAACAAAACATTACATTTCTGTTAAGCAACTGGAGGTACAGCCCCCACTTTCTTTGACATTGTTGTATGTATTTGCTAAGGTGACATGCGCCATACAGGCGGGGTGTATGGGGTTAAAGCTACCGCTGGGGTCCGAGTTGGACAAGCTCATGTTTTGAACAGAAAGGCCCCCCAAAATCTACTGCCATGTAAAGAAAGTGAGAACTCTGAGATGGCACAGCCAATCCTTCCTGCAAACCTAGTGGCTTAAATAATTTTTAGCCCTGAAGGTCAGAAGTCTAACATGCCTTTTGGGTTAAAAATTTGGACATTGACAGTTCTCTGGTACTACCTGAAGACTTCATTTCTTTATCATTTCCAGCTTCTTGACCCTACCCGGGCTTGACCCTGGCTGCTCCTCCTCCTCCTCAAAGCCAGCTGCCACAGGTTGTTGAGACCCTCTCAAACGGCCTTTCTCTGGCCTCTCTACCTCACCCTTCAACTGTTAAGGACCCTTGAGCTCTCCTAGGCTAATCCTACTTCACAGTCCTTAACTAATTACAGTTGTGAAGTTCCATGGTACAGGGAGGCACCATGTTCAGACAGCAGGTGTGAGGGCACAGGCACCCAGAGGGGAAATTGAACATTTGGCATCACTTCCCATTTCCTCTGCTTGTTCTGGCCATCTTTCCACACGCTAGCCTCTGTGTGCACTTGCTCCCCATGGTGTGGAGCGGCTTACACGCTTACTTCTTATCTCTGCTCAGAGGGCCTTCAAGGAACCATGCGTCTAAAATTTGCCCTGTGCTCTCTAGCCTCATACTATTCCTCATTTTTTCTTCATAGAACTTCTCTCTTCTGTCGGGGTCTCCTGCTGAAGGTGAGAAGCGGGCCAACTTTGCTTCCTTATGCCACCCAGAAACTAGCCAAGTGCCCAACACATATCAATGCAGTTTGCCTCTTAAGTGTTCTGTGTTCTCCAGTAAGCTGGACCTCAACCAAATATTTTATGAAGATGAGCTAGATGGTCTTTGAAAGTGTGTGCCAGAGAATGCCATGTGTAAAATAGCTGGGCACACACAGTCTGTGGTAGCGGCTTCTCAGAGACAGCTCCAGCTATGGGAGGTGGGCTTTTCTTCTTTAACTGTTTCAGCACTGGCCTCTGCTGTTCGGTGAACATGAGCTGAGCTGGTATAAAGTGTTTGTGGTGAGAAGTACCACCATGGTTGTAGCGGGGCGGGGTTCAGCTGTCCCAAGAAAATGGTAGCAGTTGTAGTCTGGGCTTGTGTAGTCATCTGCCAAAGCTTGCTGGAAGATGAAGGTTTATCAGGGATTCATTTACATTAAAGACTGAAATGTCTGTTTTAACTTATGAAGTAAGTTTTGAAGATTATGCTATGGTTCCCCAGTGTCCCTTCTAAGAAAATAGAATTGTTTCAGTCAATAAAAGATATACTTTAGGCCGGGTGGTGGTGGTGCAGAACCAGGCGGATCTCTGTGAGTTTGAGGCCAGCCTGGGCTACAGAGCGAGATCCAGGACAGGCACCAAAACTACACAAAAAAACCCTGTCTTGAAGAACAAATATATAAAAGAGATTACGCTACTCCAGTGGCCAGATTTAAGCTGACACTAGCTGGTGATGAACTCACACGTGCTATTAGCTGTGCTTTCATAAACAGCCCTGTTACTTGATGTTTTTGAGAACAGAGATTGATAATAATCAGGACAAAAGTAAGTATCATCACCTTTGCTGCCACTTACAGAATATGTACTGTGTGTCAGTATACACACATGTACACACACACATACACACACACACACACACACACACACACACACACACACACACACAGTCTATGTAATCTTTTCATCCCAAGAAGTCATGGAGCATTTATTGTTTTGTCTACCCATCAAGAACATTCCCTTCACCCAAAGCTCATTTTAGGAAACTCTTCCTCTGCTCCCACTAGTTCTGGAGATACAGCCCAGTTATGGTCTCTTAGTATCTTGGCAGTCAAGATGAACATATGATCCAGACACAGGTGAACAGACACATCTCAGAGCAGTTCTTTACATGTCAGGAATCAAATAGCTACTGAACAGCCACATGGGGGGAATTTCCCTAGTACCTACTCAGCTGGATTCCAACCATATTTCTGTCAGTTTGCTGTGCCGTGTCCTGACATCCCATAGTCGTGATCAATCACCCACTCTTCCCATTCAGATGTCGTCTTGAAAACACAGTGTGGAGGGAAATGTGAACACTGTGTTTTTTATCAGGGTGTGGCCCTGACAATTGCTCCTTTCACCTGTCTTTTGGTAGATTAATTTTTTTGTCTTGTGTCACCAGGGCTAGAATGTCAGATGGGCTCCATCTTTTGTGCTAATTCTAGTGGAATATAGGTGGTTGTTCGGAACTCTGTTGAGACAGCGTTAGCTACTTTTCATCTCGCTGTGACCAAATGCTTGAAAAGGAGCAATTTCCAGGAGCAAGGCTTGGTTTGGGCTTATCATTTGAGAAGACGCAGTCCAACATGACAGACAAGGCTCGAGAGCAGGACTGTGTGGCAGGTTGGTCACATTGCGTTTGCAGTTAGGAAGCAAAGACTGGACAGGAGGTGGGTCTGGCTTAGTGGTCCACTCCAGGGAGGCTTCAGCTCCTAAAGGTTGCTCAACCTTCCAGAACAGCACTGACAGGTGGAAATCAGCCGCTCAAACACATGAGCACCCAGGGGATCATTCACATTCAGCTGAAGACTTGTCCTGGGCTAGTAGGAAAGTGAAGCGAAGAAATGAGTTATTAAATGTATTCGAATATTTGACTGCATTTGGATTACATTTTGGACATAGGAAATTACATGTTTTTTTTTTTTTCTTTTTAGAGTGTGCTGAACTAAGGACTTCTAACTTGTTTGGCTCAAAGAATATTTCTGTTGTGAGCTCATCTGTGTGTCAAACTAAACTCTTAAATAAGCCTGTTCACTGCAGGGCAATGGCATCTTCTAACACCTCCCTTCCCTACATCGTGTACAGACAGTCTTACCCTATAACGATAGGGACAGTGACATGATCTGAATTTAGATTCTGAACTAAATCATTGGTGTGGGGGAGGTCACTCTTTTTGGAGAGAGGGGTGTTAAATCAGTCACCCTGAGAAGACTGTCATGCCCCGGCATTGTTGAGCCGGTCTGAGCAATTGCATTAGGGCTCCCATTTTGTGGGTTGGGGGTTCCATTTCTTCATCTTTGGCCTAAGTTACTTAGCAATGAGCAACTTAACTATGCGCCCACCATATTGTTTTGCGTGTTTGACTAGAACATTGACAGATTAATAGGAAGGGTAAATAGCAACAGCAGAGGGGCCCAGTGTGGGGCAGCAGGATTGACTGCACTGGACTTTGTTGTGTTTGCTCAGAGGAAGCCGAAGCAAAAGCCTGCTGGGAGGAGGTGACTCAGGTCATGGGCATTTGTTTCTCATCTCTATAGAAAG
This sequence comes from Onychomys torridus, assembly GCF_903995425.1. NCBI lineage: Eukaryota > Metazoa > Chordata > Mammalia > Rodentia > Cricetidae > Onychomys > Onychomys torridus. Next base: position 7,558,279 of record NC_050462.1, read on the forward strand.
CAATTGTCTTCTCAACGGAAGATGGCTTTTTCTGAATCTACATGGTTTCACTGACAAGGAGGAGACATTTGCCATTCCAGGGTGTTGGCTGAATCACACACCAATGAAAAGGCCACACAAAAATCCAAACCTACTAAATTCCTCAGAGAATCCTTTGACTTGGGTTGAAGGAGAGAAACCTGAGAAAGTTTATCAACTATTCAGAGCCTCCATCCAATATTTGATTAGAATTTTATGAGGTTTCAGAATGATCCAGCCATCATCCCATCTCCTGATCCATGAAGGTAAAGCCCTGGACATCAAGCTCTGTTGAATTTGCAAGCCCTGATTTAGGGGACATCTACTTAGACTCAGATTTGTTCTTTGAACTTATGTGGCTGAGGTGTCTTGAAATAAGGGGAAAGATCTCCTTTGGGTAAAACTGAGCTGGAAATGGTGGATTCAGTCAATGACAAAACTTGGTTTCCTGGGGACAATCTTTGAACACGAGTGATTTTACATTTTAGCACTAACCTAGTTCTTTACAGTACAACTCATTTCTAATAAAAGACTCCAAGAGCTTCCACATAGAGTTTGACTAGTCATTCTTGGTCTGTCTGTCCCTGCCCCATTGTGTGTGTGTGCACATGCATTTGTATGCATAGATATATAAATCTTTCTTTTAATCTACCGGGCGGTCTTCTTGAGAAGGCAGGCAGACAGGCGAATGGGACATTTGCAGCCTCCCTCCTTGGCTGTCACTCTGCTTTGTTGTGTCTGACAGATGTTGTGGTGGTATTGTTCCCCAATATATTGTGCACCCTAATAAATTTATCAGGGGTCAGAGAACAGACAGCCATTAGAACAGAGCCAAAAATGGTGGCTAGAAAATGGGTCAGAGCAAGCCATAGCAGAAATTGGGTGGTGGTGGTGCACGCCTTTAATCCCAGCACTTGGGAGGCAGAGCCAGGTGGATCCCTGTGAGTTCAAGGCCACATTGGAAACAGCCAGACATGGTGACACAGCCTTTAATCCCAGGGAGTGACGCAGAAAGTAGAAAGATATATAAGGATGAAACCCAGGCACCAGAGTTAGTTAAGCATTTGGCTGGTTAAGCATTCAGGCTTTGGAGCAACACAGTTCAGCTGAGATTCATGTGGAGGAGGACTCAGAAGCTTCCAGCCTGAGGAAATAGGATCACCTGAGGAACTAGTAAGGTGAGGTAGCTGTGGCTTATTCTGTGTCTCTGATCTTCCAGCATTCGCCCCAATAACTGGGCTCAGGTTTGTTCTTATTAATAAGAACCTTTAAGATTCACACTACAAGATGTTGTTTTCTGAGGTCTGCTTCTGCTCCCTTTTTCTGTCTCCACTGTTTGACTCAAGGTTTCCTTCCTTTTCTTCTTAGTGCTCAAGGATAAGGAGCTGCATGGCAGCATTGTTTGTAGCGGTGCTGGAAAACATTTTAGCACCCATAAGCTTTTCAAACCGAAAAACCATTAAGAACTGTCTGTTTCTTCACCTGTCAAAAGTGCTGTAGCATTTGTACCAATACGTACAGTGTGAATCGTAATTCAGCGAAGGCACAGACTGGTTTTCTGCAGCCTCATAATGTCTGGCCTGAGCCTGATGGAGACGCCCTCATTCATGCCTGGCGTCTAAGTTGGGTTGATTCAAAGCTTCTGTTCATTTGACACCATCACTTGGTGCCTCTACCCACAGCCTTTTCTTTTGATGCAGACTTTTTCATAGTTTGGTGATATCAAGGCAGAGAGCTCTCTTAGGTGGTGGCTGAAAATTCCAAGAACAGTTCTTCCCAGAGGACAAGGAGGAAGTGCTGTTGCCTTTAACCACTTAGCACAGAGCTAGAGCACATCACTCTTAAACTCTATTGGCTAAGGCAATCAGAAGCCCACCCAGCTTCAAGTGAAGGGAGCAAAGATCTTTGGGTTCATTGTGAAGAAGAATTCAGGGCCATGCTCTACAATTCCAATAGGGTTGAGAGAGAAGAGACTGGAATGTGCTGGGTGACATCATAGGAAGTACTTGAGCACAATCTCCCAAAGACACCCGCCATCAGCAAGACACTGATCCCTAGAAGTAACCCGACCTTCATCTTAGGTAGCCATTTAGTACAGCTTGCCACCAGGCCAAGCTTCCTAACGCCACTTTGCTTTACTTTATTCTTTCATGTTCGCCTTTCATGTTTCTTCCCCTCTAAAAGGAAAGATCAGAGAACTGCTGGGTGGTAGGAGCACCCTGCAGGGACGTGTGGAGGAGACTCTGAAATGTCAGTGAGGCAAAACTCTTACCAAATGCCAGTTAAAGTGTTCATCCACCTTTCTGTTTGGTATACATCTTAGAGCAGCCTTCGATCCTACTGAAAACCTCGAGGACCCTGGAGTGAGTGAGACACAGAAGACTCAGGTTTTAGCTCACCACCAAAGAGAGGCCCAGGCAGAGAATTTCTCCCCTGGCCTTGTTCTCTTTGAGGTCACATATTTTTCCGATGACCCATTTTACAGCTGTGCAAATGGGCTAGATATGTAAACTTCATGAGCAAACCAGGCTATTTATACTGCATTTTGTAGTTATAAACAAAAACATGTGACCTTAGATATGTAACTGTGCCAGATTACCACAGGTTGAACTTTCTGTGTTGGTGGGAGTGTGTATTAAATACGAAGCCATCCCGTGCTGCTGCAGAGCACACTGATTTCGGGGCCTTCTGAGCAGCCATTTGCCTTGCCTTTGTGCATTAGATATATTGATGAACTTGTGCATCTGTTTATCCCACTTCTGGAATCCATCTTACACACATGATTAGACCATGAGGTCAAGGGTTCTGTCCAAGGATCTTTATGACAGTGCTATTAATAGTTACTCGATGGCAGCCCCCTGCACTTTCCAGTAACAGAACGTTCTATAACCTACAGTTCATGGACAACAAGAAGTCAGGATTTCTGAAGGCATGTTTGTATAGACTTTGCACAAATTAATTTAAATAAGTAAAGAATTAAAGTCTGCCTAGAGGAAGAACAGGCAGGGACTGATGGAAGAGAGCTCTATAGAATTATTAGGGATCTTGTACCCTTCTGGGATGTGTTTTTTATTAAAAATACTATTTTTTAATGGGTGTATGTGTATATGTGTATATGTGTGTGTCTGTCTGTATATTTGTGTGTATGTGTGCATGTCTGTATGTGTGTATGTTTCCGTGTGTGTCTGTGTGTATGTGTGCATGTGTCTGCATGTGTGTCTCTGTGTGAATGTCTCTTGTGTGTCTGTCTGTCTGTCTGTATGTGTGCATGTGTCTGTGTGTGTATGTCTCTGTGTGTGTTTGTATGTCTGTGTGCATGTGTGTGTCTGTGTGTGTGTGTATGTCTGTATGTGTGCATGTGTCTCTGTGTGTGTCTATGTGTGTATGTTTGTGTTTATGTGTGTACGTGCCTGTTTGTGTCTGTGTGTGTCTTTGTATGTATGTCTATATGTGGTCTGTGCATGTGTGTTTGTGTGTGGTCTGTGTGTGTGTGTGTGTGTGTGTGTATGTGTGTATGCATCTTTCTGTGTGTGTCTATGTGTGTATGTCTGTGTGTATGTGTGCATGTGTCTGTGTGTATGTCTGTCTGTATGTGTGTGTGTGTGTCTTTGTGTGTATGTCTATGTGTGATCTGTGCATGTATGTCTGTGTGGTCTGTGTATGTGTGCATGTGTCTGTGTGTGTATGTCTGTATGTGTTTCTGTGTGTGTGTCTTTGTGTGTATGTCTATGTGTGGTCTGTGCATGTATGTCTGTGTGGTCTGTGTGTGTGTGTGTGTGTGTCTGCATGGCTGTGTGTGTGCACATGCACACTTGTGTTGCAGGTGCCTGTGGAGGCAGGAAGAGGTCACTGGACCCTGCTGGAGTCCTGAGGTCTTCTGAAGAGAGGTGTGTTCTTGTAATCACTGAGCCCATCTTTCTGCTTTTTCAAACTCTACTGTGTGTTATGTGTGTTGTCTGTAGTCAGAAAGGGAAACGAACAGTATGTGCAGCTGTCTTGCATAACATGTTTTCCTTGTAAATACCTTGTCCAAAAGGCGGCTCAGCAGGTTAATGCTTCCCTTACCCACTCACCTAAACACCAGTGGCTGCTGTCCTGTAGTGCCCCCTCTCTCCCTCCTCCATCTCTCTGATTCCAAAGGGGATTCCCATGCTAAGAACTGGCTTTGTGGCGGTGGAGGATGGATGGGCTGAGAAGGGCAAAGGCAGCCAGGATCTCTGGTCTGATCTTTGGGCTGTTGTGGGAACCTGCAGCCACAAGACAGCCCCAGGCCTCCATGTGGCCTTCTGCTTAGACCTCAAGTCCACAGGCTATTAACTGGATTTTACCTGAGTAAATTGCCCTGCTTTTTGAGAACATTAATAAATTACCGGGAAAATTCTGTCATCCTGAACACAAACATCTTTCAAAGGCTTACTCACTTCACTGGGCTTTTGGTCTCAACTCAAGATTTACCTGTTCGCTTTACAAAAAGCATAAACTGAATTTGGACTCCCAGGGTAATTTGCCCTCAGAGTGTTTGATCTAGCATCTCCCTCCCTTACCTCCTCGTAGAGTTGGTCCTCTATCCAAACCGGTCCAAAATTCCCCAAAAGGCAATCAGCCTTGTGTGGGCCAAAGAGGGAGAGCATTCCAATGTAGCTCCCTCCTCTTGAACCTGAAGAATGGAAGAGATTGCCCTTTAGTTAAGAGTAAGATAAATTTGGATTTAAAATAGGGAGAACTGTTACCTTTAAAAATCTGATCCAGGGAAGGACTGCAGGGTACACATTGCAGATAATTTGCATTATGAAGTTTCCTCATTCAATTATCATCCTGTCTATGGATGTAATAAGCACATGCCTTAATGCTTGCAAATCTGGACAATAAATAGCATTTTAAAACTTATGGGTATGAAAATGGTACAGTTGGCTCCTCTGAAAACGTTAGCTTTTTGTATTGTCTGTTATTATGTCTAATTACTGAAGGAAGGCTCAATAAAGCCAGGAAGTAATGAACTTTATTAAATAATCACAGTACTCAGCATAACTGTTCAGTACATCGAACGCTGTATTGAGGTTCCTTCTCCTAATGCAATCATACTCACTAATAAGGTACTTTTCAAGGCATCTGCTATGAAACTTGACTTCTTTTGTCTTTGTTAAACTTGGTGTTGGTATAGATTATTTATATCTTGAAACAGATGCACCTGCTCAGAAGTCAGGCAGCATCCCCAGCAAAAAAACAAAAGAAGGTAGCTTTCTTGGAGTGTTTTCTAATGTGTAGATGATATCAGAGTTAAGTGGGCTCCTTCAGAGGGGTCCCAGATTCTGGTTCCAGAACACAGAATTGGACAGGGATTCCTTGTGTATTATCAGCAATGCTTGCACATCAGGGGCTTTCCAGACATGCATACTCTATCTGCACATGTGGTGGATCTTCATGCATCATGTATCTCCTTGCATCCTGAATCCCCATCCAGAGCTGTGCATTTTACTATTATAATGAGCCCCAGGTAACCTGTGGGCACTCTGAGCACCTCTGAGCCTGAACTAGTGGCTCCGTGGCTCCAGACAGTTCTAGTTGGCCTCAGCAGGTGTAGCGGGTTCCTTTTTTTTTTCCTAACCATTTTTTATGCATGCTAATTTTGTAGCCTCTGGATGGGACCTTCTGTGTCTCACTTTACATTATTCTTCTGAGTCTCATATAGCAGAGTGCCCAAGCTGAGGGCTAAATATTTATCCACAGAGAAAGAGAAAAATGTCTGCCAAAAGATATGAAGCAAATCCAAACCTGAATCTGCCAAAAGCTGCAGGGTATTGGCTTTTAGTGATAAGCCAGGCAGCTGCTAACTAGGAGATCCTGAATTCAGCATGACGTTCTGTGACACTAAAAAGCAAATATTATGGCAGTGGACACTGTGAGCTTGTTAAGGCTTAGAACTTCAAATCTCTTAGTCCAGTAGGTCCAAGGAGGAGACGTAGAAGAAAATCCTTGTGTGGACTGGACTTTGGTGAGTGTATATCTGTGTGGGGTTATGTGCAGGTGCCTGCTGAAGTCAGAAGAGAGTGTCTAAATGCCCTGGAGCTGGACTTAAAGGCAGTTGTGAACCCCCTGATGTGGGTTCTGGGGACTGAGCTCTGGTCCTCATAAGTGCAGTTAAGCACTCATAACCTCTGCACTGTCTCTCCACTTTCTAACCTTGTGTGTGAGTTTTCAGGGCTTGTGTGTGAGTTTGTGTTGGTAGAAAGGGCAGAAAGAGCAATAATTTATTAAATACTGTGAAATTATGAGGACCTTCTTTTTCTGACTGTAGGTGCCTTTTCTTTATCGGGGCTTAGACTATGTTCTGCACTTTGTCAAGAGTAGAAGGAACTCAGCTTTGTAGATGATTTTAGCGGGTTTAGGATATCTGAATCTTAAACTCCACTGAAATTGCTTTGGGTCTAGCTTAAGCAGAAAAGCAAAAAAGATTAGGAATGAGATTATTTCTCTTTCGAAGATCCACTTTGCAGTTTTCATATCTTATATGCACACAGATATATGCACAAACACACACACACAGACACACTCACACAGATACACACATAGACACACATACACAGGGACACATAGACACACGTGTAGACACACACAGACACTCACATAGACACACTCACACAGACACATATACACAGAGACACATAAACACACACACACACACACAGGCACATAGATACACACACAGATACACAGACACACACACACACAGACACACACATAGATATACACACAGAGAAACACACAAAAATACACACATAGAAACATACATACATACATACATACATACAGACAGACAGAAACACATACACACACACACACACAGACACACTCACACACACACAGAGTGTAGGAATTGAACCCAGGGCCTTAGCACACGCTAGGCAAGAGCTCTACCACTGAGCTATTATACCCATTGCCATGTACATACATCTACTTTTGAATCTGAAGACAGCCCTGGGAGGAAAGAAGGCTGGGCAGTTCTACATGCAGCTTTCTATTTGTGGAAATGAAAAGGCTGAAAGGTACAAGCATATAATATGGAGGATTGGATGTGGGCGAAGTCATTCACCTCAGATCTCAGTTTTATGTAGCAGGGAAGCAAAGCTCAGGCAAGTCGATCACTTGTCTGACAGAAAATAAATGTAGAATTGAGGCAAGCCTTTGGATTCTTAGAATCCTACTCGGAATTCTTCCTGCCACACCCCAGTAGCTCCAGTTCCATGTGTATAAGTGCAGACACCAGGACTATTCTAACATTGGTGTCCACACATCTGTGAGTGTTAGGGAAATGTTTTGCAATACAAAGTACGTCTGGAAGGCCGTCCCTGCGGATTTCTCCAATCAGGAACCTATTGTTCCACTTCTTAGTGGCACTTACAATTTCTTGGCTCTCATCTGTAAGCCCAGGATATTGCTTATCCTCTGAAGTGGACAATACAGAGCAGGAGTGTGCTGTCAGGGAATTGTGAAGGTTGTCATTCACAAAGAGGAAGTAGTGATGCAGCAGCCTGGGAAGAAAAGAGACACGTTCTCCTTGTGCAAGCAAAGCGCTTAGATTGCTTGCTGCTTTGCATTCTCTCCTGCATTTCTTCAAGGGTATGCTCCAAATAACACATTTATATATGGGTAAGAGTCCAGAATAAAATCTCACCATAATTCAGTCAACAAGGCACAAAACTTGGCTCTCATGAAACGTTGTATGACTTCATTGGAGGTCAGTAGTAGTCAGTGTTTTAAAACAGTTTATGGTGTCACAAAACCCACAGGAGCAAAGAATCCACTTAATGATACTAAGGTGGCCTGCAGCAAATCTTCAACAGACTAGAGATTATATGTAGAAAATTCCAAATGGTCTCAGAAAGTGAGTCCCTAACCTGCCTCTGCCCTGCGCCTCCCTGATGCTAAGCATGCAGTCTTGTTAGAGGACTTGAGCCAAGTGCCAGTGACCTCACATTCAAAGTCACACCGTCTCAAGGTTTTACAGGATGTGACATACACATTTATGCTCACATACACATATATTTAGTGATTAATGTGCAGATGGGTCTTCTTAGTCTGTTTATAAATAGGTTGTTTATAACTCAAAACACATTTCCTCATAGAAAATGTCTGCCCCCAAGTATTGACCACATGGCCAACGCTGAACTTGTAAGCAGCCCAGTTGTATATATAGGTTCTAAAGAAAACTTCAGAAACCTAATGTAAGTGTGCCCGTGTGTACAAGCTCACGTACAAACACTAGTGCACGTGGACGCTCAAAGTCAACACGGAGTGTTGTTCCTCAGCAGCCACACACCTTGTTTTCTAGACAGTTTCTTACTAGTCTTGAGTTCACTAAGGATGAAGCTATCTGGTCAGTACTGGGATCACAGCGGTTGCTGGCACATCTATTTTTTTCAATGTGAACTCTGACTTCAAGTCCTTGTGCATGCAAGATAAGCACTTAACCACCTGAGCTGTCCCCAGCCCCTGGGAACCTTTTAAAGCAACGCTGCCCCTTGCCTTTCGAAGAGGGCCATCTCTCTGTGCAAGGCTTTAGAATTAGCCTGAGACTCCAATTCCCAAGCTTCAGCTCCGCCCTGAGCAGAGATGGTGTGGCAGGGGCCCAGGCAGGCAAAGTCATTGCCAGTCAGTCCTTAGGAAACATGGCCTCCTCGGGGACCTAGGAAGTAAATTTCCACAGCTTCCTCCATCAGTGCCTCTTTTTCTCCAGCTGTGAAGACAAACTTAAAGTAAAGCAGACATTTCAGAAAGAAATATTTTCATAGATAAAGTCAATCTGTGGACTGACCAAGACTTTAAGCAAAGCAATCCAAGGGCTATTCTTGGTCATTGACCAGTGCAGCAGGTCCATTAGGTGGCCTTTGGATTCAAGGCAGAAGGTCCCTGAGGAGGACAGTCTTTCCACTGTTCCCTCCTCTCCTCTCCTTCCCCCAGGCTCGATTTTCTTGGGCAGGTGGTTCCTATAGCAAATCGCTTATTTTATCCATCTTTGTTTTTTTGCTTCTCAGAGGATTTGAACTTTCCCCGAAGCCAAATGTCATTTTCTAACCTTTCAATGTGTAATTATAAAATGGGACTCTTGTTCTTAAGTGTGAAGGTGAGCTGCTCAAGTTCTCTGGGTAGATGGGTTCTGTGACAGTGACTGGTTGCTAGTGTATAGTTTCCTTGTTAAGACAGGACTGCGAGGAGCCCTTTGTCCTATCCAAGAACCTGGAAGCCAGCTTGCAAGAGCCATAGAGAAGAGAACTTTAAAAAAGTTTGTGTGTGTGTGTGTGTGTGTGTGTGTGCGCGCGCGCGTGGGGTAGAGATCAATGTTGGATGTCTTCCTCATTTATTCTTTTAGACAGGGCCTTTCACTGAGCCCAGAGCTAACCGATTCAGCAAGACTAGCTGTCTCGTAAGCTCCCGGCTCCTCCTGTCTCTGTGTTCTTAGTGCACTAGGATTATAGGTGTGTGCCAATCACGCCTGGCTTTTATGTGAGTGCTAGGATCCAAACTCAGATTCTCATGCATGGCAAGACATCTTTCTGGCCTGAGAACTTGTTTTTAAACACAGAGGTTCCTGGTAGAGACGAGACTATTAGGTAAGCTTGGTGCTTTCAGTACGTTGTTAATGAAAATTCATCTCAGGCAGATGATTTGACTCCAAAGGGCTGAGGCTTAAAGAGGAAGCAATGTGCCGACCTCACACATCCATTAGGAGGCGGAGCCAGTGTTTACGGTCTAGCCTTCCCACACCCTAAAGATCCTATTTTGCTACCTGCCTTTTTGGAGAAAAGTTTTGTAGTGAATTCTTCAAGAAGTTTTGTCTGTTTTTCTTTTCCTTAAGAAAGCTTGAGACAAAACAGTTTCAGAGGGTGTAGAGAGGGCAAGGCGCCCCCACAGTTCTTTGGAGTCCCCACCTCCCTGTCTTCATGTGAAATGCCTCATAATTAAAAAGCGCAGACTCTGTATGGACACTGAGTCTTTTCAGTAGAAACTGCGACTCCAAAGTGGTTATTATGCATGGACGTGCTGCACGGATTCGGTTTCTGTGTCTTGACTTTAATGGCCCTGTCTAGATAGGGGACAAGCTTCTGTTCTTTGTCTCAAGATGACTGGTCAATGGGGTTGTGTGGTTTTAATTTCATCTGAAGTGCAGTTGGAGAAGAGGTAACCAACAGAGCCTGTTGCTTTTCTGCCTCTTGCTTAGTCACTGTGACCCCTGTTTCAATATTTTCAGGTCTTGTTAAACAGTTGGAGTGACATGAAATTATGTTATGAGAGGTTTTTTGAGTACAACATGGAACTTCTAACTTAAAAATATATGACACAAAGAGGTACAAAGAGTGAATTTTTACTTGGGTCTTAATCCGCATCCCCAAAAGACAGAGTTACAAATGTGTAGCCCGTGGGACGTGAAGGAAAACACAATTTAATATAAAACTGTAGTTCCCTATCTGTGATCATTGGTTACCATGACAACTGATTCAAATGCTGGAAAGACCAGAAGTTAGGCAACATAACTAGATGTTTTTGACAGTATGGGAACTAAGTATGTTTTAAAACAGACACGCGCAGATCCCACTGAGTGACCTGGATGACACAACAGTGAGGCATTGTTGTGACAACTGGAGGCTTTGCACAAAAGAATATAGTTTAGGATCAACAGTCTCAGACAGGAGAGCGGGCTCCGAGGCTGTGGCTCCTCACTGCCGTGGGGAACACAGTTACACCACGGGGCTCCCAGCACCCCTGCTGAACGAACCCAGGCTTACATTTTCCACATCTTCAAACCACCAAGAATGGGGCAGGCTGCAGTTGGAGGACACAAGCCTGAAAAAGGGAGAAGTGCCATTCCTGGATGCACAAGTACTTGCCAGGAGCTTATTTATCAACTCTATTAAAAATGACTTCCCCCTTCCTTTGGGTAATGATAGAGAAATTTGCTCTTATCTGCACGTTCAGTTGGAATTATAAACTTGTAGATTGCTCCCCTTATTATCAGGCGCTGTCAGGTAGAAAATAAAAAGCAAATTAATAAAAGCAAGTTTCCCCAGCTTTTGTTTATGTGTGCATGCATGTTCGTGCGTGCACATGTTTGAGCATGCATGTAGAGGTTGGGAGTCATCACAGAGACAGGATCTCTCATTATCATGGAGCTTTCCAATTATATTAGACCAGCTAGCCATTGCGTTCCAAGTGCCTGTGTCTGCTGTCCTAGAGACGAGATGAGGTCAACATACCTCACATTTTAAAAACATGGATTCTGGGACTTGAACTTAGCTCCTCTTGTTTGTAAGGCAAATGCTTTAATGGAGCATGCCGTCCTCACCACCCTCAGCACAGTTTCCGTGTTTTTAAAGCAACACGGCTCAAAATCTACAAACACAAAAGTTCTTTAGGACACACTTACATACACAGTATTTGAGGAGAGTCCGCAGAAGCGAGAGGAGAAGTGAGCCTGAGGTTCCTTCCCTCTGTGTCACGTGGACATTTTAGGCTTCTAGGAAATACGTTATAGGATAGTGGTTGGGTCAAGTATTTTCCTTTTTCTGATGAAAATTTCAAAGCAAATTCAATTATTTTCAAAAATGAAAGAAAACAAAACATAAATCACTGAACAGAAGGGTTTCCTGGACTGCTCACTTATTAGTAAAGGAATGTGTAAGAAACACCCTTAAGTCTGTGAGGTATTTTCAAGAGAAAAAAGACAAATGAATCCAGATGGAATTGGGCAATGGTCCCATTTCTAAGGTTTGGTGATACACCTCAACCTTGAAGCAATTATGGGTTTTCATGGAAATGTAGGCTGTACCACGTGGGCGGCAGACACTCAAGGCATAACCAGTGTTCATTTCCTTGTATTTTTGCTACTAGTTCTTTCCTTATGGGTGTCATAGGCAATTCACACAACAAAAATGGCAAATACTGTGTTAAAAGCTCCTCTCCCCACTTTCTCTGGTTGAGAACAAGACATTTTGTGAAACTATGGATGTTTGAATTTAAATATTAGTGTATTACATCACCCATAGAAAGATTCTGATACCAACTTTTTCTTTTGACAAGGTTTTGTAATTCTATCTGACTTCTAGAAATTGTCCCACAAACTTTCGAAGCCTTTATGAGCTATGAGGCACTGTTCTGAAGTCATCAAGGGAACAAGGAAGTGCTGGACAAGCAGGAGACAGGGGCTGCCTTGATGACCCTCTTTCTGCCTTTCTTGTTTGTAGTTCTAAATACTTACAGTAGAGTGTGTGTGGAAGACACCAGCCCGAGACCAGCAGGAGCTGCGTGGAACAGCCCGGCTGTCATCCTTTTCCTATTCCTGTTCCTGTTCCTTCCTCCTCCTATGGATTTAGCTCAGAGAGTCCATCCATTCCTGGGCAGAAAAACCATGGGATATGTTACAGTATGCTTTAGAGGTCTCCAGTGCAGTGAAGTGTGGGACATTCACAGCACCAAACCTACCCTCGAAATTTCTCCTCGACCTCAGAGGACCAGTCTGCCATGAATGGTCTCTATTGTCCCCCACCTCGGATGTGTGAAAAACAAAGCTGCCTCCGTTAACTCGTGTGTTGGTTGTGTATTACCAAACCCCTTCATGTGGATAGGGCAATGGTGTGCAGTGAATGTGCTCCACAGGAAGCTTGGGGGTCTTAGTAGTGGAAGCTTATCTTGGAAAATGTAAGGAAAGAATACTGTGGTTCATCAAGATGGCTCAGTGGGTCTAAGCATTTGCTGTCAAGCCTGACAACCTGAGTTTGATCCCTGGAACCCACAAGGTAGGAGAGAACCAACTCTCACAAGTTGTCTTCTGACCCCCACCCAAACAAACAAACAAAAATAAATAAAAACAACAAACGTAGTAGATACCTGTTCTACCTACCTATGACCTTGAAGTAGCTGCCTCTGTGGTGTGGCCTGGGGGGCTACCCTTGAGACCTAAGATGCACGTAAACACAGGCTCTTCTCTCCCTTGTGGGCTTCGATGGTGCAGACTGACTCAGGCAGCCAGAACAGTGGAGGTCAGTACCTCAGCATTCGAGGACCCTGTGACAATTCTATCCTGTTTAGTGAATTTTCTTTCCTAATAAATTCCTTTATCCTTTAAGCAGACTCCAGTGGATTTCTTGCTATACCTGGCGCCCAATGTGGGTCACAAAAACCAAGACCTTGAGATTAAGAGTCTCCTGCTCTACAGATTGAGCTAGCCAGGCTGTCATTTAAGCAGATTCCAGTGGATTTCTCACAATAAACAAACAAACAAACAAAGGAATAAATGAATAAATAAGCAAGCGTAAAAAGAGACTATTCTGGAAGTGGATTTGTTTTTCCAGTAGAGAACAAGTAGATGTTTTAAAAGTTCTCTTTGTTTCACAGCTATTCTATGCTTGAAAGGACAGCAATTAAAACAGCACAAATAAAATTCGCAATGAGTCAGGCGGCGGTGGCACACACCTTCAATCCCAGCACCTGGGAGGCAGAGCCAGGCAGATCTCTGTGAGTTTGAGGCCAGCGTAGTACAGAGCAAGATTCAGGACAGGAACCAAAACTACACAGAGAATCCCTGTCTCGAAAAACAAAAACAAAACAAAACAAAACAAAACAAAAAATCGCAATGCAAAGGAGGCTATAACTACATATAGAAGTCAGAATGAGTATGAGAAAACAAGTTTATGTCAATAACTTAGCAGTTAAAATGAAAATATTACAAAGAAAAGAACATGTAAAAGCCTTTGCAAAAATGTAATTTTACATAAATATTTTATAAAATACTAAGAAAATCCAGAAAACCTTATGGTCATGAGCTACATTAGATAACACTCTGATAAATACTTTAGAAGGGAGGAAAAGAAACCATTTGAATTTGGTACAGTCTTACTTGTAGAAAAGTTATGCTGTAAATTCAAAGAATAGATTAATATTAAGCAAACTTCTCCACAAACTTTGGGATGTTCCTTGTATCACATTGACTGTGAAAACTCTACATTTCCAATTCCTAACCTCTCTCTAAATGTATGACTTGACAGCTTGTCCCCAAAGAGGTAGGGTCTACTTCCTTAATCCTTGCATTAGAATTAGTTTCATCAGTTACTGTAGTGATTATAAAAGGTAATGGAAGGGATGGGCCTAGAAATGGTGATGTGCTGGTCATCACCAGTGTCTTGAGAGGTATCTCATGCTTTTGGACTCCTGACCCATTGATCATGTGTGCATACCTTGGTTGGCTTGTTGAATGTGAAAAACGCATAACCCAGTCATCCCATAGCCCACCAACTATGAGGCAGGTAAATAAGGACATCTTAGATGACCCCCAGTATCCAGCACACAGACTTACCAGAAAAGGCCAACCACATCTAGTCTAAATCATGTGAATTTTCAGCTGATCCTTGGACTCATAGGGATTCATGCTTATTGCTGGAAGTCATTAAGTTCCAAGATGGCTTTTTCAACTGATGGAAAAACTAGTATCTACAAGTAGGGTGCTAGTAATACAAAAACCAGAAGCATGTGATGTGGCTTTTCTAGCTGGGCTTGTTTCAGAAGCTGTAGAAATGGTAAGCCAACTGTGGCAAAGCCAGAAAAATGGAGATAACACTGTTTTTGGAGGGTGGCCATTGATGACATATGGTAATACTTGCTTATATAAACCAGAAAAGAGAAGATAACCTATGGATGCTTGGATTTGGTGACATGGTTTCTCAGGCAGAATGTTGGAAATGTCATCTGGCTGCCCCAAACTGTGCAAGATCCAGTCTGACAAGATAAAGAAGCAGTTAAGGAAGGACTGTTCAGTTTCTAGACAAAAGTAGAGGGCATATAGAAAGCAGAATTGCTAGCTTAGAATTAAAATATATTCTAGTCTCTCCATTTGGCCAAAGTTTCTTAAATTTAAATGGAACCTGGAGGTGCGAACAATCTCTAAGCTGAGTCTTTCAGACTGTTTATGTAGACTACTGTGAGGAACTTTGAGTGGTGCCACATAGATCTGTTAAGGTCGTTGTCCCAAAGTAGAGTCACATAGGGAAAGTCTTAGAAAGAATGGTGGATTTTTTTTTTTTTAAGTTTTAAAAAATACATTTGAGTGGAGTTGGGTATGTGGCATGAACTCTTGAGGGGGTTGTACATATTAGATAGAATAGACTGATGGGTAAATTTAAAAACGATTTCTGGCCCTAGCTTTCTAATAGATGGGGTAAGATTTTAGTGTCCAGTATCAACCACTTGCCCTGCCCTCAAAGACAATTTAGGCTGCTGATGAAAGAGTCAATGTACCCAAAAGGAAAGACAGGAACCATGGCAGAACCAGTGGGCAGAACAAGTAATTACCCAGAACAGTATATTGGGGGGACTGCTCCAGAATAATGCTGAAACCTAGTCAAAACTCTCTCCCTTAGAGCAGGGATGGGGTCTCCCTGGCAGCATTCCTTGGTGAGGTTTCACAGTTGCTATAAAACACCACCAGGAGCTCACAGAGATAACTGATAGGCCTCCCTATCCTGAATTATGAGGCTCATATAATTTTTATATTGAAATTAGTCAAAGAAAACACAATGATAAAAGTCATAGAGCAGTTTAAAGAACATTAGTAAGAGAATTTGATCCAAAGTATCTGCAAACTGACTTGAGAACACTCATCAATGCAGCATTGGCTTAATGCTGGAATGCCAAGCCATGTACTCTGACTTCAAAGCAAAAGAATAACACAGATGGGAACATTAAAGAGAAATCTCACTGTCCTATGGAGCATGAATGCAAAATTCTAAACACAAATCTACTAAGCCAGACCCACCATGTTAAATATATTTCAGGGAATCAAGGCCAACTTATCATGAGAAAGCCAATGAACTTACCATACAAAAAGACTAAGCTAGAAATGTAGGGAGTGTGCTTCTGGGTAACCATGGTGGACCAGAACTGCCCCCTTTGGGAGCTAGTGAAGAAAGTGTTAGAATAAGAAAACAAACAAACAAACAAACAAACAAACAAACAAAAACAGACACTTCAAAGCAAAAAGAGAGGAAGAGTCTCAGAAATCCAGGAAGAAAGTGAAGGGAAACCTGGAGGAAAGAAAAACAAAAAGATAAGACAAGAAGATGGATGATGTGGAGGAGTAAGATGAACACAGCTTCTGCTTTCATGTTCTCTGGTCGAGAGGAAGCAGAAGTCCTTTCCAAATGGGAGTCAGGTGTGAGACAGGCAGACCTACCCCAGGACAAGCCCACAGCCCTCCCAACCCTCAAATCCTGTCTTGGTGTTGGTGAGACACTGATACCTCCAAGTAGGCCAGAGAGATGGGGGTGGGAGAGAAAAGAGAGGGAGAGAGGGGTGTGTGAGTGTGTGTGTGTGTGTGTGTGTGTGTGTGTGTGAGAGAGAGAGAGAGAGAGAGAGAGAGAGAGACAGAGAGAGAGAGAGAGACAGAGAGAGAGACAGAGAGACAGAGAATTCCATTTGTCATTCAGTCAGTAGGACCCAGGGGTCAGTGCTTGGGTGCCATCTTGAGAGAGTAAAACTGATAACTACAGAAATGACTCCATGGGGGAAAGTCTTAAGCAGTGATGAGGACTAGATTCCCAGAATCCATGTCAAACCGGGCCTGGTAGTGCACGTCTGTAGTCTTAGCACTTCTACAGTGAGAGGGGAGATGAAGTCAGGAGAAGCCTGGGAGCTTGAAGGCCAGCTAGCCTGCCATGTGTAGTGGTGAACAATAAAAGCTCTGGTCTCCAGAAGAGGGTGAGGACCAATATATGAGGTTGTCCTTTGCCCTTCCACATGTATCTCCCCCTCCCCCCAATGATAAACACTTAGAGCTACACAATGGTAAAAACAAATTCCTCACCTCCAACTTCCCAGCTCTCCTGGGGTCTTGTGACACTGTTCCCGTGATATCAACAAATGTCTACTCACCCCAGGTAGGGAAGTGACGACAGTCCAAAGTATAGATACTCCGAAAGTCAACCTGGTGAACGGATGAATCCTACTGTGGTTACTCACAGGAACAGGGGTGAAGGGCTACTTACAGAGCTGAAAGGACTCAAAGCCTACCCCAGCATGGGTGATAGCTCATGAAAGCTGGTGTTCACTGCTTTACCTGCAGGCAGCTCAGAAGGCTGAAAGTGTTCTCTCCAGAGTTGGCCTGAGCCTTTTTCCTGGCAGCTTTATTGGTCTCTGTTTCCTGTAGGCAGTTCAGGATCCCTGATTCTTCCAGGCTGCTTGTCTTGTCTGAGAGTTAACTCTTCAGTAGGCCTCACTACTCACAGTGCTTGGGTAGGGAGGGGCCTAATGGATCTGTAGTTTCAGGGACTTCTGGGAAAGCTATTTTAAGTTGTTTACTTCCTGAGCTTAAATGTTTTACTTCCTTGCAAACATTCTGTGTCTCAGTGAACTTCCCTCTGAGATGGAAGGTTTTAAACCTCAGGAAAGTGCTGCACAACAGCCTGAGAGGGAGGATCTCATCAACCGAAAATAACACAAAGTGGTAAACTGAGGCCGTTAGGAGGAAAAACAAAAGACAACCCAGAACCATCTTTCTGTTGTTCACAGCTGTAGAACCCAAGAACTGCGCCGTTCCTTGGTGTTTTTGATACAGCCACGGTTTTTTTTTTTTCAGGTGATGAGTACCTAGGCGGTCTTGAAAGTAGGAGGGCTGGACTTCTGCCTGTCCTAACCTTACTGCTGTGGTTGGAGATGTCCTTTCCCACCCAGTTAAAGCGTCCCATGGCTCTCCCCTGCCCACAGGCTGCAAAGCCAAGGTCGACCAGCAGAGGTCTCTGGTATGCAAAGAAGAATGGAGTCCAGGTGGAGACCGCTCTGGGGGACTTCTCATAATATCATAAACTCAGAATATCAGAAACCATAGAAAGACAAGGAGCCCACAAGATCAACCGAACGTTCCAGTCTCCAAGTGTGTAACCGCAGTCTGCAACTTGCTGCTCTCTGCCCTCTTTGAGACTTGTTCTCCGTTGCCTGTTTCTACTGGCGTTTCAGCAGGATTTTTTTCTTTATTATTTTTAAAAACTTATCACTCCCCATCATACATCCATCTAATTTTCTTTACAATTTTAAAATTATTAGGCAATGTTTTTCCTTTTTTCTTTTTGCCTCTGAGTTTCCTCCTTTGGAGAAAACATGGTTAGTAGTATTTTGACTCTACCTAACTGACCTAAGAATATCCTTGTTTTCATTTCGTATTCTTCTTATATTTATCTAATTTTAAAGCCCTTTTCACCACAAGGGACTTCTCCCTCCCACTGCCCTGTTTTTTCTTTTTTTCCACTTTAATCTTATTTCTTATTTCTTAGTATATTCTACAGTAGTTTGGCCACTTTGAATTTTTGTGGTCATTGATGATATATGAGAGGACTGTAATTAATTTTAAGTGTCCAAGAATTGATTTCATGAGAAAATTATAATTCACTGAAGTATATCAAAACCTGAAACACAAAAAACCATGTTCATATGAAAGGTTTAGAATTATCACTGTTTCATTGATGAGCACTCTTTGCCTCAGTCTTAGACTTTGATGCATTTCCACTCAAATGTGAATGTGTTTTAAAAAAAGTAAAACTAAAAAAGTGTTCCAAAGTTTGGATGTGAGGTATGTCCAAGCTATTCCTACATGAAAATAATTTCATGAGGATAGCTTTGTCGGATGTGAAGGTTTGTTACAAACGGGTAGCAATTAAAAGGCCATTCTAGTGAAGTAGCCCAATGGAATAGAAGAGAAAGCCCTCAGTATGGAACCCTGCAGTCTGACAGAGTGTGCATTATACAGCAGAACCCACTAGAAAGTGGGCCTCACGTGTAAGTCGTGCAGAGCAGTGGCTGACGTGAGGTGAGGAAGCCCAGGGCAGAAGTTGGTTGCTTCGCGTAGTGATGAAACTATGGGCTAATCTCTAGACAACAACAGGGTGACTGATTGCCTCACAGGACAAAGAAAGTTGGTCCTTACCTCATGCCATAGACTTAAGTACCAAGTTACCTCACACCAAAAGACTTAACTATAAAATGGTAGTACACTAATCTTTAAGAAAACTGCTGGTATAGAGCTTCTGAGATGGCTTGGCCAATGAAGGTCCCCAGATACGCGCTCTGGTGACCTGCGTCTGGTCCTCAGGCCTAAATAGAGATTGTACAGGAGGAATACATTCTGTTTATTTAAGCACCGAAATGAAAACCACCAAATAAAAATCAATAAGAGGGAGAGGACACACGGAATCTGGGAAGAGCTGGCACCCAGCAAACATCTCAACAGTAAGGCAGGTAAAGGACTCGCAGAAACTTGTTACCAAACAGCCTATCCTCGTGGTGGCCAAGAGGCTATGAGGATAGTCCTGTAGTCAAGAGCTGCAGGTGAAATTTAAAGTGGGATAGAATAAGGATCTCCTTCATCAAATTAAGTAGGATGTTGGTCAGGTGAGAAACAACCAGCATCGGTATAAATTTGTGTATCTCTTTTGAACAAGTAAGTATCACATGCTGCATATAAACATGTGCAAATTATTATGGTCCACTAATTTCATCCCCAAATGCCAACCTTGGAAATCCTTACACATATACACAAGGAGTTAATGTTCAAGAACGCAGAAGCATTGCTCAAAACAGTCAAATGAGCACTCTGGGGACCACAGAGTGAAGTCTTGGGATGCAATTCTGGATAAAATATGGTATACACTGGCTTTTCTGGTTGGCAAGATGGAGGAAAATGTCTTAGAAAGTGGTTGCGAAGGTTGATGGATGTTGGCTAAGATCACAACGGTAAAGACTTCTACCAGGACCCCGGCTTAGGGACTGTCTGCATTAGTGTCTTCTGCCTCATGGGTCTTTCTTCTCTTCTGTAGTATGAAACTACTGCCTGCTGCTACTTAGTTTTAGCAGAAAGATGAACAGTAAGATAACTGTGACCAAGTGTTTAATAAAGCTAATCTCTCTTGCTTAGGTGTTTGAAAGAGAAAGCTCATGGTGTTTGACATCAGCTTATTCCAAAACACAGGAGCTGCTGGTCACACACTCAGTCTGTGCATGCAGCAGTCTCTTTATTCCTCCTCATCTTCACTTCACAGTTCTCTTCTATTGTTAGCCTATAAGCTCCTGCCTGTCCCGTCCTGCCTGCTGTTTTGTTCTTAGCACCCTGGGCAAAGGCTGGCATCTCATAAGCACTTAAAGAACATTTGCTTCATGGATGGGTGGATGAATGAATGAATGAGAAAGAGAAATTTCCAAGACAATCTCCCTTTAAAACAATTTGAAAGAAATAAGATGCCTATTATTGTTTAACTCACTTTCTTTAATCCCAATGCGTGTGATTTGTTAGAAAATAATTTAGTATGTATTAGGATGGGAAGAAAATGTTTGTGCTAGGGCATCCACTACTGGCAGATTCAGGGCTGGCTTGGATCACAGCACAAAGAGCAAAGACAGAAGACTCTGGACCCATTTGGCAGATTGAAATGTTAGTGAGAGCACTTTCCAGGAGAACCACCTTGTCCTCAGCCCCTTGAAGGTCACGGGTGCCCAAAGCTGCAGTCTGTCCACCTGCATGGCTGCTTCCTTACGCTTGAGAGTACCATTGTCCTTAGACTTTGGTCCTGTGAGGCAGACATCATCAGTCACAGCCCTGCTTTTGTATGGAAATGGCATCCATGTGAACACAATTGTTATGCTTAGTGGCTAACATTATCTTATTGGAGAAACCTAGAGAAATTCATGCATACCAGATTTATATTACAGAGGTTTATAATAAAAGTGATATAAAGTATTAGTGCTGGAAGAGGTTAGGAAAATACAGAAGGCCAACAAGCATCTTGTGGAAGTTTTAGTGAAGGTACATTTTTTTTTTTTAATGGCCAAACTTGCATTTTTATTTTTAAGAGAGAATTTCATTTCAAGCAGAATCATGTTGCTGCCTTTTTCTTCAAAAATTCTTGTCCTTCAACAGCATATTTCCTGGATCACAAGTGCCCCTTTGAACAGGACAGGGGACAAGAGAGGATTGTTGCTGGGCCCGTTGGAGGATGGGGTTTGCGTCGCATGGTTTCCAGACCATGTCCATCATTGGAGTTCCCGAGGCCTCTCCTGTGATGAAGTCCAATCATTTAAATCCACCTGAAGCTCCCTTGGTCTCTGCTCACAGCCTCTCAGGCTGTTGCTTCTATGTGGCAGCTCTGAGGAGGTGCGTGGGGTAGAAATGAGCCAAAAGTAGGGATGTATGAGGGCAGGAGGAGGCAACAGGCTTTTATATGTACGGAAAACATTTCTTGAAATAACTTACCTTGAAATAGCTGTTTCACTTTTCCTTTTTAAAAATCATTTATTTCTTTTACATCCTGATTACAGTTTCTCTTCCCTCCTCTCCTCCAAGTTCCCCCACCCCCCACCGTTTCTATGTTCCTATTCAGAAGAGGGCAGGCCTTCCATGGATAATTACTCACTTTGCCTTTTTAATGATCAAGTTTTGGTTTGAATGTTTGAGGCATGGAGAAAAAAAGTCACAAATTTCTGTAAGATTTGATTAAAAAGCTTATGTTTTTGGTTGAAATAACAGTAACATTAAATTGTGGAGGCGTGACTGATAGATGGCTCAGCAGGTAAAGCCGATTTCCGGCAAGGTTTGACAACCTGAGTTCCTTTATCAGGACCTGGGTAGTGTCCGTAGACCAGGCTGGCCTCGAACTCACAGAGATCCCCCTGGCTCTGCCTCCCGAATGCTGGGATTAAAGGCATGCACCACCACTGCCTGGCTTTGCTGGTACACTTTCTTAGAGAATATCTTCAAAGATTTGTCATGACCTTGTTGCATTATGTCAGGAGACTTAACATCTTCCCAGACACCTTTCCGTATCTTAAGATTGGTCAGTGTATTTGGATGGGATCAGTGCAATCTTCACGTTGTAAACTCCTTTCCTGTCATTCATTAGTGACTTTAGGATCTTTTAACATCAAGTTCTGCATTAATGGTCACAAGATAACAATCACCACATTCTATCAGAAGTTCTGCAATACTGACAGTATTTCTACAAAGAAATTTGTCATTATCTGCGTAGCCTGGGACAAGAAGGATAAGGAAAAGGATAGAGAGTTTCTCAGTTTTTTAATTTAATAAGTATCTGTTGGGTCACAAGAATTATATTATGTGTTAGGGACACCTAGTAAGCAAGCATATCTACATTCTTCAGCTAGTTTATAGCATGGGGATACAGTTGATAAACAACTACTAGATGATGTGAGGTAGAAAGCCTGTTGGAGTTCTCTTTGACTCCTAGCTTGAGGTGATTGTTATTGTTCCGATCTACTTTATAGAAAGTATCCATCTGTTTGAGATGCTATAAAACACCACAAAGTAGAAAGCTCAACTGAAAGAAAGCCAGATGATGGACAGTGGCCATTAAAAGCTTGTGTGAGTAATCCAGCTGCTATTCCTTGGGCACTTTCAGTTGGTCAGGCTGAGTAATGTGTTTCTGTATTACTTCACCTGCAGAATGAGTCAGAGCGTTGGCCTTGTCGTCGATGCCATTACCATTTTTTAAGTGGGAGGGGCTTGAGAGGCAAATGATCTGAGTTGTCTTAACAAATTAGAGCAGGGTGCAGGACTTGAATGCAGAGTTCATGGTCTCATCATACTATGAATGGTCTTTATAAATGGTTTCCCACCAATGCAGCTTGGTGAAAATAACATGGGCTCTAGATTAAAAAAACAAAAACAAAAACATTCTCCTCCATCACCCCTTGTCCTGTGGTATTGGTCTTTTGATTCCCCTGGACCACAGTTTCCCAATTCAGAAGGCAGAAACATTTCCCTGCCAGTGAGCACACTGGTGGCTTACCACCATGTCTGAGTGATGAAATTCATGATAGATATTAACTAGGCTACTGTCTCTTCCTACCTTAGGCATGTTTACATATGCAGTAATTCTCATTAGATGGGTGTGTGGGCAGCCATAAAGGTATGAAGACAGAGGACATTAGGAGGAACTTGACCTATTACTTTGAAGCCCACAGATCCTATCCAGTGTGTAATATCTTCATCAGGTCCCCTGCACATCATTTTGTGTGCTCATGATGTAGAAGAAACATGAGGAGGAGGTACCATGTTCAGGGCAGGCTCTAATCCTGTTGGAGATGCTCTCTCAGGGCTTCCTTTCTGCAGGGTGACTGGTGTGAATGTATTTCAGTATGAGGAATTGTGATAGTCTTCCTTCACTCACCAGTCAAAGTAGACTTAATGTCGCCCCCACATACAAAATTAAGGCAAAGATAATTAACTACCAGTGCTATACACTTTGAAATCAACTTCAGGAAATATAATACTTTTTTTTTTTACATTGAAAGACAAAGAAATTCCACCGTAGGTTATTTATAAATGTCTGTGGATCTCTCTGGGGGTATAATTCTCACTTGTTATTAAAGAGGATGCTGAGAGTTCTGACTTTATTTGGCATTTTAAGTTATCACAGGTTGGTTTTTTTTTTTTGTTCTCTGAAACTCATTAAATTTTAACTAGATGCACACTTTCTGTGTTGAACTGTAGGGAAAGACATATTTGGAATATCTGTCAAGTATGTTGTTGTTACTCATAAAAAGATGTCTAGTTTTAAGCCCTGGAACACGGATCTGCTTGGAGGCAGCACATGTCATCCGGCGGTGTGCAGAGAAAGCTCCTGCTCACACAGAGGAGCCCAGAATCTTCTCAGAAGTTCCCTGGCACATTAATACTCGAAGGCCCGTTTGAAAATTTCCCATTCAACTCCACTAAAGAGCTGGGGGGTGGGACGGGGAAAGAAAAAAACACTTATCTTAAAGATTCATGATTCAAGCAGCCGATAGAATCTGCAGTTTCCATAGTGCTGGGCCCTAGATTTCCCTTTAATGTAATTAAGCCTCAAGATTTATGAATACAACAGGCCAGAACTTGATCCGTGTTCGTTTTCAATTACTGCAGTGAAAGGGCCCTATCCAGATGTCTCTATTTATAACATTCAAGCAGGCCGGGCAGGGGCTGGGGGGGGCCTCAAATTGTCAACTTGTTAATTCTTCACAGAGGGTACTCAGCTGAGGTCCTGGCTTTGACCCTGTGACAAAAGGCTAGAGGCCCTGGGGGCGAGGGCATCAATGCTTCCAGGGACAACATGGTGAGCCCCAGGGGTCACTCACTCTGCTTTGTAGGTATTTGTGTAATAATGGGGTCCATTCCTTATTTTTTATTTCTGTTACAGTTCTGGGAACATGGAAGGGTGAAAAAAAAAAAACTGCCTCGAATGTAGATGTGAAAGACAAACATATAGAATGAGAGCATCAGGTGTCCCCTGGCAACAGTAACCAGGATAAAATGCTACAGGGGGAACCCACAGTATGCAGTGACCCACATAATCGGGCCTATTTTAGGAGCATTGTTTTATTTTTCTTTTGAAGGGTGTTGTGTCTTTTTTTTTTAAATGTTCCCAGGTCTACAATTTAGTTTTGCCAGGATTATTAGGACCCAAGTGTCTTTTCTTTCGCCACAGTTACGGGCTTATTCCTTTTCCGAGCAGGTTTTCAGCCACCAGAAACCCACCTGCTAGGGAAGCCTAAAATACTCTATTTTATTCCCTTTTATTTTTTCTTTGTAAAAGACTTCTGTGCTTTCCAGGACCATTCTACAGGTTTCTCAGACATGTGCAAAGTGTTTTCTTACATGAATGTGGATTTCTGCATGGAGATATCATTTTAAAAGGAAAATCCCAAACAAAAGGCTTAGAAATAAGAGCCCAGCGGGGAACGCAGGCCCACTAATGAAACGGACCCCATCCAGTAAAAAGCCCCAAATCCTACCCACGCTTTTCCTTGGCGGCATGTGTCTAGTCCATCATTTTATTTTCTAAACTCCCAGCCCTGAGTTGTTACCTTGTAAACAAGAGTGAACTGGAATATTGCGTTGTGGAGTGATAATTGGCTGTTACATTAACGTGGCTCAGCCAGAGAATGGTTGGCCAATTCCCTTCCAACTCAAAAGTCCACTTCTAAAAGGAACTGCAAACCTTCCTGGCTAGTCCCTTTAAATCAATTTGGGGTTTTTCTTTTTTCGAGTCATGACCTTTACAGGCCTCAAATTTATTTCAATGAATTTAAACAAAGATTTGAATAGAACAAGGGATTGTTAAAAAAATCAAGCTTCCTCCAGGTTTAGTCCACTGGCACTGTTCAGCATGACACCTCTCTTTCTCTCCCTTTATTTTAGAAGTTATTTAATAATTCAGCACCAAATCCAATCAAGTTCAAAAACTTCATTATCCATAAATGTGCCCTTCTGCTTTCAATGAATATACTTCAGATACATACATCATTTCTAACCACCAACTCCTCCTCTTTTTTTTTTTTTTTTTTTTTTTTGAAAATGAATGTGTCCAGACGCACAGGACAAGAGCTCGGGCTGGAAATCTATCTTGATTAATCGTTCCTTCTGGAAATCTGTGGTCTGGCAGTTCTAGCCGTTCATCTGGGTCTTGCAGAAGCACGTGTGTCGCTTTCACTCACCCGTCAGTCGCAGTAGGCTTTGGAACCGGGTTGAAAGAAGGCACCGCATTTTCCCAAGTTTTTCAAACTTTTCTTGGTTCTTCGCTGCTTCTGATTGGTTCTGTCCTATCGATTGTGCCATTTTTGTTTTCTAGCGTGTTTTTAAGTTACACTTATTTGGTCTTGTTTGTCTTTTGAAAGAAATTAAGAGTTAACTTGGGAGACAAAAGCTAATCATTAAGCTTTTAAGAAAAAAAAAGGTGGGGGGATTTTCAGCAAAAACACTGAGAAGAGTCATCTTGACCTCACTGCAGAAGGTAGATAGGATATTTAAACTAGAGGCAGGATCAGGACATAGGAGACATGACCTGTGGTACAGGAAATTTGGAGAAGACAACCCTTACCCTTCCAAGGCTTTTTGATAAACTTCCAACCCACTATGGACCATGCTATTAACAGTGGTAAAGACTCCAGTGACCCCAACTCTTCAGATTCCACCTACTCAGAATCCTCCAGACTACCCTTCCAGCTCCTCCAGTCTGCCCAGCATACATTCCAGACCTATGTGTGCCCATTTTGTTAACTTGACTGTTCTACCTTGACTTTTGGCCTTCTTACAAACTCAAGATTATCCTCTGGGCATTTACACTCTGGATCCCCTCTGGTGAATACCTTGCTAAAGCTTGTCAAGCATGCTCAAATCCTAACATTAATTTATAATCTTTGCAGGTCCATTGCCATACAAACGTTTTCCACCTTTGTCATAGTGACACAATGACCTCATCCACAAACCTCACGCTTGAGAACTGTGCATGCTCAAGTACTTCCATTAGAAGTAAGTTTACGGTTTGTGTGTGTTGTGTGTTGGTCACTTTCCAAGGGTTGATCACGCCTTCTTCTCCATCATTTCCAGCTGTTAGTTGCCTCGACATCTCTTTCCTGCAAATGCTGCCAGCTCTCCAGACTGCTTGTGGGTCTCTGAACGCACCATCATTTCCTTGTTGTATGCATAGCTCCTCTGCATAGCTTTATGTTCTCATTTCTCTCCCATCCAGACCCAAGTTTGGACAGTGATTTTTTTTTTTTTAAGGAAGTTGTATAAGGTTGTTTATCTCTTCTTATTGTTTGTGACTCACCTGCTTAATTCTGTTTCCATGATGGGCTCAGACTCACAGAAGCATATATGGAAAGAACTCCTGACTTTTGATAGTGATAGATATGAGCAAGATGAGCAATATGGCTATACAAAATATTATCCAAATATTACACTGAATGAGCTTCAGAGCCATTTTATTTTATTATTTCTTAATTCAAAAATTAAATTATTTTGAGGATTTCATATGTGAGTACTATGCTCACATCATTTCCGACATCCCCTACCCCCCTTAATTCCTCTTGTGTCATCCTCAGTTCCTCTCAAATTCATGACCTCTTTTATTTAATTATTTGTCTGTCTGTCTGTCTGTCTTTACATCTGTCTGTCTGTCTGTCTGTCTGTCTGTCTGTCTCTGTCTCTCTCTCTCACACACACACCACACACACACACACACACACTCATGCATGTGTAAATACAGTCTGCCGAGTCCATTTAGTGTTGTTCCTGTGCACGTGTTTACGGCTGTCCTCTTGGGACTGGCTAGCCTATTGGGGGCTTGTCCCCCAAAAGATTGGTTCTCCTGTCTCAGCAGTTAGTGTCTGTGTCTCTTCATCTAAAGACTTCCCACATCCATATTGCCATGTCTCTCCAGCCACTTTGAAATCATTGTTTCAAGCCCATTCTTAGCTGATATTATACACAAGTGCTCACTACAGAAAACACACGGGTGTAAGTTGTAGTTGGATGTTTCTTGGATCCCACCATGCCCCCGCAGTCCCATGGCCCTCTTATAGAATTGTCACTCAGAAGCGTATATTAATTGTAACTGCTCAGCCATTAGCTCAGGCTTATTACTGATTAGCTCTTACACTTAAATTAACCCATAATTCTTATCTATGTTTAGCCATGTGGCTTGGTACCTTTACTCAGTTCTGTCTTGTCATCTTGCTTCCTCTGTGTCTGGCTGGCGACTCCTGACTTAGCCTTCCTCTTCCCAGAATTCTCCTTGTTTGTGCATCCCCCAGCAGTGAGTCATCTCGTTTCTGTTTCAATGTAGTATCTTCATAGGATCAGTTGTTTGTCACGGTGTTTAGTGGCAGACAAGGGTAGGCTGTGTGCACCTAAGAAGAAACAGCGTAAGCTTGCTGGGGCCTGGCTTTCATGGCTTGGCTTTGGACAGTGGGAGATGAATGCTTAGGAACTCATGGCCCTAAACCTGTATTTTCCACAGTTATAAAGGTTACTGTATTAAAGTAAAGATTAATACAGTAAAGATACTGTATTAAAAAATAGCTACTGAGAAAAACTGTTTTCTTAGTCAAAGGAAGATATGGTTATATAGTTCTTAAGGATTCGATCTGGGTTGACATTAATTAAAATGCAGTTTCTATTTGAGCGTATTAATAGCTCTTGGCTATAAGACAGATAGAGGAACAAAGTTCACTTCAAAATATCTTTGTGAATAAAGCTGGATTAGTCCAGAATTACAGAGCTAGCTGATGTTCTTTGTAAGAATTTTGTTTAATGTCATGTGAAATGTAGATTCTGTCACTTGAATCTTATGCAATGACATGATTCATTCATCCACCGAACTGTTTAACTACTCACTTACCCAACCATCTATCTAGGCATTTGTTACCTTCTTGCCCAATAACCCATCAATCCCACAATTTCTTTTTTTTTTTTGCCTCCCAACAAAATGATTCTTTATTTTTGTATTAGACTAAAAGTTACATAAATCCAGGCATATATTCTTATAATTTGTCAAAATACCCAAATCTAGGTAAAGTTACACATTACTTAAATATGAAATGTCTTGTGGGAAAAGACTTATTAGATTTTATGCTTGTGTGAATGTTATGGAGTCCTAAGGAAACTTAGATTGCACACCTATGCTGTATGCAATATGTCTTATGTAAGATCTATTTAGTACAGGGTTTTTTCCTCATGAGAGGATTCTAAAGACAGATGAGGTTATCTCTTTTCTCAAAGTGCTCCAAGCTTGCTTTATTTTGTTCTTTTCTTAGACAATAGATTTATTTATTTTTATTTTATATGTATAGTGTTTTGTCTCTTTGTATGTCTATGCATCTGCATGCAGACCTGCTGCCTGCAGAGGCCAGAAGAGGGTAACAGCTCTCCTGGAACTGGAACTATGGGAAGGCTGTGAGTTGCCATGTGGATGTTGGGCATTGAACGTGAGTTTTCTGGAAAATAAGTGCTCTTAACTGTTGAGCCATCTCCCTGGATCCTTTTTGCTGTGGTTGCTCTTGATTTTTGCTTTTGAAAGAGGGACTCACTGCATTGCCCAGGCTGGTCTAGATACTGTGATTCCCTTGTCTCGGCCTGGAGACAGTGCTGGAGTTACAGTTGTGGACTGACACATCGCCTTCTCTGTGAATGTAAATATGTCTTGGATCATTATGATTAGGACCTAGATGCAGATAAAGCAAGAAGATAGTTGAAAGGAAAAGTCAGTATGAATGCCACATACTGGGAAAGAAAGGAGAGTAGAGGCAGACAGAAGGGCTTGTGGGGTTGGTGAGAGTATGTAGAGGGGAGAATGCTGGCCAAGGTGGAGAGGGTGGTTTGGATAAGGAGCAGACACCGTCATGCTGTGAGGGATGTTCAGAGACCCTTTGTGATTTCTGAGCAGGGCGAGTAATATGAGGTTCAGCTACCCTTTAGAAGGTCAATCCAGGTCTCTCCTGAAGGTGGACACAGAGATCTTTACAAGCTAGTTATTCAGATTTGGGTCACTTCCAACACTCAGACTGTTGCCATAGTGAAGCTAGGGGCTTTCCAATGAAAACTACTCTGTCTTGTTCATATTTCAGGGCTGGAAAAAGAGAGGTTGCATTTGTAATGCTTTGGCTTTCAGTGTACATTCAATGTTGATTTTCTCATAAATGTTGCAGAGATTAATTTGTATGTTCAGATTGTTCTTAAGCTGGTACCTTGGTACAGGAACATGAAAAGACTTGGGTGGCAGAGTAAGAGGCAGGGGAGATACAGATGTGTTCAAGTTTAAGAGTGGGGAAGGATAGGTCGCCTTTCTTAGGAAAAGAACTGGAACCTGAAACAAATCTGTTGTCTTTGTATGTAGTCGTTGTAATATCTTTTATATCCCACATGCAAATATGCGTTTAACTCAGCAAGAGAGCCTGCTGTAAAGCACAGGGCTCAGGATACAGCAGGTTAAAGCAGGGGTCAGGAGTTGAGTTCAGTTCTTAAGGTCACCAATTTAAAAATCAATTACAATAATGCAGAGTAGGGGACAAAGATCCCTTTCACAGAGTGGTAGAGTTGTTAGGTCAGGACTAAATACCCATCTTGGTGGGTACAAAGCAAACTTCCAGTTAACTGTTAGACATAATATAATAGCAAACACAGCACAGATATGAATGAATTCATTCCTGTTGTGTGGGTGGGGTGCCTTGGGGAAGCGGCATGCTTTCTCTAGTTTCAAAAGTGTCTTAGATCCATGAAAGCATCAATCCTGCTCATCTCCATTGAAAATTGTCCAATGAAACCTATCGGTGGCAATGCAGTCTGTCTGTCCATCCCCACCTTCCAGGAAAAAAGATGTCTATTTCCTCACGTGTTAAGCTCTGCCTATGTTACATGTTACTCTTTCCTCCCCAATTCCCTGATGCACTAAACCTTTTGGTTTATGTAAGAGTCTGATATATTCTGTATGTTTTATTGGCTTAACAGGCCAACCAAAAATATATTGTAATTAGAAATGCTTTTAAACATTCACACTGCTTTTCTCTAAAATTCTGTATGACTTTTTAGGCACGTACATGCCTCTTACTGAATACAAATTTTAATTATAACAAAACAGACATCCAACTGACATCCTAGCACACACTTGTATGCCTTACATACTCGGTTGTAAAAAGGCCAAGACACACTCTGAGAAAAAGACCAGGTTGCCCCAGCCATCACCTGTTAGGACGTGTGAATGCATCAGAGAAGAACCAGGAAGCCGCACCAGGCAGAGGGGATTTCTCTTCTTGGAAACGGGGAGAAAAGAATACAATTTGGCACTTTCTCAGCGTGGCAGCTGTGCCTGTCTCCACAAGAAAACGCCATCAAGCAATTTGCGAATTCTTGTTATGTAATTACTCTTCACTTAAGGTGACTATTGTGTTCTCTGTCCCTCATTATGAATATCTTGTGGTCTGATTTTGGCACATTTAATCCTGTTCAAAACCAAATTAAACTCCTAAAGCATATGTTACTGTAAAGCTTGAGTCACAAGCCTTCCGTGATATTTTGCAGAAGGTCATCTGTAAAATAAAAACACAAAGCAAAGCTAAATCCTCTATATGCCTATAGTGTGTCAGTGGCTGAAGTGACTTATGGCCCTTCATTATACAAGTGCTGTGTGAAGATGGGTGTCGTTTTAAGGCACTACAGTGATGACATCACCCATAACCTCACCTCTTACCAGATCTAGCTAGATGGAGGACTTCTTGCTTGCCTAGAAAATCAGACAACATCATCTTTGGTGAACCCCACACTGTACAAGCTGTATGCTCCTGGGTGATGGTACAAATGGGAGTTACTGGTGGGATGGGCCCTCTGGTGGCTCTTTCTCACTTGGGGTACGTTTTTGGAATAGGTGAGACTGTGTGAAGGTTTGGTTATGCCATAGTGTACTAATTTCAAAGATTTGACCAGAATCTGTTAAAAAAAGGACCTATTTTTTTCCAAACATGAATACTTCATCTTAAAATCTGAACAAATTATTTTCCTTTACACAGTCATTTTTTTCCCCTTTTGCTTTTCCTGAATGAAGCCTGTGTTATATCTAGGAGTCTTAATGAGCTGTCTAATTCTTTCAACAAAGTAGACTGTTCATTGCCATCTCTGTGACAACAGCGTCATGGTGCCCTGGGCTCTACTAGATATCAGCCGTGTTCTCTCCTGGAGAGGCTAAGCACTCACAGCTTTTTTCATGCTGCTGTCGAGTCAAGATTATGCAAGAATTATTTAATTCCATTACATTTGATAGACACCATTAATTGACTTTTGTTATTTCCCGTTAGTATTTGTATATTTGGTTTTATTCTTTGGGCATGATTGCATTTTCCTCCTAATGTTCAAGTAGTTTCCGATTCTCTTGTCTCCACCTCCCAAGTGCTGGGACTACAGGCTTCCAACTTCCTCCTGTCTTATGCTGGGTCTAACAGAATCTTCCTGCATGCTTATGCTACATGCTAGGTAAGCCCTCTCTCTACCAACTGAACTGTGTCCTCATCCAAAGTTCTCTTTGGTGGTGGTGGGATTTGTCTCTCTGAAAAGTTATTACAGTTTATCAGACAACCACATCCCTGTATTTGCATGACAGAACCATTATTCGTTCATTATTGTTTGGCTGAATTAGAATATACTTAGCATTCAAATGAGTAAAATTAAATCAAAACGGTCTTAGTGTTAAGTGTGTTTCTCACTTTGATTCTGAATGATAAGATTTTACTTCTGCTCACTCAAAGGTTAAAAATTTGGATTTAGTTAAAATGTTAGTCTGCAGAAAGAATCCTAGAACGGGTGCTTTATCTTGGAGTGTCAGATGGTGTTCTGTTGCCTTGGTAACAAGTCCAGATGTGACATACACCTGAGTGTAAGTATAGTCTGCTTAATTATGCTCAACAAACTCAGCACAGTAATTAATGTTTGTTGCATTGGCCTCCCAGTCAGTGAACAGCAGGGACTATATCAAGTTTTTACGAATTATATTTAGAGTAGAAGTGGGATACAGAATGGCAGCATTGTGTTCCTATGTCTCTCTGTCTGTCTTTCTCTTTGTGTGTGTGTGTGTGTGTGTGTGTGTATACTTGTCATAGCCTGTTTAGGCTGCTATAATAAAATTACTGGACTGGGTAATGTATAAACAATAGAAATTCATTGCTCATAGTCCTGGATGTTTTAAAGGTCAAGGTCAAGGCACTTGATGATTCAGTGTTCTCCGAATATGATACTTCATTGCTGTGTCCTGTGATAGAAGGGGCAACAATTCCCCCTTAGGACTTTTCATGAAGTCTTTATTCACATTTGTGAGGTGTTGTTTTTTCTCTTTACTCTTTGAGGGCTCCCAAATAATTACACATGGAGACTTATTTCTTATAAATGCTTGGCCTTGGCTTGTCTTGTTTCTAGCCAGCTTTTCTTAACTTTAAATTATCCCATCTACCTTTTGCCTCTGGGCTTTCCTCTTTTTTTTCTGTATATCTTACTCCATCCAGCTATGTGGTTGGGTGGCTGGCCCCTGACGTCTTCTCCTCTTTGCTCTCTTACTCTTCTCCCTTCCAGATTTTTCCTTCTGTATCTTGCCTGTCAGCCTCGCCTATCCTTTCTCCCACCTCGCTATTGGCCGTTCAGCTCTTTATTAGACCATCGGGTGTTTTAGACAGGCACAGTAACACAGCTTCACAGAGTTAAACAAATGCAACATAAACAAAAGTAACATACCTTAAAATAATATTACCCAAAAGTGAGGTCAGTTCATCTTCTGAAGGCCCCAACTTTTGATACCAATACTTTCATATTATGAATTTCAATGCACAAATTTAAGGACAGAAGCACTCAGACTTTGGCAATGACTGTCCATACCAATTTTTACTTTTTGTTACTAATTTTGTATTTTTAGTATTTAATGGTATCTTTTGGAGCAAAGGGGACTGTTGTGGGAAGAATAAATTGCTATAGTTTAGCATAATAAAAAGGGTAGTAAGTCCTTTTGTTTATTACTTATCTTAAAGGTTTTGCATATTAAGGAGATTAAACAGACCTGAAGGAAGACTGGGTGGTTAAGAGTAGGTACTACTCTTGCAGAGGATCCAAGTCTGTTTCTCAGCACTCACGTTAAGCAGTTCACAATGGCCTAAAACTCCAGCTCCAGTGTAATTGATGTCTCTGCCCTTTGGGCATGTGGGTATACTTTTCAACAGACACAGACATACTCTCTCTCTCTCTCTCTCTCTCTCTCACACACACACACACACACACAGCAAAAATATTTTAGAAAGCATTAAATATACCCCTATTACTATAATGTTATTAACAAAAGACATAGATGGTTGTTTTAGCTACATGGCAAATGAACTAACTGTGTAAAAAAAGATGGCAAATGGATCTGTAGATATGCTGTGTGATTCCATATGGATGGGAGAACAGAAACAACTCATATATGGTCTCTGTGGTCTTAAAGGTAGTGAAATTCTATTGTCAAGGTTATTGGACTGGGCTTGGATGCTTTGGGCACAGAACTTGGTCTGAATCTCCCCTGTGTAGTAGCTGAGTGTTCTTGGACCAGTCAATTCATGTAGTCATGTAGCCATCCATCAGTTTCTCTTATGACTTGAGACCACAGTTCCTTTCCTATAGGGTGATCCACCAGTTTCTCTTATGAGTTGAGACCACAGATCCTTTCCCTTAGGGTGATCCATCAGTTTCTCTTATGACTTGAGACCACAGTTCCTTTTCTATATGGTGGTTGAGATGAGCTTAGTAACTATTGACCCTGCTTATTCCTCCCTCTTATTTGACCTTCAAGAGGATGGATGTACAATCTTCTACTCTGCACCTACTCTTCTCAACAGGAAGGGCAGAGGCTTGTGGAATTCAACCCTAGACAAGAAGTGTTCTCTAAGTTGTCTCCTATTCCCACCATGTTCTTCTCACTGGAATCAGGTTACAGTCTTAAGTGTCCCTCTTGCAACTCTTTCAAAGCACTGGTTACAAAAAAGAAGATACATGCTTTATCACATCCCCATCCACTCTGGAACTCGCTTGTGGCAATGAAAATCATGCCAGGCAGCCTGATGCTCTTTCATGTGAAACTTGGATTTCCAGGCAGTGGTTCCTTGTTGACTTCAGCAGATGTTCAAGTCAAAGATGACTCAAACGTCTGACCTACATTGGAAAAGTCAATTTCATAAAACCACACAAATTTTCAGAGATGATGGCACATACTAATCTTCCTTTTCACTTGAATAGGGTGCTTGAGCGAATTACTTGAGTTATGAAATTGGCTTCAGAGCTACAGTCAAAATTTGAGACACTTGACTTCAACATTGAATCATTTTAGTTCTGTTTTCAGTGTTTGCTTATGAAGATTGTGTCTTCAGAAATGGAAGGCCCTAGGAAATGGCAAGTTTGAAGTTGTGCAAGTCCTAACTACAGACTGTATACAGGGAGGTGGCAATGTGATCAGGAAGTCAAACATCAGCTGGGATGCTGAATTATATGATATAGAGCCTTTTGGGCCCTAGAACCTTAGGCTCATTTTCATTATATCACTGAACAATACCATTTTCTAAACATGAAATATTTTAGGAAGTAAGTGGCCAGGCCTGGGACTCCCTTGTAATCCGACATTTAAGATTTTAAGTAACACCTAGTTTAACTAATTTATGTTTGGTTTCCATGAAACACATTTAGAACTCTGGTTATATTCCTAAGTACTCAATATAAGGTGAAAATTATGAAATTTAGAGCAGAGGAACTATAAATATTTAAGTTTTTTAAAGTTAAAAGAGCTGATAGATTCATGGCCATACCCCAAGATTACTTTCTGATGAAGGAAGAAAACCTCTTATTCATGCATACCTCTCTCTTTAAAAGCATCTATGGGAAGCTGAACATTGAAGTTAACTCCTGAATATGAGATTTCAGAGGCACGCATCTGCCCATTTTGAGCACAATGAATGTTAAATTCATTTGTGTGTTATGTTGTGTGCGTCATGGGTATGGATGTGATGTTCTCATTGAGCCTTAAAAGCCACAGTGAGCTTCTCTTGTGTCCCATCTCCCCCTTGCAACGCTCCAAATCTAACTTCTGCCCATACTATTGTTCAGAAAAAGTGGCCATATTGTGCTGATTGCTATTAAATTAAAGCAGAAAGGGAGAGACACAAACGTGGAAACCCATCTTGCCAGCAGGGACACCACAATCTTTTATTTTGCATTTTGGGAGGGTCAGAAAGTCATGACAGGCATCTGACCCCTGATAACCTCTTTGATGCTTCTGTGTGCAGGTTTTTTTTTTTTTTTTTTTGGGGGGGGGGTGAACTTAATTAAACACAATTGAATTTCCCTGCTAACATGGCCAGTGAAAGGATGCCTTTGAGATGGCTGTGTGTTTGCTGGTGAGGAACAAACAAAGATGCTTCTTTTGTTCCTCAAAGAAAAGTTAGCATATGTTAGTTAAGGATTTGTGATTTCTTTTGATGAGCCTGGCTGGTTCCTGGAAATTCAATGATTCTTCTGAAATGGTAACCACATGATGAGACAGAATGCATGATCCACAAAACCGCCAGTCTCCCAGCATCCTGCTATGGTTCTTTTTTTAAGCTTGTTGTATCTAGCTACTGATCATCACTGACTTATAAAGGACTTGCTGGTGTTTGGCTGCACATAACATATTTGTATATTTCTTGGATTTTTCTAGCAGCCAAAGGAAGGGATATTTGTAGAGACATATTAGTGTTGTTTGATAGGAAACTACTTAAACAGATGTTAATGAAGAATATCCAGTTGTTGCTTCTGCTTAGTTGACTGTGGGTATCCAAAATTGAATAAACATCCTGTCTCCTGCTAATGCTTTAATAATAATAAAAAAGCAACAGTTAAAAAAACATCATTTAAATTGAGTTTCTATTGTTTTTCTTGAGCTTCTGGAATCAGTGGCTGACAATTAACAATTGAGGAATGAATTTATAATTAAGATACACACAAAGAGTAAGTGGTTTTGTTCAACTGGGAGCCTAGATAAACTGTGTGTTTATCCAGAGGGAATAAGATTTACTTCTTAGACTCAGAATCTTTTAACCTAGATGGTTTTGTCTTCCTTGAAGAGAGGATTAGAACTGGGGACTGGCGCTTTTGAATTTAAAGTTGTCTATTGTATGTGTTAAGCCCCCTTTCTCACCTCCACACCCCCTTTCTCTGTTTTTAAGCTTTCCTAGACCTCTGTAATTATTTAGAGAGATAAAGTCAACACTTGACCCCATCGCCCTGGCTGGCTTCCGTCTTATCTCTTGCTCTCCATTCATAGTGGGACTCCTAAAAGTAGTGTAGACTACACACAACCCACGTTTCCCCTTCCCCAGCATTCTGCAATGTAGTTTTGATGCTCACCCTTTGTACCACATTCCACAGGTGAAGTCAGTGACAGTCAGCTGCTGTGTGAGGTTGGAAAGTTTTGCTCTACACAATGACATTTACTGACCAAACCAAGCGTTGTCAGAGGGCCCTATCTGCCAAGAGAGGGCGCCATGTTTTTTCCAGTTTTGAAGTTCATGTGGAGCT
The DNA here is from genome assembly GCF_903995425.1 of Onychomys torridus. Classification (NCBI taxonomy): domain Eukaryota; kingdom Metazoa; phylum Chordata; class Mammalia; order Rodentia; family Cricetidae; genus Onychomys; species Onychomys torridus. The sequence goes on from NC_050462.1 coordinate 7,595,207, forward strand.
CCACAAGGCTAACTGAGCTTTGTCAATGCTTTCCTTGACTCAGTTTCTGTCTGTCTTGTTTGACTGTGCTTTCCAAAGTTGAGATCCTTCAAAGGCAAAGACACTTTGAAGAATCACTGAGAATAAAATTATGGTTATTTAAAAGGTCCGAAAATTTGTTGCTGACAGGTGTTTGCCAAAGGCTGATAAAATATTAGCTTGCCATGTGACTGGAGTCAATTATTTTTCTGTGTATTCAAATATTCAAAGTACTAGTTAAAGATAGGAAAACTAAAATAGAGTGGAATGTTTGTACAGAAATGCAATATTGATCTCTTCTCATCAGCTGCCTCATATTTCACCTTCTAGATCTTCTGAAATACTTATGCAAGATGCCATGAGAAGAACACAGGTCTTGTAACTAGGCAGACTCACCTTGGGATTCCAACTGCTCAGTAATGGGATTGCCTTGGGATATAGTGAAATTCTTCGGGTGTCAGGTTTCTCATCTCCGAAATAGATCTTGATAAAAATAGAAGGCCAGAATGTTCTCCTGTCAAGACTTCTCTGTCCCTCTTCTCTGACATCACCATTTTACTTCCTTTTCTGCCACTGAATCTATTTTTGCTTCTACTTCCGAATCTGGCTGAAAGACATTTGGCTCTTGAAGGACAGACACATCCTTCAAGAAGTGGCCGCTGATATGTTTTTGTGTTTCCGCTTTGTCTGATGGAGGCATATCTCAGGTACTCCCTTCATCCGGTCTTGGCCTTTGTTCTGCTGGGCTTCCTGGGAAGGACCATAGAGATTGTGCACCATTTTGTTTTACTCCTGTGGGGCTGAAGACACTGCAGTGTGAATCAATAATTATTCTGGTTGCGATAACCAGACAAGTGGACGCACACACGTTGGGCATGGCTATGACAATTGGAAAGCCCACTACACGGCGGCTAGACCATGTCTTTATATTTCATTAGTAGTGGACATTGCTCAATTACTGGTTCATTATACTTTTAAGGACTTTCATTGGAGAGGAATCTATTTTCAAGGTTTCAGTTATCTTTGGTCTTAATCTCTTTATTTTATTTATAATTTTGGAAATGATTATTGTTAAATAGCCCTGGCTGACCTCTTTGTGGCTACCTATGCAGAACAGATTATTCTTAGCAATCCTTCTGCCTCAGTCTCTAAAGTGTTGGGATTATAAGGCATGTTCTACCATTCCTGGCCTCTTATAGCCTCTTTAAGACAATAAATACTGTAAGGCTCCGAGGTTCAGTGATATGTTATATGGGAATCATATCATCAGGAAGCTTGCTATAAAAGTATGATCTTGGGCCCACACTAGACTTCCTGAGCTAGCCTGCACGTCTTAACCAGTGAGCCCCAGGTGACCTGACTGTACATTAAAAGGTAAGAATTGTCCATAATAATAACTGCTTCAATAGTGGATTCCCTGAATTTTCTGACACGTGAATGTCTTTGACTGTGAAGACTCAGGAAAAGCCCCTGGGACTACTACAAAGGAGTGGAGGGATGTATTAGTACACTGCTGGAGTGTGGTTTAAGTCAGGAAGCATTTTGCTGACCAAGGAAACTTCAAATGAAACACCCCTATTAGGTTGACTAAGGAGACAATCTGATCTATAAAAGGAGCTTCAATTAAGTGAGTTCTTTAATGCGTTTTGAGATTAATATCTTGATCCTATGCCTAGAAACAAGTGATTTTTTTCTCTTATAATCAAATGACACCTTTTAGAAGAAATAGCACTCACTGTGGCAAACGTATCTTCCTATTTGGTGCAGTTCAATGACCTAACCCGAGATTTCAAAAGCCATCTCCTGGTTTCCGCTTTCTGTTCCAATCCTAGGGGCAAAGCAAGTATTTGCTTTTAGCATTGTTGACAGCCAAGCACTTCGCAAATGTTTCCACAAGGCCAGCTGCCCTTTGTGGAGCCTCCTGGGAACTTTCTTTTGGTTACTAACCCTCAAGTACATGTGAACCTTTATTTGTGAAGGTATTTGTCACATCCCATCTTTAAAGGAGGGCGAGCCAGACATTGACTCAACCTTGAAAATCTTTGTGTTTTTAGTCTACTCTCTGGGCTCCTCTGAAGATTTTTCTCTCGCAGCCTAATCATCTTATTGCTGCCCTAGGAGGGAACGAGTACACACACACACACACACACACACACACACACACACACACACTCACACACACACACACACACACACTCACACACACTCTCACATACACATTTGCAAACACATACACACATTCACACACTCTCATACACACACTCACACAATCACATACAACACACATTCATACACATATACATTCATATAACATCCACACAAACTTTTACACATAGTCACACACACACACACACACACACACACACACACACATACACACACACCTTTCTATTCTTCGAATTTCTCCACTAAATTTTAGAGCACTGGAAATTCCGAAAACAGTGATTTCCCATTGGAAAGCCCTGTCACTGAAGCTTTGTATGTAGCTTGGCAGAGACACTTTGATGATGAATTTTGTGATACATTTTTGCATGGAATTTTGTGCTTGCATTCTTTGCTTTAAACGGTCCAGCCATCTTTTCCTGGATTCTTTTCTTAAGGCCACCACAGTGCTCTATTCACTTTTGAAAGTTGTTGACTGTGTTTAATGACTGGAACTTTGAGCCACACACTAGGTTGAATAAAGGCCACATTCAGGTGTCATCTGAAGATCAAAATTGTCAGTGGTAAAAACCTGTTACTTCAATAGAGTGGCTCCTGCCAGCAGGTTTGGTTTTCACCATTCATGCAGGGAATGCGTCATATATGTCTGTGCGTGCATGTGAATGGAGCAAAACCTGGATCCTGCAGTGTATGACACCTGGTTCCACAATATTGTGTCACAATGTTTTTTTTTTTAATATACATTAAATGGGTGAATTTGTCCTTATTTTTGGGAACCTGACTCTTCTCTAAGACATGGGCTATGCCTTTATTTCTTCTCATTAGACCAAGCCTTCTGGTATATTTATTTTTGCCTTCTCTTTCATTTTCAGAGAAACATGGGCTATTATTATTATTATTATTATTATTATTATTATTAATTGAGTATTTTGGAGCAAAGCACCCTTGCTTTTTGTGGCGACTCTTGTAGCTTTCTAAATGCACTTGATTTAGCTTTCACTGTGTAATTACTGCCAAACAAGTTAATTGCTTTATAAGTGTCCAGAATTCCCTGGTTACATTTGCTTTCATTTACCAACCTTCATCACACATCAGCTGCTCAACATAAACACAAATGATTGTTAATGAATGCCTAATGCCATATTCATTAGAAAATCAGGTTAATGACCGGCAATGACTATCCCAGCAATTTTATTTTTTCAAGCCCCTCCCCCACTGGCTTGTTGATTACAATAGCCTTTTAGTTTGAAAATAAATTCTACCTGCATTTGAAAGTTCAAGGAGAGGCTTTCCCAGAGAGAAAAGCCTAATCTCTGTTGCTTCTTTTCTCTGGTAAATACCTCCCAAGTCATTAATTTGTGGATATCAGATACATTCAGTCATTTGTATATCAGCTATACCTCAACAAAATGTTCTTTTGTTTTAAAGGAACAGAATGTACTGTTGGCCACCATGGAGCCTTACTGTTTGGAAAGTACAAATTTCAGGACTGCTGTGCACACATGGGGATACTGTTTTCCCATCCTAGGCACTCTGAATGAAGCTACTCAGTTGTGCCCTGACATGAACAGTGGTGCCAAGAAATCTCTGTTGAAATCAATGTCAGAGCAGTGTTCAAAGGGTCCTGTCCACCTCAGGTGAAGGTTACCTAGTTGGAAAATCCCAGATGCATGAAAATTGGAGTGAATGCAGAGGTTTCACTGAAGAGCGGGCCTGAGATGCATGTTGGGCATGAGCCTGACTTCTCCTAGTGGTCCTTCAGTCCTGCACAGATGAGGTGGTTTCCAGGTTTTCCAAACAGACTTCTGGGGGTTGAAGGCTGCATATGCACCCTAGTAACTCAACAGAGAGTTAAGTAGTTAGAGGAGTCCAGGCTGGTGAATCTGCATTGGCTCTTCACTACGTTGGGTGATCTGAAGTAACTTCTTCACCTAGAGTTTAGAATTCCTTCCTGCTTTTCACCTGTGTTCTCTAGTCCTGTTTGTTGTATGTTTGTCATGTATAGAAATGACACCAGGGTTACCATGTAAAAGATGTGTTTGCTTGACTTCATCGGCTCATACCTATGCATGTATTTATGGTATATTTATAATCACTTTCAGGGCTCTTGGAAATCTTTTTACTCACCTGTATATTTCCTCTAGATTCCAGGAGTTTTATTCTTTTCATGCCCTCTTAAACCTAACCTTTTATTTCTCATGTCCTTCAGTCTTGCTTTGGATTTTAGGAAGACCATTATTTCTTCTTGATTTTTATTGAGTAGGAAGACCTGTTTCCCAAGTCTGCACCATTTACCACCTTTGAATCTGCATACACTTGTCTTTCTCCTTCACAACATTCAGCTTTTCCCTGCATGAGTCTTTGTAACTATCCCTGTTCTAAATCCTGGTCACTCAGGGCTGGAAAGATGCTCCACCGTTAAGAGAACTTGCTGATCTTGCTGAGGACCCAGGTTCAATTTCTAATAGCCACACCAGATAGCTTACAATCAACCACGTCTCCAGCTCCAGGAAATCACACACCCTCTTCTGGCTGCCTTGGACACTTTCATACACATGGTAACTGTAAATACACCAAGGTACATACACCTACACATAAAATTAAATCAACCAATAAAATGTTTAAATCCTTGACACCTTGGTGAAAAGTAGAAGGGCTACTGTTTTTCAGTTGCATACCTGTATCCTGGCCTTGGGCATGTTGGGGTGTACTCTTCAAGGTACCAGGATTGAGTTTATCAAATGCTGAGTCAAGGGCTCTGAACACTGACTAACTAAATGAAAAACATCAAAATGAAAACCAGAAGTTAGAAAACCAATCCTGACATCATCTTATTAAGGTTTGACATTTTCTGGAAAATGTCAAGGTTCTCTCTCATCATGAGGTCCTCAGGTTACCTTCTCTGGCATTGCACATTTGTTTCAAGCAAGTTTTTCCCATGTTAATTCTGCATAATATACAGTTCCAAATTAATGACTTCCACCAAGTAGTATTCATTTCTTATTAATGTTCTTGGGTATGTGGGTTAGCTTTGCGTATATCAGTCGAGGATGGCTCAAGATGATGTGACATATGCCAAAAGCATATGGCAAAGGATCTGCCAGTTTAATTCTGTCTCATTTCTCCCCTTATAATACACCAGCATCAACATTTTAAATTCATTCCTGAGGTTTCTTTAAACTTTCTACATGTGGCTTCATCTGGACTCTGAAAGGTGGCAAATGCATTTGGAATTTGCCACAGTTCCCATGGTAACTGGGCCAGTGTTCTGGGTGTTATCAGGTACTTACGGTATGAATGGCCATCTTTGGATAAATGAGCTTCTGAGCTCCCTAAAACTCATCTCTCAGTGACAAAACAAGACTGAAGTGACGCCAGATGCCTTGTTCCCTCTCTTCTAGAAATCCTTCTGCTATCTTCCCATTGTGAGCAATGTGACCCTGTGGGAGAGAGGCTCAGCTCAGACAAACGTGAGTAAACAGAATACTGTTGCCTAGGACCACATCTGTAATGTCCTCCCTCGGTGTTCTGTAGCGTGGCGCTTAGCATCTATTCCTTCATACTTATTTCGGAAGTTATAACTGTAAATTATTTGTTTTAAATCTCTAAATAAGGATGTTAAAAGGTATTTCCTACAGAACCTTGAGTCTGTATCTGAGAATCGCGTGAGCTCCTTCTTCTTTGAGCACATAGATATATGTGTACCAAGGAAAGACTCATGTACTTGATGCTTTTTCAGTGTCTAGATGTGTCACAATCTAGGGGTCTAGCATGATGATTTTGTCTTAAAATAATCACTACAAGGAATGACTGGTCTGATACAGAAAAAGTTAAGACACTGAAAAATTTCAACGCTCTGTGTGACCTCTTAGCAGGCTGCTGATGGCCCACTCATGGAAGGCCAAAGTGAATGTCTGTCTCTGGGATTTGTGCTTCTCTCAGTGACTGTGGTGTGTACACAGAGAGGGTCACCTTGGCTAGCAGGGCAGTCCCACTGTCACAGAGTCATAACATCCCAAATTTACCCATACCTGAGCTTTGTTTACAAAAGTGGGACTGGGAAAAGGAGGAGACTTTTATACTGAAATACACATTGTAAGAGCTCTGTCTGTCTCCATGTCCTTCCTATTTGCCTTGAGGGCAATTGCAATATCTAAAGAGGACCCCAGAGTCTAGAGATACTGATACCCTCACTAGGTCCCAGGCAGATGAAGAGGGTTTGGGGGTGATTCTAAGATAGTTTTACCTTCTAGTTTGCCCTTTTTAAAACTGAGTAGTTTCAGGCTACATGGTTACACTCTGTCTTGAACAAACAAACAAGCAAACAAACACATCCAAGAACAACAACCAACCAATGGGACAAAGAAAAAATTGGAAAGAAGAAAGCCAAAATCAAATAACAACAAAAACTCCATCACGGTTTGTGAGTGGGTTTGCCCTGAGTTGGTGCTTACTCAAAAGTAGGATGCAGTGACTTGAAATAGAATTCTAGTAGCAACCAGAGGTGTAAACTCACGTTCTAAGATTAAAAATGAGGCCAGCGTGGAGAAAATGAAAACATGGCCTACTTAAAACACATAAACAAAACTATGACCTGATTTTATGCTGACTTTTTCTGTGCTGGAGCAGAGGGCTGAGTCTAAATAAGGCATCTGCAGCTTTCTGTTACAGTAGTTGTTTTTCCATTTGGACTTGAAGCCATTGGCCGCCTAAGAATCCATTCAGCTAATGGAGTCTGTGACTCACAGTGGGGTTTTGTAGGAAAGGGAAAGGACATTAACAGAATCCCCTTATTGAGGCCATTCCATTAGTGTGCCTAGACCTTCAGAAAGCAGAACTTTCTAAAGGAAGGCCCAAGTCCCTCTTCTTGGAGAGATGTGTTCCACATGACAGTCATGAATTGCCTATACAGATACAGTGACATAAAGCTTGCTCCCAGCTGACTCCCGGGCACCCCTCTTTTCCTCTGGATTTCAGCAAGGAATTCAGGGCTGTGAAGTCCTGTCTGAGCCCTGGGTCGTGGTGTCTCCTGGGTGCTCAATTGGATGGGCCACTTCCTTCCTTTTGTTCTTTGTTCTTTCCTCTTTGTGTAGCTGTGTGCTTTGGGGGAATCCCACAGACAGTAGTAGACATTTTCAGATGTTTCTCTTTAAAACACTTCTATGTTGTCATAATTTATAGCTACACTATATGCTAACTATTGTATACTTCATTTCCTATTATATATTGCATTTAGGGTGTTCTGTATTGTATGTCAAATAGTATATAGCACATAGCATATATTAAAGAACATATATGTGGGGCACTATCATAGATTACATATTGGATGCCCTCTACCTGGCCAGCATCTGAATATAGGTGTTTCAGTATCATGCTTTTTATATTGTGTTCATTGAGTAAAAAAAGGTCAAATGGCTGTTATAAAAGCAACAGTAAAGAAAAAAAAATTGCCTTTTAGGAAATCCATGTCCAAAGTCAGGAAAGAAATTATAACATGATAAGCAAAAAATTAGAAAAATTTTTAACTAAAATTCAAAATTTCCTGTTGCTTCCCAAAGAGTCCATCAAGAGTGTGCCATGCTCAGTTTTCTGTGACTGAGTTTTATTAAAATGTCAAATGCCGGAAATTGCTACGGAGAGAAAGAGAGAAATATGTAATTCATCTTTTGAAGCGATCAATACTTAAAAAGGAAACAAATTATAGATCACTATAATTTATAAAATATATTAAATGGAGTGCTAGCAAGTTCAAATTCAGCCGTCTATAAAATAAAATGCATCATAACTAATTAAGATTAATTCTAATGATGTACCATACTTTAATATAAAAAAGAAATTTATAAGATACTTATTAATAAACCAAATGAACAAAAACATTCCCATTACCATGGTCATTTCTTTCAACATTAATTCATGGGAGGAAAACTGTTTAGGAAATTGGGAATAAATGAGAACTTTTTTATTTAAAATTTTTTTTCAATATATTTTGGTCATAATTTTCTCCTCTCTCAACTCCTCCCAGTTTCTTCCTATCTCTCTACCCACCCAACTTCATGTTCTTTCTCTTAGAAAAACAAAACCAAAAAAAGGAAAAAAAAAAAAGACAAAAAACCAATGCAACTCTCCTCAAATGAAAAAATAGAGCCCCCCCACCAACACAAACCACCACCACCACCACCACCATCTACTACTACTATCACAATTGCAACACAAAAAAGCCACGGAGTCCATTTTGTGTTGGCCTATTTCTCCTGGGCATGAAGCCTGATCTGGACTGTGGTTGATCTACCCAGTGACATCCCATTAGAGAGCATATCCCTTTCCCAGCAGTCGTCAGTTGCAAATAGCTTCTTGGTTATGGATGGGACATTGTGTCCACTTCCACTTCTGAGCTGGGATCTAGTCTGGTTGAAACTGTGCAAGGCCTTGAACACACTGTCACAGTCTCTTTGAGTTCATATGTACATCAGCCCTGTTGTGTCTGGAAGATGCTGTTTCTTTGGAATCATCCACCACCTCTGGCTCTTACAAAGATATAGAGAAACAGCAACTTCACACACTGTAGAATCACTTTGGAGGACATTTAACAATTGAACACAATTGCAGATGCAAACAGCTGTAACTCAATAGTCCTCATCAGCATATGAAATTAGAGTTGATGAAGATACATAAGACCTGACTTTCTGAGGCCTGAGTTTTGTAATGAATGGGACACTAAAAAGCCACTCATGCCCATTCACAGGGGAATGGCTGAATTCATTGTGGCATATTTAAACAATGGAATGTTGCAGTTGGTGACAAGTGGAAGCGACACGCGACATCAAAGATCACCTGAATGACTTAATGCAGAATGAACCAAGGACAATCATGTGTGTGTGGTTTAATGTGATAGCTGTGTCCGTGGAGGTGATACATTTATACACTTTGGTATTTTCTTCCTAGTTTAAAGCATGGGCAAAGCAAACAGATGGTGGTAAAAATACATTCTGGGTCAAAGATGGATTGAAGGACTTAGTGATGTTTCCCAAAACATAAAAACGTAGTCTGCTTACAGTTACCAACAGGGTTCAGTTTTACTAACAATTAATTGTGAAGACTTTGTCATGGCTCAAAGGCCTACACACAGGCTGGTCCTCACTCTTCTCTTGGCCTCCATGATTATCTTTTCCTGCTCAGTCTGTTTTCTATTCAGCCTTCTAAGCTCATTTCTTTCTTGGATCCTACTTGTCCTGTCTACCTGAAATGAACATACCTGAAATGTTTGAATGATGGTTTTCTCAGGTGTCAGCCCCACTTGTTGAGAACCAGTAGACCTGGGCTGTGGGACATCTGGGGTAAAATGCTCCTAAGCATCTCTATTGAAAATGACTCATCAGTGTGCATCAGAGGATTAGAACAATGGTATTTAAATCTTAATTGCAAATACCTTGTGGTGATTAAAAAATTGAGTGTTCATATTCAGTCTGCTTATGTTTATGTATGTATCACCCCACTTAGTACAACATTACAAGCTATATTATAATATGCTTATAAATTATAAATATATCATAAACTACATATCTCACTGAATTTAAAATATATAAATAAATTAATGAAAGCAGAAGTGAACATATTCCTTCATATCTATCCATGATGTTTTCATAATTTCTTTGGTGGTGCTGTGGGTCAAATCTATGGCCTCATGCTCACTGGCCAGGCATTCTACCACTGATTTCATAGAATTTTTGACTGAAAGGAGTGAGTGTGACCAACTTAAACCAAACATGTACGAAAGTGCTGTAAGAATATCTGTTTTATATGCTAATAAACACATTTGAAAAATGTTCAGTAATCTTGAGCAAAAAGAAATGTGGAGTTCGAGATGTGCCCTGTGGTTGCGAGTACTCACTGCTCTTGCAAAGGACATGGGTTCAATTCCCAGCACCCACATTATAGATCATGCTGTCTCTAACTCCAGCTTCAGAGGATTCAGTGCCCTCCTCTGGCTTCCACAGGCACTGCCTGCACACGATACATGTGGGCAACACACACACACACACAGACACACAGACACACAGACACAGACACATAGACACAGACACACACACAGATACATACACAGACACACACACACACAGACACACACACAGACACACACACACAGACACAGACACACACACAGACACACACACACACACACACACAGACACACACACACAGACACACACAGACACACACACAGACACACAGACACAGACACACAGACACACAGACACAGACACACACACAGATACACACACAGACACACACACAGACACACACACAGACACACACACACAGACACAGACACACACACAGACACACACACAGACACACACACAGACACACACACACAGACACACACAGACACACACACAGACACACACACACAGACACACAGACACACAGACACAGACACACAGACACACAGACACAGACACACAGACACAGACACACACACAGACACACACACAGACACACACACAGACACACATACACACAGACACAGACACACACACACACAAATAAATTTTTAAAAATGTTCTATGTGAGGGTCACCATTAATACGGATTGTGAAGTCATATTTCCACAGGTTTATTTTAGTAAACTCTAAATATTGTAGCAAATTTCTCAACAACCTGACGTCATCACCCTTCTACCCTGTCAAGTGGCAGATGAAGGAAAGCGTGTTGTACAGAAGCACAGAAGAAGAAAAGGGTTGACTTAGCAGTTATCCTCAACCGATTAATTCAAGAAGTATTTGTTCAGTGTCTCTGAGTACCAGACTATAAACTCCATGAGGGTAGGGTCAATCGCACCTCACTTATTGATGTATCCCAGGCTCCAGTAGGAAACCTGGCTGGTTTGGCATTTACTTACTGAGTGGGTGAGCTGGTCACTTTCCACAAGATGGAGATGCTCTGAAGAGCCACAGGCACTACTTTTCTGTCCCCCAGCATCCTTGTTCCTGGAAAGACCTTGCTTTGATCTGGAAGCTCCCACATCCACACTCTAGCTTCAACTATGCTTTCTCTTGCTCCCACACTGGATGGGACTTGCTCTGTCACAATTTGGAATGAGCCTTTGGTTGCTGGTCCCTCCTGGGGCCTGGCTATAGGAAGGGGGACTCTATCTGTACTTCCTAGGGAGCTGCACCACTTCTCAGTACTTGCTGTCCTTTTCAATGCTGACTCTCCTGACAGCGTAGCTGGAGCAATATTGGAATTTATGGAAAAACATGTTGTTTTCTGGAAAGTGTGTTTCCAAATGATTCTACATGTCACATGATAGCCCAATCTATGATTAGCATGAAACGCATATTTAAAATTGTGTGACATCTAAGACCGGTAGACAGGCTGTGTGTTAGCAAAAGGAAGGTTCAGGTGGCTCTCAACAGTTCCATGCTGTTGGAACCTGAGCTTCTCCACAGCTGTTGTTCAAATGGACATTTGAAAAGGACCCATGTTGTGGCGGTTCTGAGGACTGTAAGGAGTCAGGTAAATGTAGGGCAGATCATGTCCTAGAAAGGAGAGCCATTTTCCCAGAAGGTATAAGAGAGTCAGATGTGGACAGCAAGGCATTGTAGTATCTTTTATAAATTTTGAGAAGTGAGGAGTCTTTTATTTTTCTTTTGAGACAGGGTTTCTCTGTGTAGCTTTGCGCCTTTCCTGGAGCTCACTCTGTAGTCCAGGCTGTCCTGGAACTCACAGAGATCCACCTGCTTCTGTCCCCCAATGGCTGGGATTAAAGGCGTGTGCCACCACTGCCTTGGTCGGAGAAGTGGGCATGCTTCATCAGCTCATTCCATGTCTTCTCTGACTGGATTAATTCCTACTGTAGCTGAGTTGGCTACAGGACACCTTTATATTTAAGTGCTAAAGAGTGGTCTCTGAAGGTGTTTAGAAATAAAAGTTCAGCTTTTCTAATATCTGCTACAGACATCTTATAGAAAAAGGGAGACATATTCATTCACTTTGGTAAACCCGTTACTAATGAGCACAGGGGAAGGCTGGCAGATCGGTCATGCAGAAACATTGTGGGGGCCAAGGGAGGTACTGCTAGTGACTTCCTGATCTCTGTCTAGAGTGGTAGAGTATAGAGCTGAGAGGTGTTAGCTACCTGAAGAGAAATCACTGACATGGTATTCAGGATAAATATCATTGCTTTTGGTTTCTGACAGATGCATATTGTTAAAACTTAGATTCGTATGTGTTTTATTAAGTAGTCAGTATACCAGACACTGCTTTAGGTGTGTGGCAATAAACAAAACAAAGGATTATAACTTCATGCAGCTTTTGTTCTAGTATCAAAACTGAACAATAAACAGATAATAATAAAAACTGTAATAAGTAGTACAGGTGAAAAGCTGGATAAAAGAATAAGGCCATTTATTACTGTTGACCATTTATTAAATAGGGTTCCCATTTTGAACAAGGGGCTATGGAAACAACTTAGTTGGTACATACAAGCTTGAAACCCAGAGTTCAGATCTCTAGTTCCGACATAAAGCTTTGGGTGCAGTGGTGCACATCTGAATCCCGGTACTGGGAAGGCAGAGGCGGGAGAGCTCTGGGCTTATGGATCATCCAGTCTAGCAGAATTAGTGAGCTGTAGGATTAGGGTGAGACCATATCTGAAAATAAGGTAGGGAGTGATTGAGGAAGACACTTGACATTCTTACACACACACACACACACACACACACACACACACACACACACACACATGAGTGCGTGCAAATACAGCCCATACACAGAAACTATTGAACAAAATACATTAAGCAGTCCACAGCATTTTTGGAAGAGCTAGGTGTGGGGTTCTAGGAGGAATGCCCCAATTGCAGTGATCTGATATTGTCCATGCCTGCCACCGCCTCCTCCACGGGATGCCACAGTTTACACGCCTGCTGCCTGCTGCCAGGAACTCTGGCTTGCCCTTTCTGCTTCTGCGCAGCTGGCGGAAACATGCACAGAACTTCCTAAGGGTGTTACTGGTTCATAAGTCAGTCTGCTAATGCTGATGTCTAAACATTGGCTATTAGATGGTCATTGCACAAATCTCATTAAAGATTCAGTGTTAAAGCTAGCACACAAAAGTAACAAATTTGTAGAGTTTAAAATCAATGCATAAAGGGTCAGTTGTATTTGTATTTCCCATCAATGAGAAATCTGAACAGAAATAAAAAACTCCATTTTAATCCCTTTACGTGAAAGCCGTAAAATATCAGTAAATTTAGCTAAAGAAATGAAATATTTGAACATTGAAAAGTTCCTATTAAGGACACCACTGAAATAGCCTAGATAAATGGGAGACTTGCAATGTTTGTGGATCAAAAAATTTAACATGGTTGATAAAACATTATCTAAAGTGGACTATAAATTCAATGCATATCTATCAAAATCTCAACTGAGATTTCCCCCCAGAACTTTAAAATTCACATGAATTGCAAGAGGTATCCAAATGTCAAAACAATCTTGAAAGCAAAAAGGAAAATTTAGACACTTGAAAACATCTCATGAAGCTTTATTGGTTTCAGACTGAATCCAAAGCCATGATAATCAAAATAGTGTAGAAGTGGTGTATGAGCAGACACAGACCAAGGGAATAACTTAGAGGGCCCGGACATAAATATACGTGGCCAGTGGATTTTCAAAAAGTGTGTCAGGATAATTTAGTGGGGGAAAGGACAGTGTTTTAAATAAATTGTTCTAGGTAAACAGGATATCTATCTACAATAAAGTAAAATTGTATACTTTCTTTCATCATATACAAAAATCTACTCAAAAGGTTTAAACATAGCAGCTCAAATTATGAAACTTCCAGGAAGAAGAAAAATATTTTTGATCTTATGTTGATTTCTTAAATATGACATCATACAAAGAGTTATGCAGGAAGAGAATGAGGTACATGAGTTCTCCTTATCTTAACTTTTAGAAGAGAGAGATCCATCTCTTCCACCTTCTGTTTGGCTTCTTCACTGGGAGGGAAGATCCTACATCTTAGAATGGAGAACAGAGTCATGGTAGTTCTGACAGTAAGGTATTTTACACATGGTCAGATCTCACTCTCTACTCATTGGTGTAGAAGAGGCGACTTGCAGTGTTCTTCACAGCCTTGCTCACCTTCACCCCAAACCTCATCTTCTGTTGTACAGCTCATTGGTGGGAAGAACAGCTTGCTCCTCCCTGGGTTCTGCTTCCTTCCCCACAGTCTGTCTCAGGAGTCCCCACATCCTGCTCCAGCAAGAGAGATTTGGAGTAGATGAAATAACCCCTCTGGCAGGTGTCAAGTTTCCAGACTGAGCTACCCAAATAGACCCACCAACTTCTCTCCTCTGGACCACGGAAGGGCGAGACCTACCCCTGGGGATGGAGAACCCAGACTCAGTAGGCAGGAGTGATTCCCGAGCTTGCTTATTTTCAAGGAGGGAGTACATATGCAGGCACATAGGTGCAAGTGCACCTACCTGCCAGGCATCTCAGTTTCCCATACAGTTTGTTAACAGCATGGGGTGGGTCTGCTTGAGATGTGGGGACACATCTGGGCTGTGACTGCAGGGTGGGACTATGGTTTAACATACTTGGCATGACTTCTTGGAGGCAATAGAGGTAACCCATGAGGAATTCTTCTAGATAATTGAGGTTCTGATGTCTGGCCCCTGGAGCCAACACTCGATGGTCCAAGTGAGTATTGCAGCCTCTTTCAGAGACTGTTCACCTTGAAAAGGCCACATCGAAAACAACAAATATGGAGTGATGTTTCAGTCTGCTCTTTTCAGCAACCCAGCCTGCACTGTGGGTGCTATCCTTTGGGTCCTGCTAGCCCCAACCATCACAGACTGTTCTCTGATGACATCTTGTCTAGAGATCAAAGGCTCTCATTACAGATGACATTAGGAAGACTACTCTTGGCAAATGACTTGGAGTACTTACCCAGATCTAGCAGCTTCCTTTACCCACATGAGCATGATGCCGATCAGACAATTTTAGGGCTTATGTAATTGGGAGAGGAGGAATGAGTTCATAGTAGTAGCCAGAGATAGTCTGGGGTCCAGGTCAGACAGACATCCAAAATGCCAGTTCTGTACCAGAATTTGCTACTGAGTTCTTTCTTTTTCTTTCTTTCTTTTTCTTTCTTTCTTTCTTTCTTTCTTTCTTTCTTTCTTTCTTTCTTTCTTTCTTTCTTTCTTTCTTTCTTTCTTTCTTTCTTCTTTCCTTTCTCTCTCTCTCTCTCTCTCTCTCTCTTTCTTTCTTTTTTTGTTTTTTGTTTTTTTTTAGTTTTCCAAGACAGGGTTTCTCTGTGTAGTTTTGCGCCTTTCCTGGAACTAGCTTTGTAGACCAGGCTGGCCTTGAACTCACAGAGATCCATCTGCCTCTGCCTCCCAAGCGCTGGAATTAAAGGCGTGCGCTGCCGCCGCCGCTGCCGCCGCCGCCGCCGCCGCCGTTCAGGTGGCCTTGGCTCTCATGGGTGGAAACTGAAGAACTAGTTGAGAATATTGATTGTGAAGACAGACTCAAAGACTAGACAGCCTGAGTTCAAGTCTTCTTCAGTTTCTTCCTGGTGACTTTGGGTGAGGTTGTCTGCAAAACCATGTAATGAAAAACATCAGTTTCATAAGGCTCAGTGTGGGGCCCCAGTGAGTTAGATGTGACTCCAACCATGTGCTCCCATGTGCATTAGAGGGTGTCATTATCTTATCTCACAAATACCCTCTTTATGTGGATTCTGTTTTGTGGAGTTGATTCCTTTTGACCCCAGTGATGGGCAGACTGCTATCTTTTGTTGTTTGTTTGTTTGGGAAGTAGATAAGTTAGTTCTTCTGAGAGTCTCTCTAAATTAACCATCACCCATGCCATGCAGGCCTAGGCTCTCTCTCTGCCTGTGCATTAGGATGCAGTTAGTTCTCAGCAACTGCTCCAACACCTGCTTGCATGCTGCTGCCATACTCCTTGCCATGACAATAGTGGACTAAACCTCTGACATGTAAATGAGGTCCCATTTAAATGTTTTCCTTCATAAGAGTTGCCCTGATTGTGGTATCATTTCATAGATAAACGATAGATAAATAAATAGAACTAAGAAACTTCTTGGTACTCCAATATCAGGAGTTTCCTGGATGCTACCAGTCAGATGTCAACCTTCTTGTCTTGGGGTTCCTTATGCCACTGGAGGTTTTTAGGTCATTAACATTTCAACATGAGTCAGTGTAGTTTATTCCTAAATGCAAAGTTCTTTACAGATAGTTCATGTAAGTGAGCTCATTCATCTTAAAAAACCAGTCTCTATATTAGAAAGCAATGTGAAATGAGGGTAAGCTTCAAGAAATCAGTGTTCAAGACTTCTATACTGTTGATGGTGATCAACATTCTAAACAAGCTCCCACGAGGTCTTACTTGTTATCTTGAACAATCCATGACATGGATCATACATCTGCTCGTGATATCAAAGCCTCACTTTGCATTGATGTTACACATCTCTATGACACTCTGTAAATAAACATTGATGGGATTAGAATGTACATAGAAGATATTTGTAAAGATGTCATGCATGATGATTGGCTTGAGGAAATATTTGTTTAACCAAAAAGTTAAAACTGGAAATGTAGTTTGGAACTAGTTTTATTTTAATTAAACATTATACACAATGATCTCTTTATGTTAATTTTCAATTACTTTTAAATTTAATAAATGTTTAACATGTCAATACATCCACTAAATAAAATTTACATTTCCCAACAACAACAAAATTAACCATCAAATACTGGTTTTTAGTAGTGAATGGATGACCTCCAAGGTAAGCTTAGCTTTTCTCTTAAATTGACTATATATTGATTAGGGCAGGATCTTTCTATGAAGCCCAGGTTAGCCTAGAACTTGTGGCTATTCTCTTGCTTCTGCTTCCCAAGTGCTAGAATTAAATGTGCACCACCACATCTGCCTCAAAGTTTTCATGCTTTCTTCCAAATAAAAAAAAAAAAAAAAAAGAGGTAAATTACACTCAGTCAAATTTCAAAGTAACATTTTTTCAAAAAAGGTTTTAATCTTATTAGGCAAGTGAAATTTAGAACTTTAGTAAACAAACATTGATCATTCTTGTAAAACCAGGCAAGAAGTCTCTAATAGAGGAGATGACACGGGACAATTTATTATAACAATTTCAAAGCTCTGTTGCACATTAGATGGATGGATGGGTGAGTGCCGTTCTACCTGAATCGCTTTTATAAGCTCCGAATGGGTTACTTACTTATAATACAAGAACAAGTACATCTCAAGGAAGAATATCTTCAGATTGACTACTCATCATAAGCATAATTATTGTTTAACAATATTATGAAGGGCTGGTGATGAGATGCAGGTGTTTAAACACACAGAGCCAATAGATTTGACACGGCATTCAGTTCCAGGCGTATACATTTTTAAAGGCTCTATTCACCAGAGGGGACAATAAAACGCCACACAATGGTAAGAGTGTTTGCTAAAAACATGAAGTGACTGGTTAATTTTTTTTCAAATGGGCTATTATATTCATTACTAAGTGTTTCTTAACTTATTAGTTTCTACACATTATATATTTTAGGATGGGAAAAAAAATCAATCGGCTATTGTTAGGTTAGGATAAAGCCTAACTCTCTGAAGCTTTCAAGCCATCTCTGAGGTTTGGAAGATGCTACATGTTAAACTTTGTTCTGAGAAAGTTGCCTGCCACGTGATGACCGGCAGCTTTGATGGGCATTTTTAGGGAAGACGTAGCCTGACCCCTTGTTTTCTGGAAGAGGAAGCTGAGGCTATGTTTCCCGATTTACTCCGTGGAGCAGACTCTATAGTGGAGCTTGAAGAATGAATAAATGCTAGGATTTAAACAGTGCTCTAAGTGCCCCCAAAGTTCTGCTGTTAGTTGGGTTTTGTTTTTTTGTTTTTTGTATTTTTTAGTATCAGGAATCACTTCCTTTGGCCATCACTTAGCATTGTAACCAACTGTTTTAACAAGTTCCAGTTTGTTTGTGATGGCATTTAAATTACCCAAAGTTTGGCTTGTTTATATAGCTGTTACCTTCGTTTTTCAAGTTTTATTTACTTATTTTATTTGTGTGTGTGTGTGTGTGTGTGTGTGTGTGTGTGTGTGTGTGTGCGTGTGTGCGTGTCTGTCTGTCTGTCTGTCTGTCTGCCTGCCTGACAGTCATGGATGTAGGTGATTGTGCAGGCCAGAAAGGGCAGTGGATTCCCTTGGAGCAGGACTGAAGGCCATTATGAGCTGCCCAATGTGGGTGCTGGGAACCAAATTCGAGTCCTCTGGGAGAGCAGCAAGAGTTCTGAACTGTTGAGGCATTTCTCCTGCTCCTCTTAGGTTATTTTTTATTTTTAATAATAGAAATGATGTACTTATAAAATTAATTGTTGAAATTGTCATTGGAAGTTTAAAGCAGCCAGAATGCCTTAATATGGAACTGTGAGTATCACCTGAAGCTCCACTGCCCATGTCCAGCTCTTTCAGCACTGTGGCTTTCAAACATTTTTGGTGATTGTCCCTGTCTGTGAATGTTCACAGCAACAGATCATTATTTAATGATTTCACAGATCCTTTATTTTAGCTCAGTGACGATATCTTGAATTGCTCTGGGGCTAAGCCTCATTATTAATAGCCATTCATCTTATTCCATACAGTTTCTTAAAACTATGTTCCCTATGTTATAGGAGGAGAAAGTTGAATTCCAGAGCAGTTAAGCAGAGATCCTGTTCATAGAGTGAACCAATATGTCACTTACCTTGATTGTAGTTCACAGCTATACACCGCATTTATATGCTCCTTTATTCAGTGATCTACCCAGTTAAAAATATGTGTGTATATAAAATACGTATATACAATTATTTACATATTATATTAATTATGTTATATATTTTAAAATTCTAATATATATATTCAACACATTCGTAATTATACAAGGTTCATCCAGGAAGACACAAAGCAATGCTTGTCAAGAAAAAGAAAGCATCTATAGTTCCCATATGTAAAGAGACACATGCATCAAGGTTTATTTGGTGAAGCAGTCTTCCTGATGGTAAAATAATCAGAAACAACCTCCACACTCGTCAACAAGGATCTGGGTCAATGTACTCTTATCATTGTACAATCCTGTATGCTCTTAATGAGTCAGAATGCTGTAACCAACCCCAGAAGCTCACCTGTAGGTAGACGCCAGCTGTAGTGTTCAAAGCTGTAGTGTCCAAGTGTCACCGTGTGACCACAGTGATGTGCAGATGAGTCTTCACAGTGTTGACCTTTCTACTGCTCTTTGAGAAGTGAGAGGCCTTTGTTGCTTCGATGAGCTAGCCACACTTGCCTCTTTATTGTCAATCCAGTGATGGATACAGAGGAGAACTGAGAGATTTCTAGAAAGCTTAGTGATTTTGGAATGGATTAGATCTGCTGATGTACAGGCAAAGTGGGAAGAAGTTTGTGTGTATGTGTGTGTGTGTGTGTGTGTGTGTGTGTGTGTGTGTGTGTGTGTGTATTAGAAGAATACATTGAGTTTTGAGGATACGGATATTTGGAGAGCGTGGGGAAAAACGGGGAGAGGGCCCACAAGAGCAGACTCTGGGAAGGAAGGTGAACAGTGTCGGGGACCCAGGGTACACTGTGTAGGAGACACTTTCCTTGCACAACTTCAGTAAGACTTTGAATTGCTTTCTAGCTGGCTTCTGAAAGTAAGTTTAGTTGTGGAAATGGCTTTATCTGGTTCTGCTATGGCCCTATATATAGAGAAAAGACTGCACATACCATTCTAATACATATACATCAAAACCCATGGAAGCACCTGAGAACATTTTCCCTTTTAATTATCTGAGGGTGGTAAAATCTACACCCTCTTTAGCATGGTTGAGGATTTAGAGTGAACAGTTACCACTTTTATAATTAAGAAGGGAAATTATTAACATTCCTCCTAAGATGGAATAGCTGTGTTGAAATAGCAGCTCCATGGTCTTGCTGGGAAAGGCTTAAATGTAAATACTTCTGGAGACATCTGCTTCTGATGCCTACTTTAAGTCACCATAGAAGCACTGAAAAGTCTTGGCAGGGAAATAGTGTGCTGACTAAAATGGGCTCCAGCTATGTGCCGGAACAGCGAATTTCACTTCAGTAGCTCTTGGGAAGGAATCAGAGAGAACCAACCTCCTCAGTTTCAGCTTGGACACTAGATGCCAGGGCCGCTTTCATGCCTGGAAAGCCCAATCTCAGGCAGTGCCATAGGCTGTTAAGAAGCAGATACCTACATGGTGCCTTGGGTCTGGGAGATGGTCCTCATCACCCTCCTCTGCAGGATGCTTCCTATCGGGAAATGCCCTCCTCCCACAGAAAGGAGTTGGTTGGAGGCAAGTTGGACCAGATAGGCAAACAAACTAAACAAAAGCCAAACCAAATTAAATATTGGAAAATCGTCTTGGGTCTAAGCTGCCAATATGTGACAGTTTTTTTTGTTTGTTTTCTTTTCCTTTTTTCTTTGCATCCATTTCAATGAAAGAGAAATCAAAATACCAGATTGACTGGGAATGCTAACTTAGGTGTGCGGCAAGTGGGCTTTCTGACCTGACTTCCAGCAGGACTGCCTCTCCTAGACAACCTGGGTAATACTTTGAAATCCAGATCTCCTGGGAGCATGGAGATGGCAGGTGTGTTCCCTGAAAACCATTGGCCAAAATGCAGATCGGAACCACTTGTTGTCTGTAGACTCCGAGGGACAGTGTGGGAAGAGTTCTGAGCTGAAGATGCTCAGTTACCTGGTTCCCCACACTTTTCAGTCAGATGTCTCTCTGCCCTGTGATGTGCAAGGCTGGTGTGTAGGCAAGCTTCCTTCCCAGGACAAAACTGGAAGAGCATTTTTTTCAAAGAAAGCAAATGCATTTTTAGAGAAGAACCAGGAGATTTGATATGGAAATGGGTGCGTTCAAATGATGTACCTTTCTTTCTAATATTCAGAAGAGTCCAGGTTAGCCTAGATCTGAAATGAAGTTGGTCAGTTTATATACTTCAGCCCTCCTACCAAGGTCTCTCTCATTGTGGGAAACCCTGAGTTCTTTAAAAGGAGCATCATATCTACATACAGACAGAAGTGACTCATCAGCTCGAGTTTTGTTCCCCATATCAAGGACTCGCAGAATTCAAGGCAAACTAATTACACCAAATAGAAAGACCAAGAAAACCCAATAGAGGAAATGGTGGTGGAGAACCCTGACATCATTCAGAAACCAGAAGTAAAACTTCCCTCTCAAAAGATGGCTGATTAGTACTCTAGGGTGGGGGGGGGGTTGGTTGTGAGAAGACAGGAGCTAAGAACAGCTGTGTCCTTTAAAAAGCAGCAATCAGGAAACAGAGGGAGTTCACGGAATCAAGTACGTGATTGTTGGAAGCAAAAGTTTTAGTAGACAATTGAAGGAATGTTGCAGAAAAACCTACCAACGTTTAAAGCAAAATCACAAAAATATGGAAAATGCAAGAGAAAAGTCACGTGGGAAAGCGAAAACATTTGGTTTGAAAGGCAGATATTCCGAGGAAAGAGCAAAAGATGATGAAAACTAAGCAGACTCCCTCACCCTGGAGTCTGATTAATGTCTCTTGCCAGCAAAAAGTCAAGAATTCTTGCCTGACTGACAAGATTTGCACTCGTTTGCCTTCATAGACTCAGTGCCCCATTTATATAATTTATTTAATTTTTTAAAGATTTATTTCATTTATTTACATATTATTTGTGTGAGTGTATATGTGTATGTGCCTATTGGAATATCTTTGCCTATGTGTGTTAATGTGTATGTATATGTGCCTATTGGAATGTGTTTGTGTGTGTGTGTGTTAATGTATATGTGTATGTGCCTATGGGAATGTGTTTGTTCATGTGTGTTAATGTGTATGTGTATGTGCCTATGGGAATGTGTATCTGTGTGAATGTATATGTGTGTGTGCCTATGGGAATGTGAATGCACATGTATGTGAGGTGCTAGCATCTGTGTTCATGTATGGAGGTCAGAAAGGGTGTGGAGCATCCTCTTCTATCACTCTTTCCCTATTTCTTTGAGGTAAGTTTTCTCCTTGAACCTTGTGCTCCATGTTTTCCCAGCTAGGCTGGAAGCCAGAAAACCCCTTGTTCCCTCTCATCTTGGAGCTGGGGGGATAGACGTGTGTGTGTGTGTGTGTGTGTGTGTGTGTGTGTGTGTGTGTGTGTGACTCTGGCTTGTTACACGGGTGCTGGGACCCAAACTCTGGTCCTCAGTATTACGAAACCTCTTAATTACAGAGTCATCTCTCCAGCTCTCTATGCAGAGATCTTTTAAATAAGAACATTAGTTAAAATGAATCACACTTAAGGCCTAAGCATATATGGTCTTACTCCCTTCTTAGAAGTCAACCTAAATTTTTCTAGAAATCTTATAAACCAAGACTACAAACTTTTGTTTTTAGTAGAGACACTTTAACTCCATGTTTATTTATTGGAACAGGGTTTTACTTCATCAGCTATAATCCTAACCAATGCTCCTCAGAAACCACATCATGGTTTCATTTATAACCCCCAGCAACCCTTTCAGATACAACTTCAGAAGCCACGAAAATCACTTAAAGACAACTAAGCATGAGTCTCTCTTGAGAAGGCCATGTCCACACTACCGTGTATTATACTTGCCCAGAGTGCCTTTCTGTTAACTCTTGTGTTTGAATCTCTTAAAACATCTCCCCTGCACCTTTAATCCCAGCACTCGGGAGGCAGAGGCAGGCGGATCTCTGTGAGTTCGAGGCCAGCCTGGGCTACAGAGTGAGTTCCAGGAAAGGTGCAAAGCTACACAGAGAAACCCTGTCTCGAACCCTCCCTTCCCCCATCCCCCCCAAAAAAATCTCCCCGACAAACTTGACACTACTTCATGCTGATGTGTTCTGAAATTTGTTTCTGTAATGCGGTCAAAAATCTTGGCTTTCCCGTGAGAAGAGTTCCTCAGGCTGCCACAGGAGGCAGTGTAGAGCTGCCTGGAGCCCTCAGTATTGCTGCCCACCCCTTCTTTTTCAAAATATTTTTATTTTATAGTTAATTTAATTTTACATATCAGCCACAGATTCTCTTGTCCTCCCCCTCCCACCCCCCAGCCTTCCCCCTCAATTCACCCCCCATTCCCACCTCCTCCAAGGCAAGGTCTCCCCTGGGGAGTCAGCTCAGCCTGGTAGACTCACCTGATGCAGGTCCAGTCCCCTCCTCCCAGAACCAAGGCTGAGAAAAGTGTCCCAGCATAGGCACTAGGCTCCAAAGCCGGCTCATGCACCAAGGACAGGTCCCAGTCCCACTGCCTGGGGGCCTCCTAAACAGTTCAAGCTAAATAACTGTCTCACCTATCCAGAGGGCCTGATCCAGTTCCATGGGGGCTCCTCAGCTATTGGTTCACAGTTCATGTGTTTCCACTAGTTTGGCTAGTTGTCTCTACTTTTTCCAATCATGGTCTCAATATCTCTTGCTCATATAATCCCTCCTCTCTCTTGCTGATTGGACTCCTGGGGCTCCACCTGGTGTTTGGCGGTGGATCTCTGCATCTGCTTCCATCAGTCACTGGATGACAGTTCTATCATGACAGTTAGGGTGTTTGGCCATTCAATCACCAGAGTCGGCCAGCTCAGGCACCCTCTCAACCATTGCCAGTAGTCTATAGTGGAATCATCTTTGTGGATTCCTGGGGACCTCTCTAGCACTCTGCTTCTTCCTATTCCCATGGTGTCTTCATTTATCATGGCCTCTCTTTCCTTGTTCTCCCACTCTGTTCCTGATCCAGCTGGGACCTCCCAGCTCTCTTTCCCCTGACCCTTGCAAACTGGGGGTGAGGGGGTAATGGAGGGCAAGGGTCGGGGCAAAGAGACCACCTCTTCTTACTATGCATCTGTGAAGACACATGCAGGAGAGTGAGGGAGCCACTCACAGGCGCAGAACCCTGGTACCCTACTTCTTCCATCGCTGAGCTTTGTGTTGTCCCCTCATCCACTCTTTTAATCCCACGTGAAACCGTAGGATCTATTTTGAACAATTCATTTTGTTTTTTTGTTTTTGTTTTCTAGATTATTTAAAAAAAAAAACTGTAGCCTGGCCTGGTTGGCACATGTTGGTGATCTCAGCAATATAGCTGTTTTTCTAGGTTTTCTACATGAGCTCATATCACTAGTAAAGAGAGATTGTTTGGCATCATCCTTGTATATCTTCCGTTACTTTTCTTTTTTAACCCAATTATCCCAGAAGGGCTTCAAATACTATGTTGAATAGATGTAAGAGCAGGCATGCTTGTCTCGCTCCAAAGTGATGAAGAATCATCAGTCTTTTAATATGGAGTATAATGTTAGTTGTGGGCATGTCATAAATAACCTTCATTATGTAGAAGCAGTTTCTCCCTATTCTGTTTCCTTGAGTGTTCTTTATCATGAAATTTCATTGACCCCACTTGGTATCAACTGAGATAATCATGTTAGACTAGTATATTACTTTGATCCCCCAACTCAGTACATCAAACCATCCTAGCACTCTAGGAACAAAACCCACTTGGTCTTGGTACATGATTTTTTTTGTGTACTATTGAATTCAGTTTCCTAGATCTTTGTTGAGGATTTTTTGTACCACTGTTTGTTGAGGACAATGGTCTGTCATTTTCTTATGACATCTAAGTCTTGCTTTGATAACAGGGTGATGCTGGTAACTTACCTTGTCTTAATCAGAGTTGACATTCTAGTATCAGAATATCAGAACCTCTCTCTCTCTCTCTCTCTCTCTCTCTCTCTCTCTCTCTCTGTGTGTGTGTGTGTGTGTGTGTCTGTGTGTCTGTGTTTACATGTAGAGGACAGAGGACAACCTCAGGTATTGGTGTCATGTCTTAGGTACCAACCACTTTTTAATTTTTGTTTTGTTTGGGATTTAGTCTCTCACTAGCCTGGAGCTTGCCAAGTAGGCTAAGATGGCTGGCCAGTGCATCCAAGGAATCACCTATCTCTGTTTCCCCATTTCTGGGTTTAACATGCTCAGTAATTTTACATGGGTTCCTGGGATTGAACTCAAGGTTGCCATGCTTGTAAGTCAAGTTCTCCACTACCTGAGCCATAGCCTCACCTCACTGTGGACCTCCAGGCTCTCCACTACCTGAGACATATACTCACCACACTGTGGACCTCTGGGCTCTCCACTACTTGAGATATAGCCTCACAGTACTATTGAACTCTGGGCTCTCCCTTCAGTGCAGATAATTTCCCTAGGGGGCTTCTCAATCCTCAATTGATGCTATTAGGTATGATTGCTGTATCTGTAAAATGGATGTGATGTACTTTATTTCATAGAATGTGTAGCAAGCACCCAGTGGATTGACATAAACCCTAATTCAGTGTGGTTGAGAGCTCCGTCAACTTGGGATGTAATTGTACTCCCTCATGAGTATGTCCTATTAGAACCGAGGGCTAGGGCTAAGGATTCTGGTGTAGGAAACACTGTTTCCCTACTCCCTTTTCCAGCCTTGTGCCCACTATCATCAACTATTTTATCCTCTGCTGCTGCTGCTTTAGTATCCCCATAAACTCAGTCCCACAGATCTCCAGGGGCCTGCCTGTCATACAAGATTCATCTTTCAAAGATGCAGTTTATCCCTAGTTATGCACAGAACCAGAAGTAGGTGGAATAGCCACTTATAGCTTAAAACACAATTTCCCACTCTAGTTGTTTAGTGTAAGTGTAAAGGAATGATTATTTTTCAAATGAAAATAGTCTTCTCTCACACAATACATTCCAACCACAATCCCCCCTCCACATTCCCCTGCTCCCCTCCTCACTTCCCCTCTCCTCTAGATCTACTCCCCCTCTTTTTCCTCTTCAGAAAAGAGCAGGTCTCCAAGAGGCGACCTCCAGACAGGACAAAACAAGATACAATAAGACAAGGCAAAAGTCCTTGTTTTAAGGCTGGGCAAGGCAACCCAATAGGAGGAGAAGAGTCCCAAGAGCAGGCAGAACAGTCAGAGACACACCAGCTGCCCCTTTTAGGAGTCCCACAAAAACACCAAGCTAACAGCCACAACATGTATACACAGAGGACCTGCTGCAGACCCATGCAAGCCCCACGCTTGCCCCTTTGACCAGAGGAGATGGAAGACACCAGGAGAACTTGGGCCAACTAAGCAAGGCTCCATGGGCTCAAAGAGACTGAAGCAGGGTCATTAATTATTACTCTGGATAGAAAACAAAGACCATTTCAGATTTCATCTGTTAACTCAAATAAAATAAGTAGTGAATCCAAAAACTAGTGAATTGTTGGCACCTGCCATCAAGCAATTAGTTATACCACTTGTTAGAGCCATCGAAAGTGTGTATACAGCAGCTACCTGGTTAGGCTATCTGAAATTATCTGTGGATGCCATCACTGAGGTGTCATTACTATTTAGCCCTGTAAGGGACTATTTCCCCACTTCTCAGATGAGAAAACAGAGTAGAAGAAAAGGAAGTTAAAGCAGCTGGCTGTGATAGATTCAGGATCCAGCCTGTGCTGTGATCATAACAAACATTGCTTCTCCAAACTAAGAACACGTATTTATAAGTATTGCTGTCATTGTTGAGGTTTGATATTGTCTTACCTTTCTCTAAATCAAATTATCCACACCTCCTAAGATTCAGGAAATGATTTTTGATATTATTATTATTATTATTATTATTATTATTATTATTATGTGTTTTAATTTTATACATCAGCCATGGGTTCCCCTGTCCTCCCCCCTCCCGCCCCCACTCCCACCTTCCCCCCAGTCCCTCCCCTAAATTCCCATGTCCTCCAGGACCAAGACACCCCTGGGGATTCATTTAAACCTGGTGGATTCAGTACAGGCAGGTCCTGTCCCCTCCTTCCAGGCTGAGCATGTGTCCCTGTGTAAGCCCAAGGTTCCAAACAGCCAGCTCATGCACTAGGGACAGGTCCTGGTCCCACGGTCTGGGTGCCTTCCAAACAGATCAAGCTATTCAATTGTCTCACTTATCCAGATGGCCTGATCTAGCTGGGGGCTCCACAGCCGTTGGTTCATAATTCATGTGCTTCCATTCGATTGGCTATTTGTCCCTGTGCTTTTTGCAATCTTGGATTCAACAATTCACGCTCTTACAGTCCCTCCTCTTTCTCAACTATTGGACACCTGGAGCTCCACCTGAGGCCTGGCTGAGGATCTCTGCATCCACTTCCATCAGTTATTGGATGAGAGTTCCAAGACGACTGTTAGGGTGTTTTGATCTTTTAAAAAATTAATTTTTGCAGCTATTTTGGCTTTAAAAATTATTTTCCTTTTCTTTTTCTTAACAATTTTTTTTATTGACTCTCTGGGAATTTCACATCATGCACCCCAATCCTGCTCATTTCCCAGTCCCTCTGTACCACGCCTGTAGCGTTCCCCCCCAAAAGAAAATTAAAAACAAAACAAACAAACAAACAAACAAACCCCACTTTGCTCCTCTGTCTTTCTGGCCTCTTCATTCATCTTAGTGGCATTGGGAGCTGCGGTGTGTCATGCACTAGGCTCCTTTGTCCACTCAGCTTTACTTCCAAATGTTCACTGTAATGAGTTGTTGGTCAGGTCCAAAGCCTCTGGCTGCTGGCACACCATCAATACTGGACCCTCACCAAAACTTCCCTCAGATATCTTGCTGTTACCTGGAGTTATGGAGATTCTGTGGCTACAGTTCCACAGGACCAGTCCCTCCACACACTCTGGCAGGTCACAGATGGGGTAGATGCTGGGGTGGGCCAACTCAAAGCCCTGGATGTGGGTCTGGGTGGTAGGTGATTTCATCAGTCCAGGCATCTGGGACCTCGACCCCTCAGGCAGGGGGGCGGAGCCAGCCCTTCTTTGCCCATGCCATCAGGACCAGCTCTCCCATGCCCATGATGAGATGGGTTAGGACCCGCTCTCCTGTGAGGGGCAGGGCCAGCTCTCCCAGGGGCAGTGAAGGGAGATGCTGGCTCAGCACAGCCCTCAGATTCTAACACTCATGGTTTTTATGGCCCCCTGTGGTAACATGGACTACGGAGATCAACACAGATCCCAGCTGCAACAGGATCACAGACCCAGACATGCCCCTCAGCTGCAGCCTGGGCCCAGACGTTGCCATGGCCCCAGGTGGCAGTGCAGACCACTCAGATCAACATGGCCTCGGTGGCATCATAGCCCTCAGACACCAACATGGCCTCCGGTGGTGGGCCAGACCTTTGTTATCTGCACAGGCTTCAGTGGGAATAGGACCAAGAGATGTCAACACAGGCCCTGGCTGCAGTAGGGCCATGGGCATTTGTTAACCTTTATTCTTCTCTCCTACATTACATCCCGACTGCAGTTTCCCCTCCCTCCCTTCCTCCAAGTCCCTCCAGCCACTTCCCCTCTCTTCCAGGATCAACTCCTCTGTTTCCCATCAAAGACAAAAAGAGCAGGTCTCCCAGAAATATCCACTGCATGTGGCCAAACAAGATACAGTAAGACTGGGCACACACCCTCATATCATGGTTGAATGTGGCAACCGTGGTAGGAGGAAAAGGGTCCCAGTCTTAGGCAGCAGAGTCAAAGACACACCCACTCCCGTTGTTGGAAGTTCCTCAAGAACACCAAGCTGCACAACTGTAATGTGTAGGTCAGATCCATCCAGGGTCCGTGTTTGTCACTTTTGTCAGCCATGCACTTTGGCTGTTAATGCAGTGTGTCTGCCCCTATGCAGCAGGACACTTGATACTTCCTAAAGGGCTTTCACATTCCCTATTCTGTCTCAAGGACCACGGAAGGATGAGACTCAGGACATTGATTCCACTTGACTTCCTCTTGGTGGAGAATGTGGTGATCTGCTGATTGCTCAGGCCTGGGTTGGGATGTAGCTCTTTGGGTTGATTGCTCATGCCTGGGTCAGCAGTCTAATTCTCCTTCTGAGCCGCAGCACCTTCTCTTTGCTTCAGGATGCTGTATGGGTGAATGTCAGTGTAGCACAAACATTCTGAGTATAGATTATGCGGCTTCTTAGTTGGGAACTATGAATGATTTCAGCTACCCATCAGAAATGTGAATGATAAAACTTGCTCTAATTGTGAAGGTAAATAAAACAAAGAACTCTATACAATTTGGGGTGGTCGAAGCTTCTCTGTATCATTTTCACCATTTGTAAAATGTGGTAAACAAAATCCTGATTCTGTAAAGTTGTTATGAGGAGTTGAAAAGTCTAGAGCAGTGGTTCTCAGCCTTCCTAACACTGTGACCCTTTAATACAGTTCCTTATGTTGTGCTGACTCCCAGCCATAAAGTTAATTTCCTTGCAACTCATAACTATAATTTTGATACTGTTATGAATCATAATGCAAATATCTGAGATGAGGGATATCTGATATGTGACCCCTGTGAAAGGGTCATGACCCCCACAGGTTGAGAACCACTGGTCCAGAGTGTTTATAACAATGATTTATAGCAAGCACTCAATAAAATACTAGTGCTCCTGCTATATAGTGGTAAGAAAGCAAAATATATTGCTAAAAATAAAAATTATAGCCAAAGACATTATGTATACCCACCAAAGCAGTTGCTAAAAAGGCTTCTTGGCATATTATTCTTTCACAGCCTGATTTCATCATCTTCACCTTAGATTTGGTTTCATGTGCCAAATGTTGAGCAACTCTTTCAAATCATTTTTGTGCTCTGGGTCTCTGGCCTTTCTTCTTTGAGACACAGATCCACACTGACTGTATTCAGCAGTGTTCCCTCAGACACTCATTTCTGCCAGAGCTTTTCTGTTCTCACTGTGTATCTGCTTGACAGTAGGGAGCTTCACACTCAGCAATGGCATAAGCCCGAGAAATAATCGCATATGGAAGAAAACAACATCTTACTCCAGCTTAATATCTGTTTGTGCAATGACCTCGTTAGGTAACTCCAAGTCCCCTTGGTACATTTCCTATTAAAATTCTGCCTCATCTGCTTCTTATTTGATAGAAATAACTTTCCCCAGAGGAAATTGGGCAGAAAACCTTGCCAGTGTGTTCAACTTCTTGTCCTTTAAGAAATGATACTTTGATTTTAGAGGTTCAACTTTGCTAGGTAATGAAATTATCATGCTGGAACAAGGCATAGAAATAGTAAGTATGATAATTCTTTTCTCATTGTATGCTTTTGCTATTCATAAAGTTTTAGGGCCTTAGATATTAGATACACTTACGTAAGGCCTCATGAACGGTAATTATCTTTTGGCCAAAGAAAAAGCCCAAACGAATGCTAAGCTGCATTATCGCTTGGCTTCTGACATGAGCTGATAATCAGATTTTCTTGCTTAAATCCATGGTGCTTGAACAATGCTACCCACTGTCTGCGCTTCCCGATATTACCCTTAATTAGAAAGAACAGAAACACAAATCTGAATTATTTCAAAATCTGGTTTCCATGGTCAGTGGTTTGAAAGGCTTAACTTTATTATAAATAAACCTGGTTTTATTGGCTAATGAAATCTGAAATGTGAAGCCTGGGATTGTGGGGGTGTAGTACTCTGATGTTTACACATCCAAATATCCAGTGTAGGCAAAGTGTTTTATAATAAATCATTGGATAATTGAATTATGGTTCCTTTGTTCAAGTACACTAAGGAGGACCTGGAAGGATCTGGAATTTATGTTATTGAAAAGCACCTTCTTTAAGTTTAGTTATATACATTTCAACAGCTGTCAGGAGATATTGACCTATTTTACATTTTTTTCACTTTGTTCATTTTTGTTCCTTCTGAATATTGAGGTGACGATTATACCTTTGTGATGGTTTGTCTCTGTATTTATATGCCTCCTCAATGTTTGGGTCTCAAATATTCACAACGTGTGTGTGTGTGTGTGTGTGTGTGTGTGTGTGTGTGTGTATGCGTGTACGTGCATGTATGTGTGTGTATGCAGTATATAATAATGGACAGGCTGGCATAGATGGGAGATCAGTTGCATTTTATTTATGGTCTAATAAAAATAAGCCTAATAATAGATAAGGAAAACTGACCCCATTTGACAGGCCAATTAATAATGAAATACAGGTAGTAACTTTGGTCATCTGGAAGATACCAAGACAAACTTCTAGGACAAACAGAACATATAAGGACCTCAAACACTGTTGAGAACAGTGATCAAATATATCACAGATGTTTCTCCAGTTTCTCTGTGGATAGGAGGACCCAGGTGTCTCTATATGTCTAAACTGAGGCCTAGATTGCTTTTGTTCTCCATTTTAATGTTTTTAAAGAGACTTACAAAAAAAAGACTTTGTAATCCTTGTCTTCTCCTTTTCATTGTTCATTGATATTTTCTGCTCAATTCATCCACTCCCTCACCACCTCCATGTTTGGCACTTTGTTCCAATAGAAAACATTCCCACCAATAGGAATCACCCTGGAGAAAGCCCAGTACCTGACTAAGGAGGACCCAAAGCTTAGGGAGGACCATATACTGGGTGACTATCAGAGGCAGTTGGAGAATAGCAGGAATTAATCCAAGTCCTGGGGTCTGAGCACTGTTGTTTCTGAGTTCCGGGGTCTGAGCACTGTTGTTCTCTGCCAAGCTGTGCTGCTTCTTCCAAATTAGTCTCGTTGTCTCCACAGCTCTGTATCACTGCTTGGGGGTGGAAGCCCTTCTCTTTCCAGTCACCAGGGTGAATGTGTCTGAGGTCCAGACTCCTGTGATTGAAGGGGTTCCTCATGGGTCCAGGTATTTGCCTTGGGTGGTACTGGTTGGGTAAGGAGCATAGCCTTTACCTCTTCCATAGGGATCAATTGCCTATGGTCAGAAGACGGTTTTGAAGGAGTTGGCTGGGAACTACGGTATGGATAGCCTTCTGGAAAAAGCGGCCTACCTTAGCTAGCGAAGACAAGTGAGGGCTGTATTGTCAGACATTTCCCATACTTACACATCTCCTCTCCTCAAATGCCAGTGAGTTCATGATGGAACAGAGACTTCTAATTTGCATATTGCACATTGCTTGCAGGTAGCTAGGGACTGCTATGTGTAGCTTTCTTAGAGCCCTGTGGAACTGGCATAGCCTGGTCACGTCAGGCCAGCAGCTCTCGGCTTTCAGAGTTTCCCTGGGGTAGCTTGGTGGTTCTAAAGAGTGTATATTTTTACCTTTGTCTCATTTGATTCTGGAAATGATTGACCAATGCCACTTTGATGGAATGTACCTATGTTTAAAGATAAGGTCCCAGAGGGGACTGTTTATCAAGTGACTCCCTTCGATAATTCTTTGAAAGTAAAGATGCTTAGGAAATGACAATTTCAGCAGGAAGCAGTGGCTTCCAACAGATGTCTATCCAGGGGCCCAGCAAGGAGAGGCATTGTCTCATGCTATACCCACAGAAAACCCAGATCCCAATGGCTCCTTTATTTACTAACCAGCTAGTGGGGTGTAAGACTTTAAAGGAGGCTGGTAAGAGGCTGGCTTCTGAGTTCCACCACCCTTGGCTCACCCTGCAGAGTCAAGACAAGGATTTACTTCCTGGAAACAAGGATAAAAAGTTCTCAACTTGAGGATGACATGGAGATTACACAGTAATATCTTGAAATTTTATTTAGTTGCCTTATATAAGGGACCTTCAGACCATTTCCTCCTGCTTGGTTCCCCTGAACTTCTTCATCCAGGAGGATATTTCCAAGCCTTGGATTTGAGAAAAGAAACAAACAAGTTTAAGATATGTTTTTTCCTTGAACCCCCAGGAATCTCTCATAGGAAAGACAGGCTTGCTGTCCCTTGGTGTTGGGACGCTTACTCTGTGGCCAGCATCCCTGAGTCTAAAGCTTGGACCTGGACTTTTAGTGATTAGTGCTTTACTATGGAAAGTGAAGTATGTAAAGCAGTGTCTCCTGGCCATCACGGGGATATTGTGCCCATGAATTCCCAACAGTGAGGTGACATGCACAAGACCATACCAATCAACATTCCGGCATGGATGGAGAACTCATTCAAGTCTAGTTGAAGAGCTACAGGAAGCCGATGGCTGCCGAGGGAGGGGTAGTCAGCTTTCTTCAAGGACAAGTTCCCAGATAGGTTGTCTGTGCCCGAAGGGTTGACTATTCCTATACCAAAGTACATATGGCACATGAATTGGGCTTAGAGAATGGGAGTGGAAATAGAGGGATGGATATGATGAATGTACATCATGTCCATAAAGTAATTTCTCAAAAATAAATACTTTTTTGTTTTTGTTTTTTGAGACAGGGTTTCTCTGTGTAGTTTTGGTGCCTATTCTGGATCTTGCTTTGTATACCAGGCTCGCCTCGACCTCACAGAGATCCACCTAGCTCTGCCTCCCAAGTTCTAGGATTAAAGGTGTGTGCCACTGACACTTGGCTAAAAAATAAATACTTTTAAAAGGGAAAAAAATTAAAGGGAAAAGTGAATGGGTAGTCAAACCTCTTCAGGTCCCTGAGGGAAGTCTTTAATATGGGATAGACTGGAATACACAGAGGAGGGGAGTTCAGAGAAGCAAACAGATAAAACTCATCCATACCTGATCCTGCAGACCCCACACCCAAATGAGAGAAGAGATGAAATATGCCAAACATGTGTCTACAATGCCATCATTTAAAAAGAAGAGATCGCATGATCAAGAAAGTCACTGGAGAGGAGGGAGGGGAAGAAGAGAGCAGATACACACAAAGAGAGTCTATGAATCATTTTCACACACATGCAAAAGAAAAAAAGAAAGAAAGAAAGAAGAAAAGAAGAGAAAAGAAAAAGGGAAAAAGGTTTGTAAAACTGCAAAACAGGAATTTCCAGGTTGAAAGGAGTGATTGGAACGCCCAGACAGTGAAAGAAAATCCACACTATGGCACTTTATTGTGAAACTTATTTCAATAGTGACAAAGAGATCTTAACATTCTCAGAGATGCATGACAAAGGATATAAATAAAACAAATATCAGCTGGACAGATCACAAAAGAATGTAAATCAGAATGGCATCAGCATGAGATGCCTAAGATCAGAGAAAGTCACCAAAGTGCATCTGTGCTGTGCGGTCTTTTACTCCAGAAAACGTGCACTTCCAGTAGATGGCAGATGTTGTGATTTTCTAGTCATGTGGCCAGAGACTGGTCTTAGATGTTTTAAGCTGTGATCTCCCAAGACAGAAAGGCCACCTCTAAATGACATAGGGAAGAGATGCAGAATTTATTCACTTGGCTCAGGATTTTTGTCCTTGTCCAATTGCCTGTGGGAATTTAGGACTTATTCTGAAAAAATTCTATGGATACTGTCAAGACCTGGGCCGCAGAGCAAAATGTAAATGTCATCTGTTAATGGTAATAAAATAATAAAGCTCTCTGCTTTAAAATACCTCATTACTAATATGTGTGCCATAAATAATATCAACATACAATTATTAGTATGGACTCACAAATTAAAGAAATAATATTTTATTATCAATTTTGTACACTATGATGAATAATATTTCATTAATGTTATGTCTTAATTTGTCATAAAGATTTTTTCTGGCTTATTTTCTATAAACCTATTTAAGAGAACATTATTGAAATCCTTTTAGCAATTTCATTTTCAATATTGTAAACAATTTCTGATATATATTTTTATTTTCAGAAGGACCTTTCTTCTCATATGGCTGTTACTGATATTGTTTAGTGTATTTTATAGATTCTGATACCACTGGGCTAAATTTGTGAGAAATTATTTTGAAATACAAATTTTAGTATATCTGGAGTTGATTATTCTTACAGAATAGTTTAAAATTTTAAGTTTACTTATTTTCTATCTTCTGTGTGATTATTTTGTCGGCATGTATGTTTGTGCATGCCTAGTTCCTTGGAGAGCGTAAGAAGATATTGAATCCTTTCCATCCAGAGTTACAGATGGTTGTGAGCTGCCATGTAGGTGCTAGGAATAGAATCAGAGTCCTCTGGAAGCACATCCAGTACTTTTAACCACTGAACAACTTCTCTAGCCTACAGGATAGCTTTTTATAAGAAATGACTCTTTCTACAAATCCGTTTTACATGGATCTGGATTTCCTGCTATACAAGAGCCATTATATTTCCATGTTTCCTCTGAAATTTCCTGTAACTTTTGAATGTTGTAAGAAGCTGAAAGCAGCTGCAATTGGCATGCACCCAAGGAGTGTAGTTTCAGCTTTTTACTCTAGGGATTACTCCAGGTATTGACAACAATAAACCATACTTCTTGATTGTAGGCATAAGAGTTGGTAGCAAGTATTGTCCCTTCAATTTGGGGGAGAAGTAGATTACCTAGGAATTTCTTCCCAAGACAGACTGAGTGTAGGTCAGTGAGGGGCAGCCTCATGTGTACTAACCCTTATCAGAAACGATCAGTTTTATCTAGAGTAAAATTAACTTTCGGGAACACAGCTTGCTTTTTGACACTGCATCTTACAAGCACAGCACACTGGGTGCCAGGAAGAACAGCCCTGGCTTTTGCAGTCTTTCACCGTGAAACCTCCACTCAAGGAGTTCGGACAGAATCTTCATTTGCCATTGGTCCTCAACTAAAGTTTCTACAACCAATAGCATGGAGTATGCAGTGATGTGCTCAAATATAAGTATTTGTTTTACACAAGCCATGGGGATCCAGAATTGTAATCTGGACTCACAAATTCATGAAAGTAAAATAAAAGTGGAAAGAAAAATGACTGAAGCCCTTCTGTGTGGTCGGAGTAGCCTTGTAGGTGGGTCACTGTTGTAGGTCACTGGGTTGGTTGCCGGGTGATAGGAATGATTCCTTTTCTCCTCTGGCAGTGTCCAGAGTGCCTTCCAGCACCATGAACACTAGATAGTGCAGGGCTGAAGCTTCTAGTCAGCATGAACTCTGTGTCTCTGTGTTCATGACCTAAGTGTTTTCCTCAGCAAGAAGGCTTTACCATCAGGGCATGGAAAACAACCAATAACCGGGCCAATAGTTTGTGATGCTGGGGACCCCTTTGGCCAACAACTCAACGTGATGTAACCCATTTCTGGCACTGGTGGTTTTACTTGGTGGCATGAGATGTCTGATTGGAGTGTTGTCTCCCCCATGACATGGTGACGTCATTGAAATTCCCTTTTATATGTATACATATTTGGGAAACTTCTGCAGTAGTAGGCTTCCACATTAGTTGTGCCAGCTCCTGTTCCCTCCTTTCCCTCTCCTCCCCTTTTCCCCATTTACCTCCCAGTGTTCCTTTTATCTCCCCAAAGCGTTATGTAGCCTATTGCCCTTTGCTTTAGAGATTCCCTCCGCTCCCCACTCCCATAGTAGGGGAGTACTTGACCTCTGTGGTTATTCAGATTGTAGCACACACACTGTAAGATTATTTCTTATGTTGTTATTGTTTAGGTCTCAATTCTCAGTTAAAGAATGATTGAAGATTTCCACAACACATTAAAAAGCATCACCTTTAATGATGTTAACACCTCCACCAAACAATAAGGCTCTTGCAGAAATCCCTGTTTTTGCCTTTGGTCTGCAGGGGTGATGCATTTCCCATGATCCTAAGGGAGAAGTCCAGGTACAGGAGCTCCGATTTCTTATTCTGTCCTCCTGTGTCCTCTAATTACAGTTTCTGTAGGTGGCCCAAAGCTGCTGCGTCCCTTACATAATGCCAAGGGAGAAAGAAAATAGAATTTCATTGGCTACTGTACTTAGAATGGATCCTCAAGCCAAGAAAGAAAACCACAATGGGCTTGGCAAACAAACAATTGAAAAGTACAGGTGCTGGGAGTATGCACAGTCCCAAAATCAACATGACTTGGGAGGAGAGAGGGTTGGAAAACAAAGAAAGGTGCTTTTCATTCAGTGAAATTTATTTCTTTTCAATATTTGTGATCTGCAGCTGATAGTGCACGAGGCCACTTGGCATTATTTCCTGACAAAGGGGAAGGCTGCTGTGCTGAGCAGACGCTCGAGCGGCCTGTGGCATGAGGTGCGCCATTTGTCAAGAAGATCAATATTGACTGTTCTTGTATCTTTGTGGTGAAAGTTTGCTCTTCCCTAAAAAGAAAAAAAAATGTGGGGGCTTTAAAATATAGAGCACGTGCCCAGTTCAGATACTGAATCAAGTGATTGCAATGGGTCTTCATAGAGAGCCGTCCCTTCCCGATAGTGAGCTGTCCCTTCTTTAAGGAGTCAGGTTCATTTGTCTCATGACACTGGCAACCTCTTCTCCATCATTCCAGTTCAGTCCCAACTCCATGAAACACACACTCTGAGTGTAACAATGCACTTCAGTGTATGTTTTGGAACATCAATTCTATTCAGTTCAATCCAACATAGACCAATAAAGCCTCATGTCTCAGGCAGCAGGAACTAAGGCACTGGGTGAATAAGTCTAAGGGCACGGACTGCATTAGCTTCTGATGCCTCGACTTCTGTAGTTTGTTATATTTAGATTGCAGAGGAGTGTAGATGTAACCAGCTTGTTAAATAAGAAACACAGAACCAATTGCAGAGTTAAAAACCACGAGGTCAGAGCAAAAGCAGAAAACCTTACCCTTCACTGCTTCTGTGGTTCCTCCTCTCTGCAAGAGACCTACTTCTGTGCGTCCTGTCTATTTAAAGACTTTCTGTTCTGTTTTCTCATTGGTTGTAAACCCAGCCACATGACCTCCTTGTCACTGCCTGTTTGTACAGACCTCCAGGTCGTCTATGGTTGGTATTGAGATTAAAAGCGTGTGTCTGCCATGCTGGCTGTGTCCTTGAACACACAGAGATCCGCCTAGCTCTGCCTCCCAAGTGCTGGGATTAAAGGCGTGCCCCACTACTGCTCGGCTTCTGCTCTGGCTTGCTCTGACCTCAAGGCAACTTTATTGACATACAAATAAAATCACATTTCAATACAAATAAAATATCACTATATTTCCCCTTTTCTATTTTAATAAAAAGAAAAAAAGGAAAAAGTTATAACTAATATAAGAAAAACTATATACAAAAGTACAATAACTATATATACCATATATACAAACAAA
Source organism: Onychomys torridus (assembly GCF_903995425.1). Classification (NCBI taxonomy): domain Eukaryota; kingdom Metazoa; phylum Chordata; class Mammalia; order Rodentia; family Cricetidae; genus Onychomys; species Onychomys torridus. The sequence continues at coordinate 7,633,390 of NC_050462.1, forward strand.
TACCTAAACAATGTCTAGTCCATTTGTATTTGACAAATTCAGAGAAAATAATTCCATTATCTATCCTATTTTGGTAAGTCCAGAATGTACCTGATTCACTTTTTATCCTAACTTATATAGCTAACGGAACTGTCTTATAACGTCTTTCAAATTTATACACTTACAGCTCTTAGTGAGTTTTTCTGAAATCCTTAACAAAGATAATTATAACTATAACTAACTGATCTTCAACTCCCTCAGAGACCCAAGAAGGAAATAATACTACCTAATAAAAAATAAAAACAAGAAGTGCATGCAAGCAGCTTACAAAAAAATGTGAGTTGACAGAAACAGCCAGCTGCCTGGATAGTCACCTGAGGTTTCTCCACAGTGTTGGGGCATCATCTTCAGCCTATAGGCTTAGCATATCTGACAGACTCTTTTGTGAACTAAGATGTATACAAGGTCAACAGTTTGACCTCACATTTGGTGAGAGCAGTCCATGTACCAGAAACACCTGAATTCCATTAGTGTCATGTCATGATTCAGGATTTTAAATTCTGGAAATTATTGATGTCTTTTCAATTCAGCTGTCCATTTTTCTTGGCTGTGTATATGTGGCTTCATCTTGGCATCCTGTTCTTCTCCACATTTCTCTACTAAATGCCAGTCTACTATTGAGAGGGGTGAGCTTAGTTATTCTTCAAGAATAACTGTTTCATCTGCTGTTCCATTGCATATCAGAAGCCATTGGCCCACTCCCTGTTCAGCTGCCTTCGAAGAAAAGGGCATGGTACCTTTTACAGATTGCAAAGGTCACTCACTTCAAGGATGGTGCCATATTGTCCTGGCTTCAGAAGATGCCTTTTGTTAAAGCCACAACCACACTTGTTTTGGCAAGAATTGGTAGTCCTTGGTTTCATGTCCTGTCTGTCCTGTTTGTCAGCAGTTGATTCGAGGATACTTTGTTGTCCAGTGGCTAACTTTTGCCACAATGAAAGTTAGCTCCATATGCAGTTTCTTCAATGCCCATATTTTCTCTGAAGTAGATTGGTACTGCCAGGAGCCGTCATGTCTCATAGTCATAGCAAAAAAGAAAAATTCTTAAGTTATTAAAACATTTTAAATGCCATATTCTGTAGATCTCTGAAGGGTTTGAAGATGACCTGTCTATCTAAAATATATCTGTTTGATCTTGAAAACACACCTAATATGACTACAAGTTCAATTGTAATGTCTAACCACTAATTTTCATTTCTATATATCCTAATAGTTGGTAATACTAACATTCAAGGATTAGCAAATTGCATTATATTGTTAAATGAACGGTATAAATACAATATCTCGAACAAGATTAGAAATACGTGTATGGTATATTCTAACAATCTCAACAATAATAAATTGTATACAATATAAAACAATCCAATTGTATGTAAAGTATTTAAAACTAGTAATTGTCTTTTTCTTTTCTTTCTTTCTTTCTTTTTTTTTTTTTAAACAAGCACCTTTTGCCTAGCCCTTTTCCTAACCCTTAACAACAACTTGTAACCAACCCTCCTAAACAATGAAAACTATCCCAGACCCAATACCCATAAAAAGACCAAAAAACCACCCACCCCACACCACCCCTTTGGGAATGTGGGCATCGAATTCTTAAAATTGCTTCCTGCTGGGTATGGGCGAAGTTATCTTTATTCTGAAAAGAAAAATTTTGGGTTAATTGACAAATTCTAGGAAAGATAACTATATTCTTTGTTATCCATAATGCCAAAGTTCAGGGTTTATCTCAAGTCCTTATTCAAGTAGTCTTTGAAACTGGATCATCTCAGCTAGCCATCTCAGAATTGCTCTAAGCACTTTGTAGTCCAAAGCTGATCTGTAGATGATGTTTGTCAGCTTAGTGATATTATTTTCCACGTGGAATTGTCGTTGTGGGGCCCCATCTTCTTCCTGGAGATTTCAGTTGAAGTTAGGCCTGGCTGTGATTTCCTGCAGAAAACTGATAAGAGACTCGAACACAAAGACATGTATAGGCAGCTAATTGAAGCCTTTTCTCTAGATTTAATTAGTACTCTATATGACCATTATTATCTTAACAAAGTTTAAAATATATATATCTTGTAAATTTTGATATAAAATTCATACTTTAAGAAAAGTTTAAAGAATCAGAATAGAGTCAAAGAATTGAGATTAGTAATAGAATAGTCCCTTAATTAATTTGGTTTTTCTCCTGTCCCATGTCAGAAGATGGCTCTTTCTTCTGGTATGATACAGGGAGTTTTCATTTTCCTTTTAACAACATGCTTGAGTTTAAAGGAGGAGAGAGCCATTCTCCAACTCCAAAATCAGCTTGAAGCCTTAATTGAACTGGGACTACAAGAAGACTAAGAGTATTAATTTTTTAGAGAAGAGCAGAAACAAACATTTAGGAAGAATTATGAAATTTTGTAGATGATATACCAATAGGCCATTTTACTCTTTTTTCCTGGGACAGATGGTTTGTCCTTTTTCTTCAGTTGTCTCATTTGTCCAGTGTTCTTCAGATACCTTAGCCTTCATTCTCCTAAAAGACAAAAACAAAAACCCTTCCCCAAGACTAATTTTGGGGAGGTCCCCTTTTGGCAAGTTACATCTGATTAAATGAAAAGGCATGTATTAATGGTATAAGTGAGTTTAAACTGGATGGTCATGTTGGTTGATGAACTATCACCTCCTCTAATTAAGAGGTCTCTCTTGTTCAAATCGAACCTTTATCAGTTTTGATGGTACCCACAGCTTATCTTCTCCTGCAGAAACAAAAGCAAAACCTCGTCCCCAATGTAACACATACCCTGGTTTCCATTCTGAGGTCAGCACATCCTTGAAGTATATAGGCTGATTTAATTCTGTTGTTTTTTCTATTAACCAATGTCTCTCTGCAGCTGTTGTTCCTTTCTCATTAGCATTGAGAAAATTCAAAGTTAATAGAGCATTGTGCAGTCTATTTCTGGGGTTTTTTGTTATCCCTTTCTGTTTATTTATCATATCCTTTAGAGTTCTGTTGGATCTTTCTATAACTGCTTGGCCTGTAGGATTATGTGGTATATCTGTAATATGCTTTATATTATAATAAGCAAAAAACTGTTTCATTTTAATAGAGACATATGCTGGAGCATTGTCAGTTTTAATTTGTGCAGGTATACCCATGATGGCCATAACTTCTAGCAAATGAGTGATTACAGAATCAGCTTTTTCAGAACTCAAAGCAGTTGCCAATTGAAATCCTGAATAAGTATCGATAGTATGGTGTACATATTTCAATTTTCCAAATTCTGCAAAGTGAAACAATCCATCTGCCAGATTTCATTCCTCTGAGTACCCTTTGGGTTACATCCTGCTGGTAATGGTGTCTGATTGTAGAAGGAACAAGTAGGACATTTCTTTACAATTTCCTTGGCTTGTTGCCAGGTTATGGAAAAATCCTTTTTTAAACCTTTACTATTGACATGATGTTTCTTATGAAATTCTGAGGCCTCCAGCACATTTCCTATCAATAATTTATCAATCTCATCATTACCTTGTGCTAGAGGGCCTGGCAGACCAGTATGGGATCGGATGTGAGTTATATATAAAGGATGACTCCTTTCCCTGATTGTATCTTGTAATTGAATAAATAGTGAAGTTAATTCTGAAGCATCATGGATAAATTCTGCAGTCTCAATATGTAATACCACTCTTTCAGCATACTGAGAGTCAGTAACTATATTGAGAGGTTCTGAAAAATCCATTAATACCAACAGAATAGCATACAATTCCGATTTTTGAACTGAATTATAAGGACTTTGAACCACTTTACTTAAATTTTCTGATTTGTAACCTGCCTTTCCTTGTTTGTTGGCATCTGTATAAAATGTCCAAACTCCAGATATGGGTTTTTCATGTACAATTCGAGGCAAGATCCAATCAGCTCTCTTTATAAGATCAATTCTATTGCTTTTAGGATGTTTGCTGTTAATTTCTCCCAAAAAATTACTGCAAGCTCTTTGCCAAGGTTCACTTTCTGTCCATAATTTTTCAATGTCCTCTTTAGTTAAAGGTACAACAATTTCTGCTGGGTCTATTCCTGCTAATTGACGAAGTCTCAATTTTCCTTTCAAAATTAAGTCAGAGATTTTTTCCACATAAGTTTTTAATTTTTTATTTAGTTTATTTGGTAAAAATATCCATTCCAATATAATATCTTCTCTCTGCATTAATATTCCTGTAGGAGAATGCCTAGAAGGTAAAATAACCAAAATGCAATCCAGCTTTGGATCAATACGATCTACATGTCCTTCATGTACTTTTTTTTTGTACCAAGGCCAATTCTTTCTCAGCTTCAGGTGATAATTCTCTTGGACTATTTAAGTCCTTGTCACCTTCTAAGGTTTTGAACAAATTATTCAGTTCATCATTTTTTACCCCAACAATAGTTCGTAGATGAGAAATGTCCCCAAATAATCTTTGAAAGTCATTAAGAGTCTGTAGGCGATCTCTCCTAATTTGTAACTTTTGAGGTCTAATTTTTTGTAGCTCTATTTTATATCCTAAATAATTAATAGAATCTCCTCTTTGTATCTTTTCAGGAGCAATTTGTAATCCCCAGCCAGGCAATATTTTCTTTACTTCTTCAAACATTCTTTCTAAAGTATCTGCATTTGAGTCAGCTAGTAAAATATCATCCATATAATGATAAATTATAGATTTAGGAAATTTTTTACGTATCACTTCCAAGGGCTGTTGTACAAAATATTGGCACAGAATTGGGCTATTCAACATTCCCTGTGGGAGGACTCTCCATTGAAATCTTCTAACCAGTTGAGAATTATTGTAAGTAGGCACTGTGAAAGCAAATCTTTCTCTGTCTTTTTCTTGTAGGGGTATTGAAAAGAAACAGTCTTTTAAATCGATAACTATGAGAGGCCATCCTTTAGGTAACAGAGTAGGCAAAGGAATTCCAGATTGTAGAGAGCCCATTGGCTGAATTACTTTGTTAATTGCTCTAAGGTCTGTTACCATTCTCCATTTACCAGATTTCTTTTTAATTAACAAATACAGGAGAATTCCATGGGCTAGTAGATTCTTCAATATGCTGAGCATTTAACTGTTCTTCTACCAGCTCTTCTAAAGCCTAGAGTTTCTCTGTTGTTAAAGGCCATTGATGAACCCATACAGGCTTGTCTGTTAACCATTTTAAAGGTAGAGCTGTTGGTGCCTTTGGAAGATCATCAGTTTTTCTGCCCTGTTCTTGTATAATATGGATGGCTGGTGACCACTCATTAGAATAATACCTTCTAATATTTCTCTCAGAAACATGTGCTAGTTTATTATTTATTTCTGAGGTTGGAGGGATGTTAATCTGAGTATTCCATTGTTGTAACAGGTCTCGACCCCACAGGTTCATGGCTATGTTAGCCACATATGGTTTTAATCTGCCTCTCTGTCCTTCTGGGCCTATACATTCGAGCCATCTTGCACTCTGTTTAACTTGAGATAATGTTCCAATTCCTAACAGTTGAACATTTACCTCCTGAAGAGGCCAAGATGGATGCCAAAATTCTGGTGCAATTATGGTAACATCAGCACCTGTGTCTACCAGACCAGACAACAAAACACCATTTATTTTTATTGTTAATTTTGGTCTTTGTTCATTTATAGAAGTTTGCCAAAAAAATTTCTTTATGGTCTCTCCTGAATTTTCTGTTCTCTCTGTCTCAGTTGTTCCATTACTCTGAGTAGCCTGGTTTATTCCAATAGGCATTTGGTCATTTAACTGCTCTGAGTAGGGGTCTCCTCTACGATTGCAGGAAAGGTATGAACTGGATTCACTGTAGGGGCCTGCCTGAGGCCCCTCTGGGAGTTTCCCAAAGACTGAGGCAAAGTATTACCTTGTCTGTCCCTTGTTGATCTACATTCATTGGTCCAATATCTTCCCTTACCACACCTTCTACATATTCCAGAAGGAAGGGGCGTTCTGTTGCCATTGTTCCTTGAAGAAACATTGTTTCTAGAAGTGCCCTGTTTACAGTCCCTTTTCAAATGTCCTTGCCTTCCACATCCAAAACATCTAACATTCCTCAAACCTCTTGAAATTGCTTCTCCTACCCACATATTATCATGATCATGAGCCTCAACATTAACCGTGTCTTTAATCCAATCTTCCAAGGGTGCAGATCTCGCCTTTAACGGCCTGATTATTCTCTTGCATGCTTCATTTACATTCTCAAAAGCCAAAGATTCAATTATTATCTGGCTAGCTTCTGAATTTGGGACCATTCTCTTTATTGCTGAAATCAGTCTTTGTAAGAAATCTGTGAAAGATTCTTTTGGGCCCTGTGTAACCTTTGTAAATGACTCAGTTTTCTTCCCTGGTTCCTCAACTCTGTCCCATGCATTCAAGGCTGCCATTCGACATAGAATTAGAGTTTGCATATCATATAAACATTGTGTTTGTACTGCAGCATATTGGCCTTCTCCAACAAGCTGATTCTGGAGGATTTGTATACCTCTATCACTACATTGTTTTGCTATGTTTTTAGCTTCCTCTTTGAACCACATTTGCCACTGGAGCTGCTGTCCGGGTTCCAGAACCGCCTGTGCCAGCTCCCGCCAGTCCTGTGGTATAATTCTATTATAAGTTGACCAGGAGTTTAACATTTGTTTTACATATGGAGAATGCATGCCATAAGATACTATTGCCTCCTTAAACCTTCGTAAGTCTAACATTTCAACTGGAGTCCAAATATTTTGTGTAGTCACTTGACCAGGTTGCTGTTGTATGGTTACCAGATAAATTAAGGGTGATTGTGTGAAAACAGGCTTTCTTTCTGTAACCTTATAATCCAATCCTGAAACAACTTCACGTTCTGGCTAAAAGCTTGAATCCAACCGCTTCAATGTTCCGGTCTGAGCCGAGTCGAGCCTGGGCTCCGGCTTCCTTAAGCTCCGACCAACCACATGCGCTGGCGTTTCAGCCAAAAGCAGCCTATCTGCAGTTGCGTGTAGCTCCTGCAATTAGCGGTAGCTCCCGCAGGCCTGAGTTGTTCGTAGCACAGGCTTTTTAAGCAAGTAACTCAAGCTGCGGCTGTAACCGCTTGTGGCTAAGGTAGATTGGGCCTGAGTCCTAAGCTGAGCTAGGCCCAGGTTAGGCCGGGGCTAAGCCTGTGCTAAGGAGCCGGGCCTGCCCAGGCGGGAAGCCGGACCCACTGTCAAGGCAAGTGGTTTTTTAATGAATTCTTGCCACGTTGGGCGCCAATTGTAGATGTAACCAGCTTGTTAAATAAGAAACACAGAACCAATTGCAGAGTTAAAAAACCACGAGGTCAGAGCAAAAGCAGAAAACCTTACCCTTCACTGCTTCTGTGGTTCCTCCTCTCTGCAAGAGACCTACTTCTGTGCGTCCTGTCTATTTAAAGACTTTCTGTTCTGTTTTCTCATTGGTTGTAAACCCAGCCACATGACCTCCTTGTCACTGCCTGTTTGTACAGACCTCCAGGTCGTCTATGGTTGGTATTGAGATTAAAAGCGTGTGTCTGCCATGCTGGCTGTGTCCTTGAACACACAGAGATCCGCCTAGCTCTGCCTCCCAAGTGCTGGGATTAAAGGCGTGCCCCACTACTGCTCGGCTTCTGCTCTGGCTTGCTCTGACCTCAAGGCAACTTTATTGACATACAAATAAAATCACATTTCAATACAAATAAAATATCACTATAGAGGAGAAAGTCCTCTGGTCTGCAGGTAGAGGAAGAGAAGGGAGTCTGGTTCATGACCAGCTTTCTTCCCTATAGAATCCTTCACATCAACATGTTGTCTAGGTCTTTAATCAGCTGGAAACTGTGATGGTGCAGATCCTGATTGGGTAGATGTCGGTGGAGTGATAGAACCTCCTGGTGTAATAAGCTTCTGGGTGGTGCTACTGAGCCAGCCCAGTGTGGTGTTCTAATAGAAGTTATTTTTTATCTGCATCAATTGCCTGGGGAGATTTCTTTTTTAATCACTGTATACTCCTGGACTCTGCCATAGGCATTTTGCACCAGAATTTGTATTATAAAATATATATTCCCCAGATGATTTTTAAAAGCGACAGTTACAGAAAGCTGTTTAAAACACAGTGAAGAGTGTGCCTTATTTAGTTTTTTCTTTTAGAAAAGGAATATGAAAAGGAGAATTCTAAGAAGGCAAACGAGGCTATATATAGCTAAGCTCATGGGTACCAAAGGACTGAGGGGAGTGAGTGGGTCTGAGGATCTTGAGAGGTGAGATTCAAAGTTGAGCAGATCAGGAGAGCCAGAGAGAAACCGGTCAGGGTGACCTGCCCAGCTCTGTGCGTTTGTGTGGCTGGATGTGTCGGCACTAAGAAAAGGGGGCTCTATGATGTGAGGTTGAGAATGTGGGTTTGGGAAGAATAGATTTGGGACTGCCTTACAATAGCTACTCCTGCAGCCTTGGAGGGTTACTTAGCATTCCATTTTAAAGTAAGGATAATGATTGCTGGGAAGGAAACCCTAGGAAAAAACAGAAACCGAGGAGCAGAGACGAGAGTTTGTCTGAGTTCCTGCGGAGAGGAATGGAGGGCTCTCACTGGACACTGTTCTAGCTTCATCTCTGTCGCTGGTACAGAACACTCTGGTCGAAGACGACTCAGGGTGAAGAGAGGGTTTAGTTAATATTTTTTTCCTTTTTTAATCAATTAAATTTATTTATTTATTTATTTCACATCCTGACCACAGTTTCCCCTCCCTCCTCTTCTCTCATTTTCTCCCCCATCTCCCCTCTGCACCCCCACGGGCCCCAGCCCCGCCATGCCATCCACTCCTCCTCAGTTTCTGTTCAGAAAGGGGTAAGCCTCCCACGGATATCAGCAAAGCATGACATATCAAGTTGCTGTAAGTCTAAGCACCATCTCTTGTTTTGAGGCTGGACAAGGCAATCCAGTAGGAGGAATAGATTCCCAAAAGGCAGCCAAAGCGTTAGGGACAGCCCCTGCTCCCACTGTTAGGAGTTCTACTTGGAGATAGATAGTAGCTTCAGTGGTGAAAGTGTTAGACCTACAATGTATTCAATAGCTAAGCAATGATCTAATGTTCAGTCACATCCAAACAATGAAAACGGCATATAAACATTGATGGACAATTGGTACTGACAAAACATTTAATAAACTGCTTTTCACTAAAAGTGAAATCGTCCTTTTGGTAATTCATTGGTATTTATTCAATGTCTGTTGCTATTTTCCCTCTCAAATTTTGTTGATTACTTCAAGGTCCCAACGGCTGACCTGAACATCCCCCCTCCTATCTCCTGACTGCTTCCTCCTTTCCACAGCTTTACCTTCTGGTCTGCTAGATACTCCCTGTGTTTGTAGTGACCCTCCTCTAGGTCACCACATACTACCTACCACCTTTGCCCTAATTCTAAAGTACTCCCATCTGAGAAGCCGTATCTTATTTCTGTATATAAATTAGAGTGGGGGGATGGGGAGATGGATCAATGGTTAAAAGCTCTTACCGTTGTTACAAAGGACAGGGGTTTGGTTCCCAGCACCCACATCGAGTGGCTCACAACTGTCAGTAACTCCAGCTCTGGTAGACGTGATGCCCTCTGCAGGTACTGCACTGATGTACACATACCCCTCCAAACATGCAGATAATTAAAAATATTTAAAAATTAAGAGTATTGCTCTTAACGTTTCCCTATTACTTTTAACCTTACCTAGTTTTCATCTTGGTGTCAACATCAAAAAAAATCTCCATTTGATATCTATTGTTCAATGTATGTCACCCTTCACTAAAATGTCAGTTTCATGAACCGTTTGTGGCACATGATGTAACTGAGTAAAAAAACAATTCCTGCATGCCCAGGACATGTTCACTAATCCTTTAAATGAAACACACAGTGTGTGTGCTGTGGGCAGTGGGAGTCAACTGTAGTTGTTTTCAGGATTATAACTTTTAAAGAATAAAGGGACAAAAGTGCTATTCTAAGGTCACTCATGTAGTGAAGTAAGGGTTGCAGGCGGGGTGTCCTGTTTGTGGACTCACAGATGTAACATTGTTTGGTTTATTTTTCTCTTTTGCCTCACAGTCTAGCCCTCGTGGTGAAAAAACACCCTCGCCCTGCTCCAGGTTTGTGACTCACATGAAGAATTTTTCTGCATCACATAAAACGGATAGATTAAATTTTCTACCATTTTCAGGTAAATTAGCCCAGAGAAATTCATGGTTTCCAAAGAAACTATAGAGTATACAGGCAAAGACTATAAGCTTTCACTCTTTAGTGCCTTCCAACCTGGCAATGAAAGAGGCCCTTCGTTGGTTTGTGAAGTCTGCAAATCCAGGGGGAGGTTGGCTCAAGGCTTGGCTTGATCCATGGATCCGTGGACATTACTAGGGTTTTATCCCACTGATATTACTAGCTTTATTCAGTTGTTGCTTTCATTTTCAGAAAGGGTAGAAAATTGTATCCAGAGGTAGGCATTATTCTTAGAGTTGATGATCTCAAAAGGAAAAGCTTGAGGCAGAGGCAGGTGGATCTCTTTGAGGCCAATCTGTTCTATATAGTGAGTTCTAGACCACCCAGGTCTACATAGTGAGACCCTGCTTCAAAATCCAAAAGGAAGCAAACCAAAGTAAGACCCTGTTTCTCCCTTTACATACATACATAGCTTCACATTATGTCTGATGACTTTGGCTGGCCAAATTTGGGTCTCAAGTGCCTGGTAAATGAAGCATGTTAGGTGGGCCACAGTGGAAACTGTACCTAAATTTTACCTAATGTGTGTGTTTAGAGTGGGGACCGAGAGATAAAGAGAAAGAGAGGCAGGGCTGGGGATGGTTTTCCAAACTAAATTGATGGCAGACAAGGTTTTTACAGGAATATAATTTTTTGATGAGGTCAATGAGATGTGTAGTTGTGTTCTCACCTACTGTGTTCCTCCACTGCAGACTGTTACGCCACTGGGGACTATTGATAAACTCTGTTTTGAGGAGTGTTTCCATGACTTGAAAGGGAAATCAGTCATATGACCAATTTATTATCCAAGAAAAAGCAATAATTTTATAATGATCGATGAAGCAGGTGATAGTTGTGCTTTGATTTGTGTTCTGTTACGTTATCAATTTTAAATGTTAGAAAGTTGTAGTTAGAGTTTTCCTGCCTGGCCCAGAGTCAGGACAAGTCTCTCTTACCCGCCAGTCCCACAGTCACTCAGACCCAACCAAGAAAGCACACAGAAACTTACATTGTTTAGAAACTGTATGGCCGTGGCAGGCTGCTTGTTATCTACTTCTTCTTCTCTTAAATTAACCCATTTCTGTTAGTCTATACTTTGCCACATGGCTTGTGGCTTACCAGTGTCTTTACATGTTGCTTTTCATGGCAGCGGCTGGCGGTGTCTCTCTCCAGCCTTCTACTTCCTAGAATTCTCTTCTCTCTTGTCCTGCCTATACTTCCTGCCTGGCCACTGGCCAATCAGAACTTTATTTACACAGAGCGATATCCACAGCACTTCCCCTTTTCTTTTTTTTTAAAGGACGGTTTTAACTTTTACATAGTAAAATTACATATAACAAAACAATTATCAAGCAAGAATTACAGGTACAATATTAAAGAAGATATCCTATCTATCTTATATTTGTGAGTCTAAGGTTTTATATCTAACTTATCTTTTATCATAACTGAGGAAATTATAACTATCTATTCTTCAACCACATCAAAGACCTCAGAAGGATATAATATTACCTGAGAACTGGGAGAAGGATGTAAGCATTTTTCAGGAGTCTTGCAAGCGTAGACAGAGACAGCTGGCAGCCTGGACAGTCACCTAATGTTTCTTTGTAAAGTTGGGGCATTTGTCTTCAGCCCACAGAGCTAGAGTCTCTCGGTCACTTCTCTCAGTGTCCTGTAGAATGTCTGGCAGTTTCCTCTGCGAAGCAGGAACCTGAAGGACCATTTTGTCAAGCAAAGTTCAGTGGTCACCTTTTTATGGGTCCTGCATGTCCAGTTGATCGAGCAGTCCAGGCAATAACAGTTTCTTGCCCAAATGCCTATTTTTGCCAAGGTGAAGATAAACTCCATATGAAGTGTCTTCAATGCCCATCCTCCTCTCTGAAGTAAATCGGTGCTGCCAGGAGCAGACATGTCTCACTGTCCAGAAAGCCTAAATTTTAAAAATATTTTAAATGCCATATTCTGTAGACCTTTGAAGTGTTTGAGGATTACCTGTCTATCTGAAATATCTCTCTGTATATCTAGAAGACTTAACTAACATGGCTACGAGTATGATTATCATAGATGACTAATTATTAATCTATTTTTAATTATCCATTTCAATTTAAAATACAATTAGAAATATACACACAGTATAACAAAATTAACTTTAAGTTCGTATCAATAGACTAAAATCTATACCAATGTAAAACATTTTAAATGAGTTGTTGCTCTTTTAGAAGTAAGTTCATTAATCTACTCTTTCATCCTATCATATCTATATCATATCCCCTTTTTATCTTTAGAAAGAGATTGCATTTATAATCAACCTGTTTTAAATAAAATAGTGGTTTTTCTCTGTCCCACACCAGAGGGCTCTTCTGATTTGGGACACAAGAATCTCTTAACCTTTTTTTTTTTAGCAATATGTCTGGGTTTCGAGAAGGAGTGAGCCAATTCTATCTCCAAAGCCAGCTGGGAATTTGGGCATAGTTTTTCTTACTACTTTCTGCTGGAGGGGGGCGCTGTATCTTATGGGAACACAAAGAAAATTTTAGGATTATGGAGTAGTCCATTAGGGTGAACCTCTGAGCCAGTTGCCTTGAAACCATTTTGGATGTTGGATCATCTAGGCCATGGTGTCATCGGAGACCTTTTAGGTGGTCTTGGCTGGTCAAACCTGATGTATCTTAACCTGGAACAAATCCAAAGCCTCTGGCTTTCTGTGGAAACAAAAGCAGAGGCTCTTTTCCAAAGCAACATATCCTTATATCCAAATTTTGAAGTCAAGGTACCTTTAAAATTTACATATTTGTTTAACTCAACAGCTTTTACGATCAAAACAGCAGAAAGTTTTCATTTGTTCATTTACTTATGCAATATACCAATAGATGTGAGGAGCAAGACCGAATCATCATGGCTAAATTAATTAAAACCAGCAATTGATTAAAGCAAGCTTTTTAATTTGTGTACATGGGCTGCCTCCACCCAAGATGGGGGATTCAAGAGGTCAGCATTGGGTATGAGGAAGACTAGGATTTCACAGAGCTCAGGGGTAAAGGGTTTCCAAATAGGGGAAAATAGGTGGGGTTATAGGAGCAGAACATAACAGGGGTTCAAAGCAAGGCAATCACAGCAGGTGGTCATGACAAGGTAGCCATAGATGGTCATAACAGGTAGTCATAAGTAACAGGTGGTCTTAATAAGGTAGTCATAAGTGGTCATATAACCTTTGAAACAAAGACACTGTTGCCATTCCTGAAACAGGCAGTACAGAACCATTTGTATTTAAGGTTACAGGTGGGGAGTAATAGCACACTCCTTGAAAAACAGAGGTTTTTCATAAACAGGAAAGAATTTGTCTTTACTATAAGATGACTTTTAAGCCTAAGATGGAGGCAGTATTAGTTTCCTACATATACTTGGGTATCAGGATTTTATGATGGTTTCATATGTCCTGTATTGTATAATTTTGATGAGATCTTTTTCCAAGGCTTTGTATCTGTAGGTTGGACCAACTGCAGCTCAAAATGTATTCATGGCTATGATAAAGTACCTCTATTCTAAACATATGCAGACTTTTCAGTCTTGTCATTATATTAAATGATATGGTATAACAAGTATTTACAAAGCACATACTTTGTTATCAGGTATTGACAGTAATCCAGAAATGATTTAAACTGCATGGAAAGCCCTGCAGGTTATTTACAAGCACTGTGCCTTCTTATATAAGGGACATGGACAACCTCAAGTTTTGGTGCCAATGAAAAAAGAATCCAGGAACTAGTCCCCTTTGGACATTAAAAGACAATGGTAGTATGGATTTCATATTTCAGGGGTTTGGTAGCACATACTAAAGTGGGTTTTGATGTATCCCACTCTTGTTAGTATTATACAAAGAGCCCATTAGGCGTTTACTCAGTTTCAAGCAATTAGTATAAGTCAATAAAAGTAAATGCCAACATCTTAATTCTTTTCAAAATATAGAAGATGACCAGAAATGATGACTATGTCTATCTGAAACATGTAGGACTTCAAAATCCAGTGCATGAGGCTCTTTAGAGCTGAGGCTATGATTGTAACTGTTTAAGAAATGCCCTGCTTTAAAGTCATGTGACTTTCACTGATGGCTCTAAGTGCTTTAATATTCTTCTTAAATTTGATGACCTGACATCTTCATGTGAGCTATGATGAGGGGCACCAGTGGGTGGGGATAGTTAGTCATCAGGGACTCTCTAGGGCTGAGGCATGCACTTGGTTTTATGAAACCCTTAGGACAAATGAACAGCATTTGAGTTCTGGGTTCTGTATCAGGATGGGGATCTGAACTGGGCACTTGAAAGAGGGAAGATCCATACTAAGGCTGGCTGATAGGAAGGGGGAATCACCACCTTTTTCTTTGAGAAAGGGATGTGATGTGTGATTCAGTTGTCTGTAGTAGCAGTTAAAGACAGATTGAAAGGCAAGTCTGAAGGCAAGAAAACTACTATTGGAGCTCTTATAGTTACCAGGTAAAAAGATGACAGGATATGGTGTGTTTGTGAAATTAGAGGAAAGGAATTACCAGAGGAGACATGTAGGAGGTAGTGTTCACAGGACATGAGCATGGATTAAAGATGAGGACTGAGATCAAAGGTTGATGTGGGAGAACGTTTACACTACCATCAATTTACTCAATAAGGGATGATTGAACACCCTTCAGGTAACTGGCATCAGGCTACTTTTTTGGAATATACACAGGACAAAGACAGGTGCGGTCCCTGTCTTCTTGAAATGTGCCTTTAAGTAAGGTAAAAATTGATAAGTAAACAAATAAATCACCAAGGTTACAGTAGATAATGAAAGCTATGAAGAAAAATAGTAGGGAATTTTCTTATGTATCTTTGTAATCAGTTCCTGTCCAACCACAGACTCTGACGACAGACAGGCTATTTAATATCTTCATAGTTCTCTCATTTCTAGGCTCTGATATCCATAGAATTATTCAACATGCAATTTCCTAAATCTAACTTCCTTCATTCAGTGTAATGCATTTCAGACCTATGGTGTTAGTGTTGATACATGGATTTACCACGGTTTTATCCAGCTATCAGTTGAATAGTGTGTGTGTGTGTGTGTGTGTTTTAATGAAAGGCTTTATTGAGTTGACTGGAATGCTAGTTTAAATATTAACTGTGAAAATGATTACAGACATGTATGTTTGATGAGGCATATAGTGGGACACTAATCAGTGAATTATACACTATGCAAATTTTATTTCAGTAAATCATATAGTAAAGGAGCTTCTATACAATTTTTCATAAAATTGAAAGATAACTTCAAGTCAAACAGATTAATTAGTGCACTGGAGGGAATACAGCAGACTTGGAGCTACTTAATAATGTCTGGTGGTTAAGAAAACTGACACTCATTCTGGAGAAGGGAAGGTGGTGTGTGAACTGAAATGAAAAGAAAATGGTGCTGAGGGTTTGGGAGCTTTGTCAGTCACATGGAAGAGTTTTGGAGTTTGTCCTAAATTGCATGGCGGCACTAAAGTCACAGGCAAAGGTGTTCCTCTTCCCATCTACTTTTAGACATCATCACCTTGTGGTTTGTATACCTACCTGGAGCAGGACAGAAGCAGAGGGATACAATGGCAGTGAGGATGTGAGTGGGTGGAGGTGGAGAAGGAGATGCATACAGATATAAATGCTGATAATGATACACTCAAGTGTGTGCACACATGCACACGGAGACACACCCAGACATGAACACAAACCACACTCTTGGAGATCAATGTGACAGCTGTCACATTGATAAGCTCTCTCCGCCACAGACCATGTGCTCTCCAACATTCAGAACTCCAGTGGGAGTTCCACAGATAAACATATCTTCAGTAGGGAGATGAGGACTTCATCTAAAAGCCAAGGTCTCTGGCTGAGATGGATTCCTATGATGCAGTCCAACAACACCCAGCAAGTGCTTGCTCTATATCAAGCTCCATATTGGGTACTGGGGGCAGCCCGAAGAAAACTATATGGATAAAGTCTTACAGGTGTAGGAAAGTGTAAAGTTGTTCCAAAAGGAGACCACCAAAGCACGCAGCTTTTGACCTGGTGACCACAGAATGTCACTTGAAAGGCACTGTCCCAGCTGTTGACCTCTGTCTTGGCAGTAGGGTAAGGAAGCAGAGTGTGAAGAAAATGGGAAGACAGGGAGAGGAAAGGGGAAGGAGACCTGGGACCTTGTTAACTTGGAGCCCTAATTTTTCCTAGAGCTCAGAGCCAGGCATGACCCATGTATCTACCATTCTGTCGACATAGCACTCAGGAGGGTCTCAGTAGAATTCATTCTCTACAAGTCTTATAAATCTTGGTGATCTCTAAAGACCACATTGATGTCCCAGAGAAGCCCCAGTTTTGTTCCCGCCATTTTGCTTCCTATCTTAGCTTGTCACGTATCTTGACACATCCGTCAGAATCACGTTGTAACCAACAGAAGCGGGTACTGCCCGGCCCTGCCTCTCTTGCTGCCCTTGTCTCTTCCTTTAAGATTTCTTGTCTTTCTTTGGCACAACTGAGAGTTTCCATTCCACCCCCACAAGCTTGTGAGAACATGCTCAGATTCTGGTGGGGGCTTGTGGGAGTGCCCACTCCAAAGGGGTGGTTCCCACCAGGATCTGGAATATGTCTGTACCCTTCTCACAGCTTTCTTGCTAAAGAATGTGGGGTTGGCTTTGACACCTCACCTCTTGGTATAAAACTACTTTTCATGGGTTGGCGGATATCTGCATCTGGGAGACCGCTTCCAGTTGCTCAGCTTTGGGGAGGAAATGATGCAAATACAAACCCAGGGCTTAGTTCTTGGGAAATTCAGGAAGTGTGTCCCAGAAAGGGAGGGGAGAAGGACATTTGTCAAAATGCTTGTGCCGCTGGGTCCCCTTGTGAATGCTCTTTGCTCTTTGTGCCTGCCAGACTCTGAAGAAAGAAACTCAAGCTCAAAGTGAAGGAGGCACTGGCAAGGGAGGGCAGCAACGTTTTCTAATCCATGTGGATCAAAACCACGCAGGTTTTGAGTCTGCGGTCTTCCTTAGCATGCTGGATTAATCACATGGATTAATAACACACAGTCGCCTTCACTCACTGCTGTCTCCTGGCCTTTGTGTTCCCTCCTCCCCCCAACTCTGTTTTTGAATTCTGTGAAGCTGGGGGAACAAAAGGAACAGCACTTTGTGAGTAGCATGGCAGTTGGCCTGGTGGTCCACTCCTCCGCAAGATGGACTCCGCATTTCCCAGTGTGCAAAACACTTGTTTGTGCTGCCTGGTAACTAACCGCTGACTTGTGGATTATTTAGGATGTCTTTGGGGGCTTTTGTTCTGTGTCATTTTGCTGGGTGAAAAGTAGCACATTGTAGTTCTTTACATTGCAAATAAGAACCGAGGCCAGGCTGAATGAAAGGCATCTACCCTGAGGAGAGGTAGGGAAGGGCTTGGCTAGTGTGCTCGCCTTGACTATATTTAATGTTTCACTTTCCTAATCTCAACACCTCTGTATTCTCTGGGGTAGGATCAGAAAGCAGTGTTTGCTTAAACACTAGCAGTAAACAACACTCACTGAACTTAATTATGTGCTATCATTTTGATACTCACAGAAACCCTATGGGGAAGTCGTACTATTAGCCCCTCCATTTTTTTTTTTTTTTGTTGTTGTTGATAAAATAATGAGTGGGGGCAGTCAGTATCTCACTGGATCAGAGTTGAGACAATGTAGATGGGTGCTTCGCCAGTTGGTGATCCTTCTGGCCTACAGCTCTGTTTGTTTAAGCTTGGCTCACTGTGTCCTTGAGAATTATGTAAAGCTTCGAGCCTGTGTTTTAATGTTTCCTAATACATTGTCCTTTCTTTAAAGAAATGAGGTCCCATGGCCAGAGAATAGAAACCATGATGATTTCCTATTCCAGTTCAGAGAAATAGTTAGAGAAGAAGACAACAGCTATCCAAGGGGAGCAAGATCCAAGTTCTGGGGAGGAAAGTCCTGGTCTTGGAGAGGTACTGATGAGCATTGCTGTGCCATATCACTTATCAGTCACCATTCAAACACTGAATATCCTCTGCTCTAGTCTCCAGGGACTAATACTTCACGGGCTCCAAGATTAGTTTCCTTACACTTGTTTGTAAACTGGCTTTTAGGAGGTATTAGAAATGACAGGGACAGGGCTCTCTCTAGGTTCAGAAATCACATATGTCTATGATTATACAACTAGGGCTTTCTGAAAAAAAAAATCACGTTCCTCAATGAGAAAAACCACATTGAGAGGCTGATCACTCGTGACACAGGCAACTCTGAAGTACTACAAAAATAGTGATAGTTTTATCAAAAGGACTGGTAGTGTTAAAAAGGAAGGTGAATGGCTATTAAAAATCAGTACAGTACATACTCAAAAAATCTCTGAGGGTTTAAAAGTGAGGAAACACATGGAGAATTCAGGCACCCAAAGTTTGGAGGCATAAATACCTTGGAGATTTCCAGTTATCTTTGGAAGACACACAGTTGGACCTGAGTAGAAAAGGATATGATGTTGGGTGGGCATGTTCCACAATTCTATTCCTCGTAAGCTGATGTGTTCTTCTGAATAAGTCATATTTACTTTCTCTTTATACACATAAAAAAAGAAAAGTTCTTTCAAATATATTGAATGAAAAAGAAATAAATGGAAGGACAGAAGTGCTCCTAGGTGTGGTGGAGGGGAAGGTTTAGTATATAGAGACATGGAAGAACATAGTTGGAGACAGGGACGTCTGCGAGGGTCCAGAGTGGACATGAGTGGACTGAGCTGAGCTGTGTGGAAGAGGGGGAGAAGGAAGAGGGGAGAGAGGGGAACCAGGTGCAGCAGCCAGGAAGCCAAAGGCACAGAGGGGGTGGGTGGCCAGAATGGTTGGATTCTATAGAGAAGAGCAGCCGAGCCCCTGGGCTGGAGAAGTTTAGGGGAGCAGGTGGGATATGCCAGCCAGGAGGACCCTGTAGCAGGGTAGGGATTAAGGGGTGCAGGAAGAACTGGTGGCCAGGATTGCATTGATATGTTAAGTAGGCACCTTAGCCATTTGTTCCAAGTTTGAAACCTAACGTGTGCTTTGGCCATATCCACCCCTCCCTCTTTTCTGTCATTAATATCTCTTCCTTTCATCCTTCTGCTCTGTGTCTCCTCCCTTCTGCTGCCTTCCCTTCTACTTTCAAATAGTAAGTGTACATATAGGAATACACATATATACATGCATATATACTCGTGGATTGATAAGATTCTAGAACAAGCAAGGTAAAATATTTTTTATTTTGCATCTGAATTTATTTTTTGGCCTTTTGTAAAGTTTGATTGTCTTTCCCCTATCAATTATAGTGACAATTAATAGCATGCATTAGTCACATTGTTCTTGCTCTGTGTCTAAAAGTGTGATTCCTCAATTTCTGAGAAGTTTGAGAGATCAAAAAACAACAGTGATGAGTCAAGTTCTGTAAGCATAATGTGACAGCCATACATGCTAAGATCAATACTGTGACATAGTGCAGCCTCATCCAGGGTGTGAAATTTGGGCCCACAGTGACATCTAAACACAAGGTTCTTTTGCCTTCTTGTGGAGACAGGCAGACACACTTCTCTTGAACTTCTGTAGCAATAGAGCAATCACAGTGCATGGTTTATCAGCAAAGGAATATCTAGTATAGGATTTAGAAGCTCTGCTAGGTATCTACATGTGTAGATCTAAAGAGCAGCCCATATGTTGACATGCTTTGTTTAAGAACAGTGAATAACATCAATCCATTTATCCACTATAATATTCTCTATATCTAATGTAATTTCTCTTAAATGTCTATTCCTATGTATGAAATTGCAAGTTTTAAGACTTAAGAAACATCCAGGGGTCTGGAGATATGGCTCAGTGGCCAAGTGCCCTCACTGCTTTTGCAGAAGACCAGAGTTCAATTCTGATCACCCACATTGGGTGGCTTAAAACTGCTTCTCACTCCGGCTCCAAGGCATCTGCTCTAGTTTGCTGTAAGAAGACACTGACCAAAACCAACTTGGGGAGCAAAGGGTTTCCTTTATTATTGTCTTTTTCATCCTTGAGGTTATAGTCCACCAGCCAAAGCAGGAGATTCTCCAGAGGTGGTACCACCCACAGTAGGAGGGACCCTCCCACATCAATCATTCCTCAAGGCGTGGCCACGACACAGTCTGATCTGAGCCATTCCTTAGTTGAGACGTCTTCAAATTATCCAGGGCTGTGTTGAGCTAACGAGTAGTTAACCCAGACACTTGGCATAGGAACAAATTATTGTTAAACCATAACCTCCCCTTTCTTATCCTCCAAGATCTCATGTTTATTTTGGTATTATAATATAAAATGCGAGTATCTGACTTATTTCAATTAATGGGATGTCAGTATCCATTTTCCAGCAAATGACATAATTTCATTTTTTAAAAATGGTTGAATAACACTCTATTGGGCATGTATGTATTTTCCTTCTCCATTCACTTTCTGATTGATTTTTAGTTTGATCCTATGACTTGGCTAGTGTGAATAGTTTTGCATGGTGTGTGGCATCTGCAATATGTTATCCTTGAGTCCACCAGTATATACCCAGGAGTGGCAGAGTTGGGTCACATGGCAGTTCTGTCTTAAGTTGTTTTAAGGAACTTCCAGACTAATCTCTATACTTTGTGGGCCAATTTCTACTCCTACCATTATTGCATAAATCTCTCTTTTCTCCACACCCTTACCGCATTTACTGACACCTGTTTTCTTAGTTATAGCCATTCCCACGGGTGGAGTGGAAGCTTGGTGTAGTTTTAATTTGTATTTCCCTGATTTCTAAGGATGTTTTCATTTTCATAATTTTATTGGCCATTTGTACTTCTGAAAATTTTCTATTGGTTTCATTAGTTCACTTATCCTTTATTTTTCTGAGTTCTTTATATGTTCTGGATGTTAATCCTCAGTCAGGCATGTAGCTATAAAGTATTTTCTCCTACTCTGTAGGCTGGAGAAAAACTCGTTTTGTAGTGCAGAAGTTTTGGTGAATTCTTGGTATTACTTCCTGAACCACCAGAGTCCTTCAGAATAAGCCTTGCCTGTGCCTGTTTCTTGACACACTTCTCTTAGAGGTGGTTCAGACATTAAGATAGCGAGAAAAATTATATATGAAAAAAACGACAGTTTTCAAACTATCACATTATACTAAAAACATCTCATATTTACCAATGTCAGGTGAAGTAGTTTGCTTAATAGAACATATATTGTAACAGGTAGTATTTGAAAAAAATCAAGTGATATTTAAATATTTACCGTGGTTCAGCTGCTCCTAGAGTATGCTTTTCAGGATGAAATGAATTTGTTATTCTATTTGATATTAATAACAAAACACTGTTACTACATGTTTGGCCAATGCACACTACTGAAAACTGTTCACACAAAGCAGTGTCTTTACACTATATCTGGTGGACTGCAATTTCTTTGAATGTTGAAAGTTAAAAAAAAGCAATAATAATGATAGATGATGTTAATTGAAAATTAAATAGTATCACTGACTCTGTTCCACTATTTGCATATATCTATCTCATTTGTCATAATCTTGAGTAAACATTTTAAATGAATTATCCAATTTCTGTTAGTCAGTTGGAACAATAGGAAACAGACCAAAACAGAACTCATTCTTAATAAATGCCTTTTCAAGCACAGTCTAGGGTTTCTCTCAGACTTTGATTTTAGGAAGAAGGAAGAGGTTAAACCCAGAAGTGATGGCTAGCTATTCATACCGCTGTTCCAACAGTAAACTTTCTCTGCATCCTGCTAGATTTCAGGGATTTTTGTCACATTGATGCTTTACTACGGACTACTAAAAAGACTCTTAGTGGAGCTGTGAGGCCAGCTCTGGGAGGGGCTGGCCATCAAGTTGCTCTGTGTTTCTCATCAGTTAATTCTGTAACAGTGAATTCATCCCCCCCCCCACCATCTGCATCATTAAGACAGGATACGACAGTGCACATTAGAAAAATGCATTTTTTGTTTTCTATTGTTTGAAAGTTATCTTTATTTACCAATGCCACAGGACCTAGTTTTGCTTTAACCTCTAGCTGTGTTAAGATAAAAACCTAATGTTCTAATAGACTTGACAAGACCGTTAGCTTTGAGAGCCTGGGTGTAGAGAGGGCGCCTACTGGGGAGTTCATCTTGGGATCACTAGGTCACTGGAAGCATATGCTTTCTGTAGAAGTTCCAGGAAGCCACAGTGAATATTCCAGAGCAGAACCAAATGTCTTCTTAATTACCTATGACTTGCTTTATTTCAAGATTCTATAGCCTGGCATAGATATGAGCCAGAAAGAGACTAATGTGGACATTATTTAATCAATTCTAACATAATATTTAATGACGTATAGTCAAGGGAGGTTGTTTACAGTTAAAAATGTGAAAGGATTATTATTGGTTTTACTCTGTCTAGAAAGAAATTTTGTGTGTGTGTGTGTGTGTGTGTGTGTGTGTGTGTGTACTTTCTAGTACTTAACATCAGGGGATTCAGATTAATAGTGCACCAGGCAGTTATTTGTATTTAGTTAACTATAGAAAGCATGGTCAATGGAATCAGAGATACTGTCATCTGCCTAACTTGATGAAACTCATTACTCGCCACTGAGTCTAATGGCCTGAATTCTATCCCTGGGACACACATGGTGGAAAGAGAATCCACTTCACAAAGTTGTCCTCTGACCTCCACATGCATGCTATGTCATACATGTATGCATGCATGCGCGTGCACACACATACACACACACACACACACACACACACACACACACACACACACGAACGAATATAACACAAAATAAAACTCATCAATGTTTTTTAAGACTCTGTATATACTCAGCTATTATAGAGTTGCAGTCCTAAAGTATATACAATATTTAAAAAAATTTTTATCTTTTGTGTGTGCATGGTTCTTTTGCCTGCATGTATGTCTGCAAACCACATGCATGCAGTACTGGGCAGGCAAGAAGAGGGTGTTAGACACCTCCCCTCCCAGCCCTTGCTCCATGACTGGTGTTACAGACAGTTGTTAGCTATCATGTAGTTGCTGGGAATTGAACCTGGGTCCTCTGCAAGATCAACAAGTGCTCTTAACAATTGAGCCAACTCTATGTGTACAATCTTAATGTTTTGATTTAGCAGCACATTATCTTTCTATCCAGCTTCACAATGAAGTTCAATAAATCTTTTTATATATATTATATTAATAGCTCAACAATTTTATACCTACTTGACTTTACTATCATTGAATTATGTGTTTCCCCCTTGAGGAACATTTAGATTGCTTTCATTTACCTATTCCTTTCATGGATGACTTGCCTCTATAGAACCAAAGAGCTGTATTGAAGTACAGTATTACCCCTGCTTCATAATGAATAGGTTCATTAGCAAAAATGGCTCTAATACAGAATGCAAAAGTCACAGACTCCTGCACAGAGGGAAATATCAATCATTTTATGAAAAATGGTTTAATCTTTAAAAGTGGTGATTATTAAAAGTGCCGCCAGGTCCTAGATGGTGCTCGGTTAATGATGATGGAGACAGTGGTGAGGGATAATGACATCATCAACAGTGGTGGTAATGCTGAAAGGTTTACTGAGCTTTCACTATGTGCCAGATACTCCTTGAAGACTCTGTGTGTATTAACTCGTTTAGTCCCTAAGAAGGAAGGTCCACAGTTATCCCCATTTTATAGCATAGAACATCTCTAGAAATGTTACATTTCTAACTATTGTAGACAAATAGTTCTTACATCCTTCATATTGATAGTTGTGTTAAACTGCTTCACAAGCGTGTTTTATGTAATTCTCCTGAAATCCTTGGCAGGAGTTCTATTAATGCTCCAGTTGCACATGTGAAGTGGAGGTCAAGAGGAGCAAGGCTAGTGACTGGTCTCACAAACTCAGTGTGGTGAAGTTAGATGATTTACCAGCCCTAAAGAAGAACCTATGTCTGTTCTCCCAGGTTCATCTCCTTCCCTTTAAACTTTGTTGTGATTTTTATTCTTTCGATTTTTATTCTCCCTGTCTAAGGTTGTTCTCTGCCCCTCTCTATACCTACCTCACTCTTAGCTTTCTGTAGACCTTCCTCTTTCTCACTTGCATGGTCTGCCATGCACAGCCCACAATGTGCAGTGTTTTTTAGGCTTACCAGAGCCTTAGGGTTGATTTGGTCCCTGTGCCTCCAGTTCAGATTCCTGCAGACAAACAGTTTGATGGAGCCAGTGAGGCTTAGGGCTTATTCCACCGTCTGGATCAGGGAAGTGTGTGGGCTGAATAGTACATACAGGTTGTAGATGGATCACACTCTCTAAGAGGAATGTTCAGATAGAAAAGCGGTGATAGGATATAGTTACAGATTAGAAGAAGACTAAAGCATGAAAACTTTGTAAGTAGGGAAGGACCATATGGGCCTTCTTAGCTACTTGTGCCCTCCCTTCTCAGCTTTTGTGTAGAACTTTCATACTTAGTTGTGCATGAAGACTTCAGAGTTCAGTAAACATCTTTCTTTGGCCACTATCATGGCCATCTCATCTGCTACCTTTGCACTATAATGTATCTTTGGGAAGCATGAACAGCACTCTTCTTTACCTCTGTGCTTGAGGTTCTGGCAATGGTGTTGGGGATTGAGCCCAGGGCCTTAGTCATGCTATGTAAGTGCTGCACCACTGACCTGTATCTCAGCCCTTGAGTTCTTTTAGGGTCTCATTATGTAGCTCAAATGGGCATCGACCATGAACTCTCCCTGCCTTTGCTTTTTTCAAGTGCTGGCATAGCAGGTGTGAGCCACCACACCTGTCTGGAATTCTCTGTCTTGATCTAAGTATCCTTTTTTATTCTTGCTTTTGAATGAAGATGAAAACATCTGAAAATGACACAATTTGTACAAATATTGGAGGGCCTTCTGCTTTCCCCTAATGTTGTCACATAAAGTGATGCTGGATAACATGCTTGAGATTATCTACTGTTTCTTAATTTTATTTAAAGATGAAAAGGATAAAAATCTTTCCTTCCAGGCTGGGTGGTGGTGGCACATGTCTTTAATCCCAGAACTTGGGAGGAAGAGTCTGGAGGATCTCTGTGAGTTTGAGGCCAGCCTGGTCTACAGAATGAGATCCAGGACAGGTTCCAAAAGCTACCCAGAGAAACTCTGTCCTGAAAAACCAAACACCAACCAATCAAACAAACAAATAAAACCAAAAACCAAAAACTTTCCTTCTGGGTGCAGACATTCAGAGCTTATGAATATAGTAATTGTTAGCATTTATGTTGGTGCCGATTCAATAAATTTGTGTCGTTAAAACTAATAGCCTTGGAGGAGGACAAGCTTTTCCCCCACATTTCAATTTTATCATTACCAAAAACTTGGGCTTCTGAAATACCTTTCAAATACATGTCAGAAAGTGAATCTTGGCTAACTGCATGGCATCTTTCAGAACACTCGATCACATGACGACTTTCATAAATATTCTGTTTGATATGGAAAATGTTTAGCTTGTTTTCCATTTTACAGCACTGTTTTAGTTTTGCTACATTGAGTTATTTTTATCGGAGTAAAGAGAAGTCAATCAAAAGGAATTAATTTTGTGATTTAAGTGCAAGTATTATAAATGAAAAGGAGATATTAAAATCCCCATGTCATATAGGAAAATGGCTTTTGGGGGGGTCATGGATAGGGTTTTTGGTGGAGAAGAGATTTGGTTTTCTGTGTGAACTCTGGAGTTTGTTTTGTGAAATTGCATTAGCATGACACACTGATATTTTGAGAACTGATGATTCCATTTGGATTTAGGTTACCATTCTTGTACATTTATACATTCTTATTTTGTGTTCTGCATGAGATGTGCCTGACAATTCCTTAGACCTGTATGGTGTAAGTTGCAGACAGTGGGCAGATGCAGAATTCTCAAACTCATTCAAATCTACCCGAGCTCTTGTCTGGTTATTTTCTCCTTGCCATCCCTTTGGAAGAAGAGCAGAAACCATGGTGACAAGACAGTGAGGCTTTCCTATCATGTGGAATCTCAGAAACTGATGTCGTCATTCTAATCTAATGCTGTCTAGGCATATCTCCATTTTGTAGTGTCCATTATGGAATTTAAGTGTGGGCTTGTTTCTATACAGACATGGAAAAAAAAACATATACTCTTTCAATCTGGATTTTTTTTTTAATGTAAAAGAGCTGGTGTGTTTAAAATTTACAGTCTTTCTGATTAACTTGGCTTAAACTTCTTCCTTTATATTATGGAGCAGTAATACCACATTAGGGCAGATTGGGTGAGAATTTATAAATATAATAATTAGTATAGTGCCTGGTCCACAGTAGGTACTCAATAGATAGTTGACTTATTTATCCATTTCTTTGAGTACATTCTATCTTGGGATTCAATAAAACTGATCTCTGTCTAGGTCTCTTGAAATAACTTATTCCAGATTGAATATGATGAGAGATAAAGTCTAAAAGAAAAATCACTCAAAATCTGAACAAACTTTTATATGTTAGAGAATTTTTTTAGATTGAGGAGTCTTTCAAGTATGTTGAGTGTCTGATGGTCCTGGTTTTTCATGTGTCAATGGTGTCCAACTTAGTACTCTAAGTACCTGGAAGATCTCTGGACATATGGGTGTGGCTGCAAATCAGTCACCTTGGTATAGGCATGCCCCACTGTCTGTTGTTTCTTTCTTTAATCTATTGATCCTAACACTACTCTTTCCCCTAAATGCCCTCAAAATATAGTCAAGAACAATGTGTTGTTAACCAGATGAGCATCCCATAGACAGGGAAGTAGACAGTAAAGTTAATCCTATTATATGTAATATTGATTACATGTCAATGGTAGTTTAAATGAGAATGTCTCCTATGGGCTCAGATGTTGGAATATTTTGTACCCAGTTGGTGGTAAGTTGGGTAGGTTAAGGAGGTGTGGCATTGGTGGAGGAAGAATGTCACTGGGGGTAGGCCTTCAGGTTTTGAAAGCCTTGTGCCATTCCTAGTATACTCTCTCTGCTTCATACTTGCTGTTGAAGATGTGTGCTCTCAGCTTGTTCTTCCAGCTGTCATGTTTCCAAGTTGTGACTGATACTTTATTCCTCTTGAACTATAATACCAAATGAACTCTTCTTTCTATAAGTTGCTTCTGGTCATGGTATTTTATTGTAGCAATAGAAAAGTAGTCATCCTGAGTGAGGTAACCCAAACCCAGAAGGACAAACGTGGTATGTACTCACTCATAAGTGGAATCTATATATAAAGCAAAGAACAATCAGACTGCAACCCACAGAACCAAGGAGGCTATACAGCAGAGGGGACCCTAGGATGACTGTAGGTTATAATAAGTTTTGGTTTTACTCAATTATTGGGCAAATCTCAATCAAACATTTCACTATTGGGATAAGAATTTATACTGTGTCAAGCTGATAATAGAAAAATAAATACATTAATTTAAAAAAAGAGAAAAGTAGTATATAAGTTGGTACCAAAGAGTGGGATATTGCTGTGACAAGCCTAACCATGTTTTCTGGAGGAATGTGAGACTTTGATACATTGGACAAGAAAAGTGGTTGAACACTATAAATAAAGTTTAATTGACCAATCCCAGTAGCACACCGAAAGACAGTGCTCAAAGGCATGTGGAATGTTGAAGCTCAGATTAAGAGATTTTACAGGGGAACAATATTAGTAACTGGTTTAGAGGCCATTCCTGTGATAGTTTGACAAACACTTGTTATTTTTGCTTTTTTGGAGGCCCACCACCTAGCTCCCAAATAAATCACCCATGGAGGCTTATTCTTAATGTGAATTCCCAGCCTTAGCTTGGCTTGTTTCTAGTCAGATTTCCTAAACTTAACTCATCCCATCTACTTTTTACATCTGGACTTTTCCTCTTATCTTACTTCTGTATCTTACTCTGTGGCTTGCTGTGTGTCTGGGTGGCTAGCCCCTCAAGTCCTCCTCCTTCTCTGGCTGCTCCTAGATCTCTCCTCCCAGTTTTCTCCTTCTATTTATTCTCTCTGCCTGCCAGCCCCACCTATCCTGTCTCCTGCCTTGCTATTGGCCATTCAGATCTTTATTAGACCATCAGGTGTTTTACACAGGCACAGTCACACAGCTTCACAGAGTTAAACAAATACAACACACACTCTGGCTGCTTTCTGCCCTTGTCCTAGGAACTTGCCTGAGTTAAACTGAAAAATAATGAACTAACTTTTTTGATAGAGGTAATTTCAAGATAGCATAATATTGGATCCGTGGTGTGGTTATTATTAATGACTGGTGTGGAGGTTTATAATGGGAAAAAATGAGTGAAGCAGAAAGAAATACAAAATATAGAGGTTAAAGAGAAAAGAGCACCAAGAACTGAAACTGAACTCGAGACCCGTGAGGCCCAATCTGCACTGGCATAAGAGAAGGGTCCCCTTAGAGCAAAGCCCCTCCATGCTAAGAGGCCTAAGGACTTTTCTGCCCCTACAACACAACAAAGGACAAAAGCTGTTGCAAATGTGATTCAAGGGAGCCAAGGATCACTCCAAGCTGGTAACTAAACTTGGCAATGCTGTCGTCCACATGGTGCTAGTTTTAGATTCCTGAAGGGTACAAGAACAAAGGGGCTTCAGAATCCTCCTCTGTTGTTTTAGAGAGCCTCTGTGACCACACACTTTGTGGCAGGGTAATCCCTACACTAAGGAGAAGAAACTCCGAGAGGAAGTTGCATGAAAACTGTGAAAGTACAACCTGGTTGTGTTGGAGATGTCAGGATATTGGAGAGTCATGATGTATCTGCCAGGGAGACCTGCATGCAGGAAGATGAACCAGCCTAAGAAAGAGATGCATGATTCAGTCAGCAAAGATGGTAGAGTGGGACTCTCTAAGCTCTTTGACAACACAGAATTTGATGTTTTCCCTCCTAGGTTTATGTCTTACCTTGGTGCAGTGTTTTCTTGTTATGTTCCCATTCCTCTCTTTTGGAACAGAAATACATAAAATTAAGAGATTGTCTTGGATCACAGAAGAGACTTTGGACTTTTCAACAGTGCTACTACTGGAAGACTGTGGAGAATTTGAGAGTACTTGTACTTTCCATTATGATATGGTGACAAGCCTATGAGAACCAGGGAACAGAATATATGGTGGCTTGAATTAGAATCTTCCCATAGACGTGGATGTTTGAATACTTGGTCTCTGGTTAGTGACACTGTTTTGGCAGGTTTAGCATGTATGGCCTTGCCGGAGGAAGTATGCCACTGGTAGTTGGCATTAAGGTTTCAAAGCCTTGTGCCATCTCCAGTATGCCATCTCTGCTTTGTGTTTGTTATTGAAAATATGAGCTCCCAGCTGCTACACCAGTTACCATACCTGCCTGCTGTCATGCCTCTAAGCTGTGATGGACACTTATCCTTCTGGAACCGTATGACCAAACAAATGCTCTTTCCTATAAGTTGCTTTTGGTCATGGTGTTTTATCACAGCAGCTAGAAAAGCTTTCTAAACATTCACCAGTGGCTCTGTTTTATGTCACAGATCAGTTCCCATTTTCCAGAACTTTAGAACAGTAGAATGATATAATATGTTCTCCTTTGTCAGGGAGTGAGAGGTACTTGCTGCTTTTTTTTTTTTTAATCCAAAGTTCATTACTTCTTGAACTACTCACCATTCTACTGAATGGCATGCACAATGTGTTTGCTAATTCCCTTGTTCAGGGGCACTTGCGTTGTCTCCATTTGGCTATAACAAATGAAGCTGAGGTTCTCACTTGTTTTCCAAGTCTACACATGGATATATGCTTTTGTTTTACTTCTATTGAAGAGTGTCATAGTCAGAGCAGGTGGTTTTAATTTGCATATTGATGACAGTATATACAGAATCTTTTCACATGCTAATTTGATATCCACATATCTTCTTTCGTGAATGTTTATTTTTTTTATTATTGTTGAGTTTTGACAGTTCTTCATTGTGGAAATGAATTCTTTATCAAGTACTGCATATTTGCAATGGCTGTCTCCTACTCTTGATTTTGTTTAATATTTTTTTCCTGACACCATCTTTTAATTTTGTTAATTGTCAACTAATAACATTGACTTTGTTGGCATACAATTCTGAGTTTAACACCCAAGCAGATCCGTGGAAATAATCCCTATAATCAGGGTACAGAACAGTTCCTGGTAAAAACTCTCAAGTAATCCTCCATTTTCTACTCACCTCTTTGATCATGTTTTTGTCATTGTGGTTTTAGTCTTTTTAAGAGTGTTGTGCAAACAGAATCACACTGTCTGTGACCTGTGAATGGCTTGTTTCATCCTGCATATTGAGAATCATCCAACTTCTTACTCAAATCAATAGTCCAACCCTTTGTATTGTTGAGTTACATTCCACTTTGTGCTTAGCCATTGACTGAAGGACATCTAAATTGTCATCTCTTTTTTTGTCTTCTCTTCATTTGTAATTTCCCTGACAATCCTGGATAGAGTTGTTTTGTTGTTACATATTTCATAGAACTTTGATATTTGTCTTGTATGTATATGACTGTGTGTGTGTGTGTGTGTGTGTGTGTGTGTGTGTGTGTGCACATATGTACAGATGCATGAGCATGTGTGTGGAGACCAGGGAACAACTCTGAGAGTTTATTCCTTAGGAGCCATTTTTTTTTTTTTGAGACAGTGTTTCTAAATAGTCTGGAACCACCAAGGAGGCTAAGCTAACTGGCCAGTGAGTTCCAGGGATCTGACTGTCTTCACCTCCTCAGTGCTGGATTTGGGAGTAGAGGCCACCACACCTTCTTTTTCTCTATGGGTTGTGGGGCTCTAGCTTGGGTCCTCATGATCATGCCTCAGGCATTTCCCCGATGGAGCCATCTCCCTAGCATGGCTCCCATCATCATTGTTCACATCTTTACCTGTCTTTACCTACTTGAGTCTTAGTTTCCCTGAGGTTTTCTAGTCTGGGAGGCTTTGCAGCTATCCTCAGCTGTCTGTTTCCTGCATACTTCCCTGAGAACAATGCACATGCTGTTCTTCACAGGCACACTCCCTTTCTCCTCAACTCCAGGAGTCTTGAGGGTCTGCCAAGGTTCTTCTGAGCTGTTCCATGGCTGGAAACTCTCCCAAGGCTGCACGCCAGTCTTCAAGAGCTCAGCTTCTGTCATCTTTCTAGGTCCATTTTCTTTCTCCATTGCTTTCTAGATAGCTCCTAGCAGCTTTTAAGGTACCTGCCCTGCTTTCTATAAATCGCCATCAAGTGAATTTTATTGCACACCAACGATTTGATTTGTTAGACACAGAAGATACTTTTGGTTTATCTCTTGAAACTCTAAAGTCATAGTCTTTTACATCTTATCATAATCTTCTTAGAGTTACTTGAGGCACATACATGAATCATAAATTCAAATGGACATTTGAATTTGATCAATAATGTGTGTTTATTAGTATGCTGTCCTGCCTTAAAGAGCTAAAATACAAATATAATTGTCTTGAGTTGTTTCAATTGTGAAAGTTAAGTAACAGAAAATCTTCCAAGTCTAATCTATTTGTGGTGTTAAAATTAGTAAAATGATAAAAAATAGACAATTATTTGCCAGAAGTAATATTTCCTAGAAATATTCTAGGTTGTTTTTTAATGAAAATGTGTTTTTCTGTGTGTCATTATGATGTCAGACAGACAGACAGCAGACAGATACACCGGAAAGAAAGAGAGTACAATCTGGCAAGATAGCATCTTCAGGACAGAAGGCAGTAGTGGAACTGTTACTATGGTAGTTCCCTGTCCTGGCCGCATATTTCATAAGTTCATTTCCTACCACAAGCCACTGTATTGGATTACTGCCCCATCCTTCTGCATGTTTCATGGTAAAGGGAAAGGAAAAGATGGGATAACAGAGCATTACAGCTTAAAGAGGAGTTATTTATAGTATGGCAGAAGAGGCCAACATTTCCAATGGAAAGATGGACATGA